>NW_005871370.1:559487-562686 GCF_000147115.1 Myotis lucifugus | reverse complement strand
TATACACACACACACACACACACACACACATATACACACTGAGTGGCCAGATTATTATGACCACTTGATATTTGTAGGCAAATTAGCTATAATTTCGCTCTGAAGTTGCTAGAGGGCCAGACCATTATAAACGTCTGAATAGTACAACATACCTAAGTATCATTGCTGATCAAGTTCATCCTATCATGTTGATGGCGTATCCCAATGGAGATGGCTTCTTCCAACAAGACAATGTGCCATGCCACGGTGCTTGTATTGTGCAGGAGTGGTTTCAAGAACATGAGGGAGACTTAACCTTGCTTAGGTGGCCCCCACAATCACCAGATCTCAATCCAATTGAGCATTTGTGGGACGAAGTTAAAAGAGCCATCAGGCAGCTGGTTCCACAACCATCAAATCTCACAGAACTGGACAGTGCTATCCATCAGGCATGGTGTTAGATTCTCGCATCACCTTTCAACATCTCGTGGAGTCAATGCCAAGAAGAATCGCCTCAGTATTGAAGGCAAAAGGTGGCCCCACAAAGTACTGATGGGGTGGTCATAATAATCTCCGTCTCTAGGTGAACTGCCCACTGAGCATGCTCAGTGCCAAGGTAATTAAGATCCTCATCTAAGGCTCTACAGCAGATCCTTTCTCACTGAGCCTGCTCAGTTCTAAAGGAAGGTCATGCTAGGTATGCTTCATCACGGGCAATATCTCGTCTCCTGATGAAAACTTACCCCCTCTGCTTGAGCTCCCCAGAGACAGAACAGGCACACAACAGGCCCATAGCAATTAGTTGAATTAAACAAACCAATCTTAGCCCAGGCTCAGTCTGATCACCTGCTGGTTTAGATAGACTCTAAACTCTTTTTTAAAATATATTTTATTGATTTTTTACAGAGAGGAAGGGAGAGGGATAGAGAGTTAGAAACATCGATGAGAGAGAGAAACATCGATCAGCTGCCTCCTGCACACCCGCTACTGGGGATGTGCCCGAAACCAAGGTACATGCCCTTGACCAGAATCAAACCTGGGACCCTTCAGTCCGCAGGCCAAAAACGCTCTATCCACTGAGCCAAACCGACCAGGGCTAGACTCTAAACTCTTGAGCAAGAGTGTTACACCAACACGTAGCTCCCTACAAATTAATCTTCATCAGCTAACACCCCCCAAAAAATAAAGCATGTCCCCCTAATTCATCCTCACACTCATCATACCTGTAAGAATACAGAATATTTGAACAATACTGTCCACCAAATTGACCTACATGATATTTAGATTCTAACAGCAGAATTCATGTCCTTTTGAGGGATACAAGGAATGTTCACCAAGACAGGCCATATTCTTGGCCATCCAGCATATCTCAAAAAACTTTTAAATATTGAAACCCTATAGTTGTATTCTCTAATGTAATGAATTAAGTTAACAGGTAATAACAGTAAGCCATCTAGAAAATCGCCAAATATCAGGAAATTAAACAGAACACTTTTAAAGAACCCATAGATCATGTAGAAATACAAAGGGAAACTGGGAAATATTTCAAACTTAATGACATTGAAAGCAAAACTCATCAAAATGTATCGGATTTTCTTCTATCCTCTAAAGCAGAGGTCACAAGAAAAATTAGAGCTGTAAATGCCTGTATTAAAAGAGGGGAGCACAACATCAATTATCTAAGCATCTACCTATAGATGCAAAAAAGAAGAGCAAATGAAACTCAGTGTAACTGGAGACAGGGAACGAGGAAGAAAAAAAATCGATGATACGAAAAGTGGACAAACAGTGAAAACCAGCAGTCAAAGTCATTTCTTAGAAAAGGTTAATAAAAATTGATAGCCTGCCAGAGAAAACGAATCTGAAAAAAAGGAGAGAAAACACATATGACTAATATCAGGAATTAAGGAGGGAATATCACCTTAGATTCTATGATGTTAACATAAAAACATTCAAACCTGTAAAGAATTTTTGTGAGTTTATTTGAGCCAAACTGTCAACAAATGCCGGGAAGCAAAACCTCAATGAATTGAGATAATGCTCCGGAGAATGGCAGGTTACATCTATATTTATACATTTGCAATCAAAGGAAGGGAGGTAAGTGGGTTACATGAAATCAATTGATGGTAGACTAGAGAGGCGAGAGAAAGCAAAGTGGAGCGGGCGAGGAGGGAACCCTGGGATTGAATAAAAAGTAAAAAGATAGACACATACTTAGGTGGGTACGGGAACAATTAACATGATAACAATGAAGGAACTTGTGGTGTCTGTCCTGGTGCCCAGGCACATTAGGTTGTGCCCCAAGGGGTCCAGAAAATGGGAAGTTATAAGTTACCCCAGACATTTCAAGGGTATGTTATTATAGATGCAAAAAGACAGATAGGCTCAGTTAAAGTAAAGCTTGACCTTGTCAGTGAAGATACCGGCCTAGGAGGTGACTACCCACCCTAACTGCTTTTAGTTCAAGTTTAATTTCAGATCATCCTTTGTGGTCACTTTAGGTCTCTGAGTTTGCAAGACTGCCATGCAGGCCTTCCCTGAGCTTGTCAGGTTAGCGTGTGGCCCCTTTCGTCCACAATAGCTACTAAAATAGCAAGAGGAAATGTAATGAACAACTTTATGCCAATAAATTGACAACTTAGGTGAAACAGACTCTTGAAAAAGGCAATTCACCCAAACTAACATAACATGAAAACATAGATCTAAATTACCTTCTACATATTAAATAATTTTTAAGTCATAATCAAAAACTTTCCCACAAGGAAACTCCAAGCCCAAATGGATTTACCAATGAGTTTTATTAAACATTTAAGGAAGAAATAATATCAATATGAAGCAAACTCAGAAAAGTCAAGGAGAGCCTCTCTAGCCCACGTAGCCCATGTGGTGCATCCCGTGCACCAAGAGGTCCCCAGTTCTACTCCCAGTCAGAGCACGTGCCCACGCTTCTGTGGGTCCCCAGTAGGGGGCGTGCAGGAGATGTTTCTCTCTCCCTCTCTCAAAAAATCAATAAAACGTATTTTAAAAAGAAAAATCAAGGAGAAGGAAATATTTTCCAACTAATTTAATAAAGCCAGATATATAGTGTCTGAATGAAGTTAAATTGTAGGACCCACAGCTGGTGTTGCAGAGAATTGCTTGGTGGAGGAAAAACCCCACTCATTTGGTGACTGAAGTATCAAAAGTGAAGTGTTCTGTGTGAGTATAGTAAAGGAGAAAC
>NW_005871370.1:557755-559387 GCF_000147115.1 Myotis lucifugus | reverse complement strand
CTTACAAATCAAAGTAACCCAAAATTACATTTCTGCTCATCAAAATACACTATAATCAAATTAATAAGCAGGCTACAAATTTGACAAATATATTCACAATACATATATCTATCAAGGAACTCATAGAATATACTTATATATTAGTATCAAGGACAAAAAGTAATGCCGGAGGTCTTGATCCAGCATCTAGAAGGGTTCAGGAATCTGGAGAAGGCACTGTGTATAAATTAATCAAGTGTCCAGAGAGGAAACATAATTTTGGAAGGCATTTCGAGGGCCAGAGAAGACTTAGCTAAAGGAACTAAGTTCTCTTGTCTCCTGGACACCTTGCTTTTTATTAACACAATTTGTCCTAAGGCAAGTTAGATATACATATCAAAGGGTAAGGTTTGGTATACAGAATCCATTGTTGGTTTGGGGAAAAACTGCCTATGGCTGTTCAGGTGTTTGGTCAGCAGGAGGCAATAACATGTAGATTGCAATGCCCTCAGCTGTCTGGCAGCAAACAATCATTTATGCATCCTTTTCAGGTTTGGGGAAATGCCCTTAGCCACCTCCAGATGATTCAGCCCTGCTGACACGCTGGAATTGGCTTCTGGCAAAAAAGACACGTAACACAACTTTAAAAATGGGCGAATGTCTTGAAAAGACATTTCACAGAAGAAATAGATGAATGGCCACACAGAGTTGAACAATGCTGAATATCAATATTTATCAGAAAATGCAAATTAAAACCACAATGAGATACCCACTGGAATGTGTGTGTTTTTTAATGACAGCCAATGGGCAAAGGAATCTTTTTTGAGGACATGGAAATATTCTAAAACTAGATGTGGTGATGGTTGCACAATTGTATAAATTTCAAAAAAGTGTTAAACTACACCCATCCCAATGGGTGAATTCTTATGATATGTAAATTATTCCTCAGTAAGCTCATACACTGCTAATGAAAGTGTCAGCCATATATTACAATTTAAAGACACAAGCATGTGGTGAAATTATAAAAAAAAAAAAAGCTATTAAACAGTAAACATAAAATTCAAGAGAGTAATTACGTCTGAGAGGGGAAGGAGGGGATGGGAAGTGATAGGGTGGAGAGGGAACTTTAAAGGCATTGAAATCATTTTCCCTCTATTGCAGCGGTTCTCAACATGTGGGTCGAGACCCCTTTGGGGGTCAAATGACCCTTTCACAGGGGTCGCCTAAGACCATTCGAAAACACATATATAATTACATATTGTTTTTGTGATTAATCACTATGCTTTCATTATGTTCAATTTGTAGCAATGAAAATACATCCTGCATATCAGATATTTACATTACTATTCATAACAGTAGCAGAATTACAGTTATGACGTAGCAATGAAAATAATTTTATGGTTGGGGGTCACCACAACATGAGGAACTGTATTAGGAATGTTGAGAACCACTGCTCTATTAGGTGGTGTTCCACAAGTGTCCATTGCATCAATATCTTTCATAACTTCTATATAGTTTATAAATGCTCTTTTGTTTCTACCCTATAGTTCATAAAAATAACTTCAAAGCAATAAAATACATCATCGAAGAGATCAGGGGTAGACCTGATAAGTACATGCGTTATAATGACAAACTGTCCAGGGGGCGGGGGTG
>NW_005871370.1:546365-557655 GCF_000147115.1 Myotis lucifugus | reverse complement strand
AACTGTCCAGGGGGCAGGGGGTGGGGGGTGGGGGGGAGGGGGGGGGAGTAAGATGAAATCCATGGAGGAACCTGATAATGGAACCAAAGGCAGAGTTAGCAGACGGTCCCCAAAGATGAAAGCCGCTGGGCAGCCATGTAGACTTGTAGGAAGAACTGATGGGAATGGGGGACCAGTGAGGAGGAGATAATGGGCTGGCTGAAGGTCTAGGCCTCTCTACAGTGGGTGGACCATCTCTCCCAACCTCCCTCAGCTCCATGCTATCTAGAGACCATATCTTAAGACTTCAGTGGAGATATGCGCAAATCTTCCTCTGAGTTCCTTGTCGGCCCATTTGGAGAAGGAAAAGGAGGGAGTTTGGGAACAGAGGGGAGTGTTGGTTGAATGGTGGGAGCCCTGCAACCAGTGGCAGTCCCTTCGCTGGGATTACTGGGCAAAGCACCATATCTGTGCAACTGGAGAAATGCAAGTTCCAGGAGGCTGAGCTGCCGTTAACAAATAGACCCGCACCATGTTAGTGCACAAACACATAGGCATTCATTTCTGCTCCCTGTTCCCAGGCCTGGGAAGGCGGTCCTGGTTGGTGACTCCCCTTCATGCAGTAATGAGATCCCAGTGCCTTGTCTGTCATCTTACAGCTTCTTGTCCCCTCAGGCATGTTGTCATCTGCTTCCAGCCTGGGCAAGAGGAAGAAGGAGGCAGGAGGGACACATCCATCTTTTTTTAAGTTTTGGGCCCAGAGACCTTGGGACAAAGATTTCTTAGGACACAAAAGAAACCACCAAAGAAAAAACTGACAAACCAATTAATTGGCCCGCATCAAAGTGAAAAATGTCTCCTTTTCAAAAGGCACCATTAACGAAATGAAAGACAAGCCACAAGAGGTCACTTTTGTAATCCATATATCTGACACAGGACTCGCATTCAGCATAAAATAGGGCCCTTAGAACTCAAGAAGAAGACAAAAATGTTGTAAATGGGCAAAAGTTTTTAAAACATTCACAAAAGAAAATGTAGAAGTGACCAAGAAGCTCATCAACGAAATGATTAGTTGCCACGGAAATCCAAACTAAAAGTGCAACGAGATACCAGGACACACTCACCCAAAGGTTTATCCAGTGCTGGTGCGGGGCCTCTCCCATGTTGCTGAATGAGGAAGGTGCAGCCACCGAAGGAGACATCTTGGCAGTTAGTTCCTTGTAGTTAAACACGCACGCCTAGCACTCAGCAACTCCACTTCTAGGCAGGTAACCAAGAGAATAGAAAATCTATGCTCACATGGAGACTGGACACTAACATGCATGTCAGCCTTACACACAATAGCCTACACTACAAACAGCCCAAACGCCCACCAGTGGGTGAATGGGTGAAAAAGTGTGGCATAGCCATACGATGGAACCCTACTTGGCATAAAAGGAACAAACTATTGGTACACGCAACAGCCTGGGTGGGTTTCAGAGCGGTAGGTCCAGCGAGGGTAGCCAACCAGATGGCTTTAAGTCGCAGGATTCCATTCATATGATCTTAGAATAAGCAAAACAGATCAGTGGTAACATAAAGCATATCAGTGGTTGCCCGGGAGGTGGGAGGGGTTTACTGCAAAGGATCATGAGAAAGTCCTCTGGGATCATGAAAGTGCTCTGTAATTTGGTGGTGGTATGCATCAATCTAGTCATAGGGACATACATCAAACTATACACTTTTAAAGAGTACATGTCATTGTATTTAACTTATACCTCAATAACATTGATTTAAAAAGAAAAAAATAATAATAAAGTCTTCGTCCAGAAAGTGCACCCAGAACTTCAGCTCACATTCCAGTCCTTCACAGCAGTTCTCAACCTGTGGGTCGCGACCCCTTTGGCGTCGAACGACCCTTTCACAGGGGTCGTCTAAGACCATCCTGCATATCAGATATTTACATTATGATTCATAACAGTAGCAACATTACAGTTATGAAGTAGCAACGAAAATAATTTTATGGTTGGGTTACAACACGAGGAACTGTATTTAAAGGGCCAGAAGGTTGAGAACCACTGCCTTAGAACAATCCATCATAAAGGCAATCCAGCCTCAAGGGAACATGGGAAATGTAGTCCAGCCATGTGCTGGAAGAAGAGGAAAATTAGTTTTAATGAACAACAATGTGCCTCACTGTGTGTGGCCCAAAGGGTTTCCAAAGACCCCTTTTGAGGCAGGTAAAGCAGGGCTGAGCAAGGATTACAAGACAGGAGGGAGAGCCTGGGACAGAGGCCTGAGCATGAAGGCTTGTGGGGCAAGAAAGAGGGGAAGGCTTCCCAGAGGAGCGGATGTGTTCAAAAGTCCAATCCCAGAAGAATAAGCAGGAGGGAATGTTCACAAGCACAGGAACAGGAAAGTAGACGTTAGAGAATTGCTGAGAAGTTCTGCATGGCTGGGCATAAAGTGCTTGGGGAGGAAGGCTGGGTGGTGAGAGTCCTAGAGTCTGTGGCGAGGGCTAAGGAGGGGGGGCTGTATCCTGAAAACCCCGAGAGGCCTGGAGGGTCAGAGGGCAGCTCTGGCTCTGAGAGCCCCTGACACTGTTCCCATCCTCCAGCCCTGGAGCCGAGGCCCTCAGAGCACCCAGAGGCTGGCACAGCTCCTTCCCTGGCAATCCCAGCACCCTGGAGTGGGGGCGGTCACTGCCTGGGGCGCAGGCACAAAGACCAGGCTGGAGGCATCCCCCAGAACCCAGGAGGTGGGGACATTATGCTGTGACACGCCACCCGCCATGAAGCAGGAGCCAGCATCACGGACAGGAGTCGCCTGCGGCCAGAGTCCACCCACAAAGCCACATCCATCTGAGTCACAGAAAAGAGAAGGTGCCTGTTGCTCAGGCAACGGAAGCCCGGGCTCTGGACTTGGGTTCCCACCTGATTAACCTGCCACCTGTCAAGTAGGGAAATCTGGCCACAGCTACTGCATGTCAACGGTTCTGTCTGCCATCCAGCCTGTACCCAAAAGGGCGGCTCGGATGGAAGGTGTGGCCTACGGTGTTCTGCTCCCACTGAGGAAACGAAGGTCCAGCAGGGGCCAGGCCCTGGCCCACGGTGACACAGCTTACAGGGGGCAGAACTGAGACGCGGCCCCAGGTGTCTTTGGCTTCTCCATCGGCAGATGAGGTTGTTTTATCCATCAGCCATCCTAGGGAGAGAGCTTGGGACCTGGGAAAATTTTGAAGGCCAGGAAGAGAATTATTCATTCCAAAGAGTGAAAACTACAAAATCAAATTCAATACAAAAAATGTCTAAGGTTTACAAAACACAATATGGAAGTTGGCTTCGTTGATGGCTAAATTTAGAATGTGTACAACATTTCCTAACATGTGAAAACAATGTGTAGCTTCGCTTTTGATGCCTGGCAGGAATTCCTGAGTATTCCCAAGGGTACCTGAGAAGGCCTGACCGGCACCACATGAAATGTTACTTGTGACCAAATGATTTCAAAATCAAGATTATAAATATCCTCTCAATTTGTTTACAGTAAAAAAAAAAAAAAAATTTAAAAAAAAAAATCCAGCCCCAGTCAGTTTGGCTCAGTGGATAGAGCGTCAGCCTTCGGACTAAAGGGTCCCAGGTTCGATTCTAGCCAAGGGCACATGCCCAGGTTGTGGGCTTCAGCCCCAGTAGGGGGCATGCAGGAGGCAGCCAATCAATGATTCTCTCTCATCGTTGATGTTTCTATCTGTCTTTCCCTCTCTCTTTCTCTCTGAAATCAATAAATTAAAAAAAAAATTTTTTTTTTAATCCACATTTCATACGAGACATGTGGTTTAAATGGTGGGAGAAGTTTCTAGAAGCCAGGTGGTGAAAGCCCAATGAGGAATCTCTGACTGGCTCTAAGGACACCACCTTCTCTAGTCCTCATGCTCACAGCTGGGGTTACAGCTCCTACCTGAGCTACAGTGGGGGGGAAGGGGCCAGTGGGGGGTGGGGGGGGTAGTGCTCCCTCCCTCACCTCCAGGCAGTGGAGCATGCTGGGAAGGTGCCTGTCTGGGACTGACATAGCCGCATGGGTTTTCCGCCCCCCTAGACTGCAAGTCTTGTTCTCTGCAGATCTGATCGCTGGCAGCCAGGTGAGCTGCAGTCACAGCCGCAGCAGCACCGTCTATGTCACGCTGAGCGTGCCCGCCCCACCCCGCACTGGCCCCTTCTCCCCCACCCCCGCTGAAATGACCCATCCTGTCAGCGATCCGCTGCAGGGAGGAGCCTCACTCCATGTTCCAAGCAGGTTATGCGGATGGAAAAAGATGCAGGCTTCATGCTGGCTTCCTAACTAGTTGTATAAGAGAGGAAAAGGCCTGCGGTCTCTCCTTCCGGGATCCACAGATGATTCTAAAGTGCAGGGGAGTGGACCCCACCCCAGGCCGCCCTGGGAAAGCTCAGGGAAGTGGTCGTGGAGAGGAGAGCACAGGTCAGGGCCCAAGAGGTAGGCTCAATCCTGCCTGCACTAGCCAGGTCTTCACACAGAGGTGTTCACCAGGTGGGGCCTCTTGTCTTCATCTGTAAGGTGAAAGGAGGGGAGGAGGTTCTCATTTCACAGTTTCCCTTCAACCCTAAAAGTTCAAGACCTTCAGCACCTCTCCGTGGCCATGTGGCCCCTGCCCTGAACCCTTTCAGTCTCAGTGACCCCAAAGGTCTGCCCTACGGACCACCTCGGTCCCAAGCAGAACATCATAAACCTTACGGTGCAAGGCTGTACTTTTTCCTGGAAGCAGTTGTTTATCTTTAACAACAACAAAACAAGGAAACTCTGGTTTCTTACATTTAGCCACATTCCACCATTACCTTTGCTCTTCGTCACTTTCTTATATGTGAGTTTTTACAGCCGGTGCCACTTCCCTTCATCTTGGAGAACCTCCTTTAGCTTCTCTGAAGGGCGGGTCTCCACGGCTTTTGTTTCGCTGATAATGTCCTTATATTGCCTTCGTTTTTATATGTGAAAAGAGTATTTTTTCACTGGATATAGAATTTTGAATTGACTTGATTTTTTTTCCCCTTTCAGCCTATTTAAAATGCCATTCCATCATCTTATGATCTCCATTGCTTTTTATGAAAAGTCCATTCTCATTTGTATCATTGTTCCCCAGTATGTAGTGTTTTTGTCTCTGCTTTCAAGGTTTTCCTTTTAGTAGTTTTATGATGACCTACATAGGTACAGTTTTCTTTGTATTTTTCCCACTCTGGGGTTTGCTTAATTTCTTGAATCCATAAGTTTATATTTTCATAAAATTTGGAGAAATCCAGGCCAGTTTTTTTTTCACATATTTTTTCTGCCCAATCCTCTCTCTCTTCTCCTATGACTCCAATTACACATCTGATAGACCCCATGATGTTGTCTTACAGGACACTGAGACTATGTTCAATTTTATTTCAATTAATCTTTTTTTCTCTGTTCTTAAGATTGGGTCATTTCTTTTGACCTGTATTCAATTTCACTCTGAAAACCCTAAATTCTCAGCCAATATGACTGTGGCCTTCTGCCTCAGTCCCAGCCAGCCCATAATGAGGAGTGCCATAGGGGAAGCCATAGAAATGTACATCTCATCTAGTGAAGTTCCTGTCTTTCAAGGACAGGATTCAATCCCCAGTTGGAGCGTTTACGGGAAATAGCCTCTCTCTCTCTCTCTCTCTCTCTTGCTCTCTCTCTCTCCTCCATTATCTATCCATTTGGGGGCACTCTGCAGTGTCTTCAAACAGGTGGTCCCAACAATTGTCCAGGATTCATCATTATTATCTGTAGGAAAGATATTCTGATATAAACCACTCCGTAAGGATCAAAACTGGAAACAACCCCAAAGAATGTTTTATTTTATGATTGATATTTTTTTTAAAAAGAAAGTAAAGGTAGTTAAGGGGAAAAATCAAAACTTCATTGGACTTGTTTACACTTATTTTAGGGTTTGGTGTTGCTGTACCCCAAATTTCATAAGGGACGTTTTCGTATGTTTGTCAGTGCTTCGGTCCTGCAAAGAATAAAATCTGCCTCTGCCTCTCGCCCCTCTTCAACTCCAGGCTGCCAGACTCTGATACCCATTTCAACCTGAGTCAGGTGAGACGAAAGTTGCTCCATTCTCACCCAGCTGTGACTCCTCGTGCTGCTGGTACAGCCTTGGTCTAGGCCAGTGATCGGCAAACTCATTAGTCAACAGAGTCAAATATCAACAGTACAACGATTGAAATTTCTTTTGAGAGCCAAATTTTTAAAACTTAAACTATATAGGTAGGTACATTGTTATTAACTTAATTAGGGTACTCCTAAGGCTTAGGAAGAGCCACACTCAAGGGGCCAAAGAGCCGCATGGCTCGCGAGCCGCAGTTTGCTGACCACAGGTCGAGGCCCTTAGTTAAGAGCTTCTGCCTCCTCCCCAAATCCAGCCCTTACTAGGAGTCTCAATTCTGACACAGGGTCCCCATCTTCTTCCCTGGGGTCCAAACTCTATAACCAGGCCTGCCAGTCTCTGCCTCAGAAGCTTGCATCACCAGGCTCTGTCCGGCATACAGCAGGTGCTCCATACATGTTGGTTTGATTAGGCTAGTAGTCCTCAATCCTCATGTACAAATATATATATGAAAGCCATTGCATCAGTTAATTACTGGTATAAAACAAACTGCTCCCAAGCTTGGTGGTTTAACGCACAACAATGTATTATTTCTCATGGTTTTGTGGGTTAGCTGGAATGTTCCTCTGCTGGGCTTCTTTATGAGCCTGCATTCGCTGAAAGATTGACTGGGCTGGGATGTGCAAGATGGCTTTGCTCATATGTCTTGTAGTTGGTCTGGCCATCAGCTAGGGCTCCTCAGTTTGCCTCCATACTCCAGTAGGATAGTCCAGCGTCCTGGCCTGGTGGTCTCTGGGTGGTATTCTAAGAGGGAGAAACCAGAAACTGAAAAGCACTTTAAAGTCAAGCCTTGAAAGTCATATAATATCCTTCGGCCATAATTTTTTTTATCAAAGCAAGTCACAAGGCCAGCCCAGATTCAAGGAAGTAAAGAAATCAACTTCACCCGTGAATGGGAGGCGTGGCGATGTCACATTGCAAAGGGACATGCATCCTTGGGTGGCAGTAATCCCTGGAGGACAGCGCACCCTAGCACCCTTTACTACCCTTCAAATGAAAGCACAGAAAATAGAACCAAGCTACACTCAAATTTTTAAAAACTCAAAATAATTCACTATCTATAATATCAGGGAGATAGAGAAGGAAAATAAAGTACAATAAAACAATCCACATTTGCATATGTAAATGCTTGGACATCATTGCACTAGAAAACATAATGAAGTAATCAGCCTCATATGTATACGCAGAGATGCACATGCAGAGTCATACAGGTGTCATACTGGTGACTCAGGTGTTGCGACTTCTAACATGGTGAACCACTGTTGGTAATGTTCAGAACAACACAAAGTACAAAACTCCCTACATTTACACCATAGCTGCCTTCCTGGACTGCTTGGTACAGGTTAAAAGCTGAGCCAAAAAGTACTTACGTTTAAGTTCCAATATGTGAATGAGTTTGACACCTACAAGAATGTCTGGCTGGGCACTGAAAGTCCAGCAGGACAAGGGGTGACTTGGGAGAACATTGCATGACGACTGTGCACACACTCCAGCTTTGGTCCAACCAAAACAGCACTGCAGAGTTTGAGGTGCCCCCTGGGGATCAGTACTGCTGGTTGGGGGCTGTTATGTCAGGACTACGGACCAGAAATGCATGAATGGAAAGGGGTAAGGGGGAGAGATCAACCAAAGGACTTATATGATAGCATATAGGCCTAACTAATGGACACAGGCAACAGGGGGGTGAGGGCATGAGTGGGGGGATGGGGGGTAATGTGGGGATAAGGACACATATGTAATAATTAATAAATAAAAAAAATTTTTTTAAGGCCCCGGGGCATCATCAGAGGCAAAGACCCGAGGGAACCACCAGTGAGGTTCTGGAGACAAAAGGAAGAAAGGAAGAGGTGCCCAGGAAAGGGTGGGATGAGCCTCCCAGCAGATTATGGAGTGACTGCTCTGGGTTTCCCATCCTCATCCGAATCAGGAAAGACTCACTGATGTGACCCCTTAGGGAGAGGACAGGCCAGGCAGCCCTCCTGACCCATGTGGCTCATAGACCCCAGCCTGTGAGCATGAAGGTGGCAGAGGGGCAATTGTCTACCCCCCTCCTGCATCTGGAGCTGCCCCCAAGAGCTTTCTTTGCTGGACTTTAAAGAGGAACAAATTCGGTGCCTTGGGGAGGGGCTCTGGGGCCAGGGCCTAACTCAAGACTTCGTTTTGACAGCTGCACCTCCCACCAAAGTTTTCTTGAGGAAGGAGGGAAGGGCAGGGTTTGATGTGATCGCTATGGAATAATTGACTGGGCCCCAGACGCAAAGGGAGCCAGCCTGTCTGCGTCTGCATGTAGCTCACACACTTAGAGTGTGATCTATGGGTTATGGAGTCATCTCTGTTAATTAAACTCCTTAATATAATTTTGAGGTAAGAGTGCTTGGCCTGTGTTGCAGACAGCCCCTGGAGGACGGGAAAGTGAGAGAATACGCCACCTGGCACAGCACCACGCAACTTAATCACCTCGGGGATTCGTGGGAAATTGCACTGATGGAGGGGGGCTACATAGCTGAACAGGCCGACACACCGAACCTCAACTCACTTTACCAGTGATTGAGGTTCAAAGCAGGTTTCTGTCTCCTACCCCCGCCCCCCCCACACACACACACAATGGCCAATCCACCCATCCAGCCTCCGGCAGCATCTGAACCCCAAAGAGGTCATAGCAAGGCCTCATCCAGCCACAAAGCCCAGATGATGGCAGCTCTCACTCCTAGATCATGACAGGCCTCCCCTCTCACCCAGGAAGCCAGCTCCTCTGACCCTCCCCCACCCCCACCCCCAAATCAAACCCTCTGACTCCTCAGATTGTGTTTATGCAGGGCCCCAGAAGTGCCGCGTAAACTCAAGGCCATGCATCTTTGGAAGGAAATCAATACATAATTATGTGTTCTGTCTGTGCAGCATGGCCCCGAGCCAGGCTGATTGGGAATTAGATAAAGTGGAAACGGAGTGGTCAAGGCTGGTCAAGCAGACTGGGGTGTGCACCCTGGCTGAGTGGAGGGAGTTGTCCAAGGTCCGGCCACCAGGCCTTGAAGCTGTGGCCACCTCGTGGGTCTCACAGCCTTTCCACTTGAAGCTGCCATGTCCTGGGACAGGTCCAAACAGACAGAACCAGGGGTGCTGGCTCCTTTGCTTCTCCCTGTAGATTCACTGCTGTGTTCACAGAGGGTTGGACTCTGTAGCAGCCTCCCCACCCCAAGACCCACCTCCAGGCCCCCAACTTCTCTCTCTCTAATCTACCCCCATGGGCCTCAGCAATCCAAATGGGCTGACTACAGTGTAGATATTGCCACGTTGCTTCTCTGCTTATAATCATTCTTTTGCAGCGTGAGGGTGACAAGCATCCTCTATGACAGTGGTTCTCAACCTTGGCTGCACATTAGAATCACCTGGGAATCTTTTTAAAATCCTGATTTCTGGGCCTCATCCTCCGGAAATGCTGTTTCTTTGTTACTAGTGTTGTGGCCCCACCCCATAACAAAGAAACAGAATTTCCGGAGGATGAGGCCCAGAAATCAGGATTTTCAAAAGATTCCCAGGTGATTCTAATGTGCAGCCAAGGTTGAGAACCACTGCTCTATGAAGTCAGAAAGGCCTGAGATTGTGTCTGGCCTGAATCACCATAGTCACTGAACCCCTCTGTTAAACGCACAAGCAAGAATATTGACCTTAAAGGGTTGAGCGAGGGTTCTATGAAATAATATGGGCAAAACACGAACACATAGCTTGGCACATGGTAAGCACCATATAAGTACTACCATCATCATCATCACATGTTTTGTGGTTTCCCAGAGATAGTGCCTAATGAGCTAAGTTGAATGAAGACCCTGCAGAACCAAGAAGGGTAGAGGAGAGGGTCTTAGTGCATAGGCGCTGCTGCAATAAATACTGCTGAGACCCAGTGGCTTAAGCAACATTTATATCTCACAGTTCTGGAGGCTAGAAGTTCAAGAGCAAGGTGCCAGCAGGTTGGGTGACTGGTCCTCTTAGGGGGCTCCCTTGTGGCAACGGCATGTGCTTGTCAGATGAAGGGGCCGGGCTCGGCTTAGCCGGCTCATGGCTAAGACGGTGGAGCTCAGTCTCGGGTCAGAGCCAGAGCTCGGTCTGCGAGGGGCGTCAGAACTCAAACTACAGCTGGGATCAGTCCTCAGCCTGCGGCCAGAGCCCGGGCTCACACTGAGGCCACAGTTGAGACTCAGCCTGAGGACAAGGGACAGATTTCTTGATGTGAAGTTTAAAGATTTCTGTGAGCATAAGCAGTGGCTGAAGCTTGTGGGCCTCAGACTATAACCATGCTATGGATGTGCTGAGGGCAGAAACACCGTTTCTCTTCGTGAGAAATGCACCTCCCAGCCCACATGCGACATTTTTGCAGACATTTTTAAAACAAGAGGACCGACGTTCGTGATTTATCTTTCAGCAGCACATCTGCCATAACATCTGCCACACGATGCTCAAAAAGACCCTCAACAGGCATACCCCTGACCCTCCTGACTCCAAACAGGCAGAAGAAAAGCAAAATGAGCCTCCCTTGAATGTTCCCAAAGACCCAGTATTCGGGTCCTCTGAACCCAATACCCCTCAGCTGGCAAGAACGGGCCCTAGTGGGTCGCAAAGATGGAGTGTGTGGTTCTTGTGACCACGGTACGTGGGCGGGAAAGCACTCATCAGGAGGAGAGGGGAGTGGAACATGGGCTGTCAGCACAGAGGAGCCGTGGGTCCGGGAGTCAGACCGAGCCTGAGGAGGAGGTGTTGGAACTGGACACAGGGTGGGGCCAGTGTCCATGCGTGGGGTTCACCGTGCTCTTCACAGGTGACAGCAGCCGGGGCAGAGGAACCGTGGACACAGCCCCGAGGGAAGCCCGTCCCCTTTCCCTCAGAGTAAGAAACACATTGGTGGGCCCTCCCCCCACAGTGTGGCTCCGAATGCCGTGGCCCTCCCCTCAGAGCTTTTTCCTCTTGTGGGAGAACGGGCAGTCCCCGGCCCAACATTGAAGCCCTTCCTCTTCCATCCTTCCCTCCCAAAGCCCTTGAATTCCCCAGGCTCTTCTATAGAATCCAACTCCTCCTTCCCCCCCCAAATTTCTTTTTAATTTCAGGGGGGTTCCAGAAAAACAATATTTCTTTCCCCAGCATTTCAAAAAATAAACTTTA
>NW_005871370.1:538626-545524 GCF_000147115.1 Myotis lucifugus | reverse complement strand
CCACACTGGCCGAGCTGTCCCCCCTCATTTCTGGTTCGGATGCTGAAGGGCTACTGTGGAAGCTGTGTCTCCTACAGCTCAGCCTACTTGGCCATGTGCCTGGCACTCAGAGGGAAACACGATACCCACCCCCTCCAAGTGTGCATGGCACAGGGACCCACCCGGTTGGCAGGACCCAGTCAAGCCTCAAGCTCCCCAGGAGGGAGGTTCTCCTGTGGGGCTGATGAAGACAGGGAGGTTGATGTGCCTCCCCACACCTCCTCAAAGCCAGAGCATGAACAATGGCTCCTAGTGGCTGCAGCGCCCATTCTCCAGAGCCACCTGTCTGTAGCTGGAGTTTCATTGGGACACGGCCACGTCCATTCATTTACCTGTGGCCCGTGGCCTGTGGCCGTGTGCGCACTAGGACGGCAAAGATGAGTGGTTGCAACAGAGACCATGAAGCATTAAATATATACCTCCTGGTCCCAAGCAGAACAAGTCTGCTCTGGAGAATCGCCGAACAGCATCACCTGGCTTTAACAGTTTTGCAGCCACAGCCAATGAGTGATGAACCTGGGATCTAGAAAGCCCACGCCTTTGTCTCCAGGTGGGGCTGACCCTGTGGTGAGTCTGCCCTCCCTCTGAGTGACAGGCGCTGGCTGAGGCTGGGACCAGCGGGGAGCCTCACTCGCCTGGCTCCTCCTCCCCTTCTCTTGCCTCCCTCAGGAGAAGAATAGGAGTTTAAAACTAAAAATGCAGCTTTTTTCAAGATAAGACTTCAACTGCTTTTCTGAGGCATCTGGTTTCCCAACAGGTGCCCAAATGCCAGGCTAAAAACCACAGTCCTACTGAGGAGCTGATATAAAGGAGCAGTAAGTTAGTGGGGTTTTATAAGGCAGGGACCATTTTATTTATTTATTTGCCATCGAATCCCCGAGCTCAGCACAGGGCCTGGCAGACAGGGAGGGGCCGAGACGTGCATGAATGAATGAACCCCTGGCTCGTCAATACTTCTCACACTTGATCGGAAGAGGATACTGGGGGGTCCAAGTGGTGAAGTGGGCCCCCCCCCCCATCACAGCTACACAACCCCTGGCATTGTGGCCTGGAGGTCAAGGCTGATTCTGGAATCAGTGAGGGCCTGTTCTTCTGGCCTGTGGCTCAGACTTGAGAACATGAAGACACTAAGGCCGATGTCTATCATTAAACTCATTTTTTAAAAATGAATACCAACTTGCATCTTACCTACAGAAAAGTGATCGAAGGCATGTATGTATTTCAAATACACAGTATTAATTCTGTAGTTTGAATTCTGTAAAGTTTCCGAAATGAAGTGCCCTGAGGCACGTCTCCCACATGAGGTCGGATTTACACAGAACCAAGAGGCAGGGGCTGGGAGACAGTCTCTTATTGTGCGACCTCTGGCAAGCCGCTGCCTGGCCCGGGAGTTTATTCTGAGTTGTTACACAGGGGGTGGGATCAGATGCTCCCTGGAGTCTTTTCCTACTCAAAGAAAAACGCTATAATCAATTATATCCGGGCACTAGGCCAACATTTTCACATTCTCTCGGTAACCCATTCCGTAAGCATAAGGGGAGGCAGAGGCATTTGGGATTTACTCAAAAACACTTGGGAGAGCTGGGGCAATGGCCCTCCAGGCAGCCTCCGGATTTGGGTGTCTAGTCAGAGAGAGCTGGGGATCAGGGGAGACGGGCTGGGTGCAGCTGGGTCCCACAGGCAACATGGACCAGGGCATCTCCTACACGTCTCAGGCGCAGGCGCCCAGGAGCTGCTGTGGCCGGCCTATCACTTTGCAAGGACGCTGACCCCCACAGCTGTCTCTCTCCCTTCCTCTTCAGAAAGTGATCATTATTGTGATTATGAGCCATTAACGTAATAATAACAACGAGCTTGTAATGGAGCACTACAGGCGGCAGGGAGGGAAGCAAAGGCCAGTTCCTCACCCACCAGGCAGCAGGCTAGTCTCAGAGCCACCTGGCCCAGGAGAGGGCAAAGGATGCAGGCCGGAGCGGGGCTGCTGGGAATTTCCGAGCCAGAGCCCGTGCGCTGGGAAGGAAGTGTTGGACAGAACTTCTCCGGGGTTTGTTCTGCATAGTAATGAGTGGCACGCCGAAGTCAAGATTCGTATTTCTTATTTTCCAAAAGCCGCATTGATGGGAGCCAGCTCATAATACAAACAGTGGTGATTGCAATCACTTGCTGTTCCCATGGCAACAGACAAGATTAAAAGGGCAAACAACGGAGCTGGAACTCTCTTCAGATTAAACTCGCCCGATTTTAATTGCCAGGCAGCACGCTCAAACAAGGAGTCCCAGGCTCGCTGTTTCACAGCATGCAAACCCCTTCTCCGTGTCTGTGGGGGGCCCTCCAGGCTGACCACCCCTGGCCCGCACGCCTCCAGCCCAGGCATGAAGCACAACAAGAAGTCATCAGGGAGCTTCTTGAACACCTCCAGAGATGGGGGGCTCACCCCACCACTGGCTGCATATAGGGGCCATCTTAGCAGCCAGTGGATGAAGCCACGAAGATGTGGGTTCGGGTGGCTGAAACAAGAATAAAGACAATGGTGGGCAATAGCATGGATTTTTTAAATGTATTTTTTTTATTGATTTCAGAGAGGGAGAGAGGATAGAAAGATCAATGATGAGAGAGAATCATTGATTGGCTGCCTCCTGCATGCCCCACATTGGGGATGGAGCCCACAACCCGGGCATGTGCCCTTGACCAGAATCGAACCCGGGACCTTTCTGTCCACAGGCTGATGCTCTATCCACTGAGCCAAAGCAGCAAGGGCAATAGCATGGACTTTAATCAAAGCCGACACGCGTGGCGGCGTGGTTCTCAGTGTCCACCCTCACCTGCCGAGGAGCAGCACCAACAGCCAGTGAACCCAACAACTGCCACGCATCACACGCTGGGCTCGTCACGACCTCATCTGACCTTCACCGCTGCTGCAGCAAGCGTTATTATTCCTACTTTGCAGATGAGGAGGCTGCAGCTCCGGGAGATGAAGGCCAAGGTCACACGCTAGAGTAGCAGAACTAAGACTGAAACTCAGGCCCATCTGACCCCAGAGCCTACGCTTTTGCCACCACTTCACCCCTGGAGGAAGGACTCAGCTGGATTTGGAGACAGTTGCCCGGCAGGGGCAGGCAGAGGTGAGAAAGTGAGGACTCAGAGAGAGCTGGGCCAGAAGTCACTGGGCCTGGCTGCACTGCCCGCTGTTCTCTGAGCCCCAGGGGCCTCTGGAGGGAGGAACGCCAGTCCTGGGGCTGGGGCTCAGCTCGCCTCTCCGGCTGTGGCCTCCTGGCAGGTGGCATTGCTCCTGCTGCGTTCCTTGGACGTTTGTCTATGGTTTCCAGGGCTCCAGCTTGGCCTGGCTCCAGCCGCCTTCTCCCCCACGCCCTGAGCTCTCGCCTCACATGCTGCCCTGCATTTGATCAGCCTGGTTCAAAGTTATCTCCACAGGCCCAGGGAGAAGCAGATCTTTAGAAAAATAATACTGAAATAAAACAACAATGAATTCACAAAGAAAATGACAAATAATCCATCTGGGAGAGCTGCTGTTGAGTCACAGATGAACCGGTGACAGGGCTGTGGGGAGAAATAAGGTGGGGATGGGCGTGCTGGGGGGACATGGAGGTCCAGCTTCGGGCAGAGCAGTCAGGGGAGCGCTGACAGAGATGAGGGAGGAGCCATGTGGATATCTGCGGGAATCGGAAGCAAAGTGAGTGCAGAGTTTCTGTGAGGGGAGCACACAAGGACCAACGAGACTCGTGAGGCCGGAGTGGACTGAACCGGGACGGAGATCCACATGGCACCGTGTGAGTGGAAGAGCAACCGGATCGCACTTACCTTAAAGGGACCCCTTTAGCTGCTGTGCTGAATAGACCATCAGGGCACAATGGTGGAAGCAGAGAAACCAATTATGGGGCGCCCAGGCGGATGGGGGGGAGCTAATGGTGGCATGGCCCTAGTGGTGGCAGAAAGAGTCGGTAAGAAACAGATTCTGAGTATCTTTTCCAGGTAGAGGTGACAGATTTGCTGAGATGGGCCATGGGGTATGAGAGAAGTGGGGCATCAGACAGGCCCAAAGTTCTGGCCCTGAGAGGCTGGAAAGATGCAGCGGCTGGTAACTGGGATAGGGAATGGTGCCAGCGAACGTGGCAGGGGCAGGTAAGACTCGACATTGTGTTTTAGACACGTTCAGGCTGAAAGCTGCTGGATAGCCAAGAGGGGATGTTGGAAAGGTGACTGGATACAGAGGTCTGGATTTCGAAGGAGGGTCTGGGCTAGAGATGGGAATGTGTCAGTCATCAGCACATGCCCGCCACTCGAAGCCACGGAGACAGGATGAGATCCGATGAAAGACAAGGGAAGGGAAAACTTAAGGGCATCAAAGGGAGCATCACACAGACCCAGAACCTGGCTCGGCAGGGAACACCATGTATACAGTCATGATAACACGAACACAAACTCTGATTTAGCCAAAATGATGTTGAGAAGATTTAAGATTTAAATTCGACTTAAGAGTGTTAAAGCTTAAGGTTCATAGTGGGAAATATACGGGTAACGTAGGAAACCTATAAATCCAGACTTAGTAGAGGAAGAGGTTCCTGGTTCAGAGAGACTGGAAATTGCCCTGAAAGAAAATACCACCCTTCCCCCCTCCCTTCTCCCCTCCCCCCGCCACTCCAGTGAGTGGCGCTGTCCTGACCCCATCTGGCTGGACTCCGGGCTGGACTCCGGGAGGAAGGGCAAGACGGGTCTAAGCTGGTAAGTGGCACATTTCTGGAACAGCAACTGTGTGTGCGCAGTGACCACTCAACAAATGGACCGTCCACGTCGCTACTGACGCCAACCCACATCGACATGCTGTGTCTGGTCAGCAGCCTGTATCATTATCATTATTGGGCAGGTAGTTTAAATAGTTATATTGGAGTGAATGTTGGAATATGTGTTTAAAGGGGTGCTTTCATTTCATTTCATTTTATTTTTTAATATATTTTATTGATTTTTTTACAGAGAGGAGGGGAGAGGGCTAGAGAGTTAGAAACATCGATGAGAGGGAAACATTGATCAGCTGCCTCCTGCACACCTCCTACTGGGGATGTGCCCACAACCAAGGTACATGCCCTTGACTGGAATCAAACCTGGACCTTTCAGTCCTCAGGCCAACGCTCTATCCACTGAGCCAAACCGGTCAGGGCAAGGGTGCTTTCATTTTAAACATGCTCCTTCTTCCATTATGATTGCCAGGACGCCATTCCTGGAAGATGGACCGCTTTTCCTGCTGCTCTGTGCTTCCTCAAGGCTGTGTGCCTCAGCGAGCTCACACTTCCGCAGGAGGCACACAGCCCAGCGCTATCTGATAGAAAGCGCTATTATGAACTGGGCCCTCACTGCGATGAAAGGATGATATGTGGTTTGGGGTTTTATTATTTTAAGCCTTTTATTGGGTGGAATTTGTTTCCATTGCAGACGCAGACCTGTGGCCCAGCGGACCCACGCTGATAATGAGCAGGTGATAACTCAGCGCCTCCGCTGCTGTCTCCCACCTTCCTGTGTCTCTATATCATTTGTGGTTTATTTAGTAATTTTACTTTTTCTTTACTTGAAACCAGGATGGCTTTTGCTCCTCCAGGTAGATTTTAATGCAGCGGCTGAAGGTTGCAGGAGTGTGTGTGCTTGGGGGGGCGGGGGGGACACACGCATGGGTGAGAGATGCTCCATTAAAGTAAGGCTGAGTCTGAAATTGAAAGCTAATCTTTATGGACCTTTCAAAAATGTATTATTTTTAGATTTTTTATTGATTTTTTAGAGCGAGGGGAAGAGAGAGAGAGAAACATCGATGTGAGATGTGTAACATCAATCAGCTGCCTCCTACACACCCCTACCAAGGATCTAGCCCCCAACCCAGACAGGTGCCCTGACTGGTGACACTCATCCAACTGAGCCACACCAGCCAGGCCTTGAGTGAATGTATTTTTTAATTGTTGATTTCAAAAAGAATAAAATTGGTTGGGATAACACAGTGCAATGGGGGGAAGCAAGTTGGGCAGTATTATCCTAATTCTAATTAGATGCATTTCCCTGCTTGAGATTTGCATATAGAATTATCTCAGTTTTAGCGGGAAGAAATTCTAATTGATGGATAGGGTTAGTGTTATGGAATTTTATTTTCCTTTTGGCTGTAAGAGGAAGCCCCACAAAATGTGAAGCGGGAGATGCAGGCATAAAGTCACCCTTACTAGCAACTGGAGCTCTTACGCTCAGAATGCAGTGGGATTTACTGAGAAATACCATGTTGTAGTTGTGCTTCTGTTTCTTTACTTCAAATGTTCTGGGTGGTGCCAAAGATAAGCAGGAATTAATTTTTCACAATATCAAGGGATACCTGGAATTGCAGCTGGACGGTAGTGTCATCAGCTGGTCTCCCCTAACTTACCAAAACCAATGGTTCTTGTACCTCTTCATCCAGGAGCGTGGTCCTCCCTTGGGAATGCAATCGGCTCTGCTGATCCAGTTCTTGGCAGTGTGGGTAGGAATACGTACATGGACTCCCCAGAGAGTGTCCGTCTTGAAGAGTTGGAAAGTCAGGAATCACATACATAAGGAATAAAATATTTTATGGGAGACAACTGAGAAATGGAAGGATAAGAATGAATATATAAAGTATAGGGAGGGTGAGCCCCAGCCGATTTGGCTCAGTGAATAGAGCTTCAGCCACAACTGAGAGGTCGCTGCTCAACCAACTACCACACCAGCCAGGGCCATTGCGAGCTTCTAATAACGCCTAATATGGACAGAGGAACAGATGCGCCCGTTAATCAATCCCCACTGCCCGTGGGCTTGCCTGCTGAAGTGCCACTCCAGGTCCATCAGGTGCCTGAGA
>NW_005871370.1:535307-536576 GCF_000147115.1 Myotis lucifugus | reverse complement strand
TTTTTTTTGTGGGGGGGGGGGGGGCGGGTTTTCCCCAACAAAGAAACCCCGGCACCCGGCCTCCGGAAGGCAAATCTGGGGTTGGGACTGGGGCGGGGGGGGGGGGGGGGGCGGCATGTGTATGGAAGGGACTCTGGTGACGCAGGCACAGTGATCCTAATCCTCAGAGCAGCCCTGTACCGAGCACGCACGGTCCGCCTGTCTACGGCTGGACATACAGTAACTAATTAAACCCTCCCAACCCCCCAGCTAGGCAACTCCCATCATAACCTCCGCTGTGCAGATGAGGAAGTACCGCTCAGAGAGGCTTAGTCACCTGCACAGCATCACACAGCTGGTGGTCCGTGGTCACACTGGGTGAGGAATCCAAGCCTGTCCCCTTCCAGAGCCCCTGCTCTTAGCCTGTAGCCCATGCTGACCTCTGACCCTGGGGAGGGCAGGTGCCTCGGAGATGATGGCTGAGGGACCCCAGGAAGCCGCCTGGCAAATGGGTAACAGCCGTGGTCAGCTTTAATGTGGCCAAACTGATGGCAGCAGTGGCCCCCGTGTGACATGCAATAGGATGGCCAAGGGACCACTGAGGGACGGTCCCCTGAAAATCACTCCAATGTCACCTTCGGCCAGTGATGCCTAACAGGTGGGACACCTGCAGGCGGCGCTCTCGGAGGCGGGGCAGCTGGGCCAGAGCTCTGTTCTGAGGTCAGAGTTTATTCTGGTTCAAACCCCAGTTCTGCCGAGACCTCACCAGGTAACCTAGGACGCGTTACTTAACCTCCCCAGCCCTCAGATCCCTCAAAGAAAAAATTGGATGGGCCCAGGGAGAGTGGAAAATCCTCTAAAATTGTTGAAGAGACTGCATTGCCTGGGCAGGTGTGGGAGCCAGTTGAACAGGAAGCCAGTAGCACCCTCACTTTGGGTACTTAGAGGAAGGCTTTTACAGGGCCCGGTACAGAGATGAGGGCGGCGAGAGCAGAACCCTAATCGTGCCCTACCCCTGACGCCTGACAGCCCGGGGCCATGGCCACCCCAGGAAAAGGGGGAGGACGTGGGCCCCAGACCCGGACACAAACTGTGGACAGCAGATTAAGGGCCTCCACAGTCTCCACGTCCTGGTCCCCGGAATCTGTCCGTGTGTTACCTTAGGGGGCAAACGGGACTGCAAGTGTGACCTTGCAATGGGGAGAAGGTCGTGGATTGTCAAGTGGGCCCGGTGTAAGCACCCGGGTCCTCATGGGAGGGAGGCGGGAAAGCTGGAGGCGGAGGAGGTCA
>NW_005871370.1:531518-535207 GCF_000147115.1 Myotis lucifugus | reverse complement strand
TTCACCACCCTGCCTGAGGGATGGCCATCCCCCCCACTCTGAGGGGCCGTACGGGTCAGGCGCCACCAGATACTTGAACGGTCAAGGCTCCCCCCCCGGACGGTTCAAGTTCACGTTCAAGGAGCAATGTTCTTTCCTATGCATGATCTGAAACATGAAGAGCCTGAGGCCTGTATCCCTCTCTGAGTGACCAAGATTTTCGATGTAGGGAACTATGGTTGGATACCTGTAGAAAGAGCGAAGGTACCGAAGGAAGGAGGGAGTGAGGGAGTGAGGGAGGGAGGGAAAGAGAGGAAGCTGGGGGAACAAAACCCCAGCCTCCCTTTCCGCCAGCCCCCAGTGTCCTGTCGGGGCTTCCCCTGGAGGAACACAGCTAGAAGCCCAGAGACCCATGGCTGTGTCCACACAGACCAATGTCCAAGGCAGAGCGCAGGGAGAGGAGGTAGCGAGCCGATCTAAAGACAGTGGGGTGACCTGGAGAAGCTCAGTGTGGGCTCACAAATGGCAGAAGTCAGGGGGCTCATGTGAGTCGGAGAAGGAGCAGGACACCTGCATTCCCGCTGGCAAGTGAGGCCCCTCCCCTCCCCTCAGAACAGACCCCAGAAGACAGACTCACACCTGGGGTGCGGAGGGTGGAAATCCCCCCGGAGCTTCCTGGGAGAGGGTCCTCCAAGGGTCTAGTAGCCACTCTTGTGGCCAGTCTGCGGGGGTGACCACCCAGACGCCACCACCCCTGGTCCTGTCTTACCCCCCAGTCCCAGCCCAGACCACCCTCCCTCCTGCCCCGCCATTCAGGGTGAGTTTCTGGTGATGAGAGAGACGCCCAGGGCCCAGGCGCCGGGCTGGCCGGCACGCCTGGCCTGGCCCTGGCCCGCTGACACTGCCCAGCCTCAGATGTGGACATCCTCAGACCCCGCCCTCGGAAACCACACCCCTAGGCCACTTAGCTGAAACTATAGCCTGGCACCAGCAAATAGGGCAACTGTGCCATTTGGGAAAACGTCCCCCTTCCTCGAGGCCCTTTCCTGCCATCTACTGGGAACTTGTAGTAACTGCACAAGCCTACTACGCTGACAATGGGGCGACGGGCTCCCCTGGAATTGTGCCCTGCACAGCACCCACAAATGGACGTGGCAGCCCGTAGCCATGGACAGAGCCCTCAGCACGGCTGGCATGATGAGATGACAGGTGCCTGTTTGCTTTGTCGTCTGTCTCCAGCCGCCACGAAAACGATCACTGATGCCCCCCAGCAAAGACCACCAGGCACACGCTCTAGATCAGTGGTTCTCAACCTGTGGGTCGCGACCCCTTTGGGGGTCGAATGACCCTTTCACAGGGGTCGCCTAAGACCATCGGAAAACACATATATAATTACATACTGTTTTGTGATTAATCACTATGCTTTAATTATGTTCAATTTGTAACAATGAAATTGGGGGTCACCACCACATGAGGAACTGTATTAAAGGGTCGCGGCATTAGGAAGGTTGAGAACCACTGCTCTAGATGAACACACCGGGCTGGCGGCCTACTGCATGGAGAACACACAGGAGGAAGGTACTGTCGGATCACAGTAATAAGAAGCTCAAGAATGGGGGTGCGTGTTCATTCCAGGCCAGCACTGCCACCAACCACATGTGACGACAGAGCCCATGGATCATGGCTAGTCTGGGCCGGGCTGGGCTGGAAGCGTGGAACCCACGTCAGAAACAGCGTGGGACACAGAATACAGAGCATTTCGTGAATAATGCTTACACTGGTTACATGACAAAAGGATATTAATGTTTGCCCCGTTGGTTTAGAGTAATGCCACCTATTTCTTTGTATTTGTTAATGTGGCTATTGGGAAATTTTCAATGACCTTTGCAGTTGGGGTTATGCTTCCGTGGGACCGCGCTCCTCCGAACCCCTCCTGCCTGGGCCCCCATGGGAGGTGGGTCCTCGGATGTGGCTCAAGGTCACTGTGCCTGAGGTCACGGTGAGCTGGGCCTCTGCAGCACCACTTGGAGAGAGAACTCAGTTGGGATGTTTTATAGCATCAGCAGAAGGTTTGACTTATTATTAGGATACAAGGGTGTCGCACGTGGGGAATCAGATCTTAAAGAACCTCGCTTCTCCTTTTGTCCTTCTTCTCCCTCTTATCTCCGTCTTCTTCACTGATGCCTCTTCTTCCTTCCGCCTCTTTTTCTCCTCCCCCACCCCTCTCTCCTTTCTGCACATCTCCCTCCTTCCACTTGCTGACCTGCTGGCTTCCCTACCTCTCACCACCAGGGGAAAAGGCTGCGGTCGCCTGCTTCCCAGTAATGCTGCCTCCATGTTCCCACCTGGAGAGATGGCCCTGCCCCTGTCTCCGGGTGTCTCTCTCCCAACTCCCCAAGGAGCTGGCAGGCCTGACCTGGGCGTGCTCATGTCCCACCTCGTGCCAACCAGCTGTGCCAGCGCAAGGCTCTCTCCCTCTCGTCCTTCCTAAGGGGCTGGGAGGCGAGACCCAGGGCAGCCCCACCTGCAGGCGAGGAGGCATCCACACCAGGAGCCTCGTCAGAAACGTGGGAGAAGATCGGAGTGTGGGCGGAAGTTTAAAAAGAGGGGGAATGCTGGAATGCCACCAAAGGGTAGAGGAAAAAGTGGGCGAGGCAGAAAGCAAAAGTTGCAATGGAAACAGAGCTGCAAATGTCGAGTGGGCTGGCAAACCCCGCTGTAGACATCAACAAAGTCCATCCCAGGCCTGCACCTGCCAGTGGCTCACGGCTGTGACCATGGGAATGTCTCTTCTTATCTCTGAGCCTCTGTTTCCCATCTGCAATAAGGTGTTGGACTAGATGATTTCTGAGGGCCCTGGCACGTGGAAGAAGGGGATGCTTGTCAAAAAGAAATTTACTGCCCTGGCCGGTTTGGCTCAGTGGATAGAGCGTCGGCCTGCGGACTGAAAGGTCCCAGGTTCGATTCTGGTCAAGGTCACATGCCTGGGTTGTGGGCTCAATCCCCAGTGGGGGGCGTGCAGGAGGCAGCCAGTTAATGATTCTTTCTCATCATTGATGTTTCTATCTCTCCCTCCCTCTCTCCCTTCCTCTCTGAAATCAATAAAAATATATATTTTTTAAATTGACTCATTCGTGCCACCTTTCGGAGCCCCTGGCACAGATCAGGCGCCATCCAGCTGCTAGGACACAGCAGGGAACAAGACAGATGCAGTCCTCTGCCCTCCAGATCGCGCCCTGGGCACCGGCTGCCAGCCTCCTGGCTGCGCGGAGAGATGGATGCTCCGCGGCGCAGTCAGTGATGTGTTTATTGGTGGCGGGAGAAAAGGCGATTCTCTGTTCATCAGACTCTCACACTAATGAGAACGGCGGAAGCAATGGGCAATCGTAATGAGGCCGGGAACGCTGCACGCTGGGAACAGCCATAGATAAGAAAGGGGCTCAGCCTAGCCTCTCCATTCAGGGCCAGAGAGCGGGGCAAGACGGGGAGAGGCTGAGCAGGGAGCCGCCCTCCCGAAGCAGGTGTTCCGAGGGGTCAGGATGGCCCCTCCCTCGTGACCCCTCAATCAAGGTGAAATTCAAGGCTGGTCTCAGGTACGAGACTTGACAAGCCCAGGGAGGAAGAGGGAAAACCAAGCGTCCAGATGTCGCAGCGAGAGGACCGGAACCTGGACTGCGGCTTGTCATCCCCCGGCACTTGCCATGGTGAGG
>NW_005871370.1:526337-531418 GCF_000147115.1 Myotis lucifugus | reverse complement strand
CTATCCCTGGGAAGAGAGGAGGGGCCCAGGAAGGCCCAGGTGGCCCCCACAGCCAGCCCTTTCCACCCCACCCCACCCCACCCCCCGCTCCTGCCAGGACGCCATCGGGGTGACGGCCCTGCAGGAAGTGAGCCAGCGATGCCCTCTATCGTTTGGCTCATCCCCACGGCTGCCGCTTACTGAGCAGTAGATGCCCCGGTGAACAGATCCTGAGCTTTGGATCCAAGCCATGTGTGTCAGTCCTGGGCTCGGCCACTCACAGCAGCGTAACCCAGGCCTTTCTGCCTCCCCCACCCCAGCCCCAGCTGGCCCTCTGCCAGGTGGCACTCACACTGCCCATCATGAAGTGGGCGGGAAGCACTGAACAGGGGGTGCCTCCTGCAGAGCCCGCACTGTGGAAGGCTGGCTACGTGCACCTGACTGAGGCTGCCTGGCCATTTCTCGGGGAGGAGCAGGTGTTTGCCATGGCCGCAACCTCCGGATGCACACCAAACCCTTAGCTGTCACTCGGGGTGAGCCCCTCCCACAGCCTGGAACTGAGGCCGTGCCCCAGAGGGGCAGGAAAGTGCTGGTTCCAGTCCCCGTTTGCGGCATCTGGGCCTGAATTCACACCCTGCCCGTGCCCATGTCC
The DNA here is from genome assembly GCF_000147115.1 of Myotis lucifugus. Taxonomy (NCBI): domain Eukaryota; kingdom Metazoa; phylum Chordata; class Mammalia; order Chiroptera; family Vespertilionidae; genus Myotis; species Myotis lucifugus. Next base: position 530,787 of record NW_005871370.1, on the reverse strand, counting down.
CTCAGCGTCTCTCCACTTTCCTTCCCTCCCTCCAGCCTGGAGGAGAGCTGATACCCACTCGGAGGGGTGGCCGTGGAGAGCTGATCGAGGTGCAGGTGTGACTGGGGTCCAGCAAGGAATAGGGGGCACTCGGGGACTCGCTGGGTGGGGGCCACTGCCACGCCCAGGCCTGAGGGGCCCTGAGGAGGCACTCCTGCTCCGGGGACAGCGAGGGATGTGAAGCTGCCCGACACCAGCGTGACACAGGTCACACAGCACAGCCGCTGCAGAACCTCAGCCCAGCCTCCTCCCCGCCCCGCCCCCCGCCCACAGATCTCCTCCTGTGCCTCCCGGTGCCAAACCCAACTGGAGCCGGGGGGCCAGGGAGCCTGGGCGTCACATGTGGCACCTCTCAGAGGACACGTGGCACCTCTCGGGACAGAGCCGTTCAGACAGATCTGGGGACAAAGGGAGACTATCTGGCTGTGTAGGCTCTGTAACGGCCCCCAGGTGCCCCATCCTGATCTCCGGAGCCTGGGAATAGGTTACTTCATGGCAACAGAGAGTTTGCACATGTGATTACGTGAAGGGTCTGAGATGGGGTGTGATCCGGATTAGCCAGGGCCCGGGTCAGGCTGTTTACGACAGGGAGGAGGAGGGTCGCAGGCTCTCAGAGGGGATGTGAAGACAGGAGAGGCTGGAAGATGCGGTGCTGCTGGCTTTGAAGGTGGAGAAGGGGCCACCAGCCGAGGCATGCTGGTGGCCTCGCGACGACGCTGGAAAAGGTAAGGAAGCTGGTTGTCCCCAGGAGCCTCCAGGAAGGACACAGCCCTGCTGACCCCAGTGAGCTGTAAGAGGATGAGTCTGCGCTGTGTTAAGCCGTTAAGCTTGTGGTGATTTGCTAAGACCTGCACAGTTCCCAAGGGGGTCCCTCTGGCCACCCAGCCCCCTCTCTGATCTTGAGGTCCCTGTAAGCCCCAGCCTGACAGAGGCCAGAAGGATGGCTCATGCCTGGGAGCAAATGCCTTCGTTAACCGGTGACAATACTCAAACAAAGGCTATGGACATGCTCTGAGTTGCTCCCTAATATTTTTCTCCTGTGTGCGTGCGTGTGTGTGTGTGTGTGTGTGTGTGTGATACGTATGCCCATGTACGGACTGTCTGGGAAGGGAGGAAGCACAGTGTAGGACAGAGTGCCCAGCCCAGAAGCCTGGAAACCTGGATGCTCATCCTGGGTCTACCACAGCTTCCAGGTAGGATCTAGGGCAGTGATGGCGAACCTATGACACACGTGTCAGAGGTGACACGTGAACTCATTTTTTTGGTTGATTTTTCTTTGTTAAATGGCATTTAAATATATAAAATAAATATAAAAATATAAGTCTTTGTTTTACTATGGTTGCAAATATCAAAAAATTTCTATATGTGACACGGCACCAGAGTTAAGTTAGGGTTTTTCAAAATGCTGACACGCCGAGCTCAAAACGTTTGCCATCACTGATCTAGGGAGTTACTAACCTTCTCTGAGCCTCAGTTCTCCCACCTGTACGAGAGGTGGGACACAGGCCCTAGTCTATTGGTGTTCCCATTCCATGGTTCTAACCGCCTCCTCTCCTGTCCCCAGCCAGGCTGACCCGGGAGTCAGGGTGGTCAGGGCTCATGGAAAGTCACCACGGTCCAGAACCCAAAGCCCTTTCGGGAAAGTCCCAGGGACCCCCAGCTCCCGGCCCAGGGACCACAGCCTGCCTATTCTCTGCTGCCCCCTGCTGGGCACTCAAAAAAAAGGCTCCCAGCCAGATCCCTTGGAAATGGTTGAAAGGGATGGACCCTCAGGAGATGCCCTTACAGCCACCTGCCCAAACCTGGCCAGCCAGGCCCTCCTGGAGGCTGCTGCCGGAGCCCATATGAAGCCAGTGCAGCAGCCTGGTGGGAGGCTGCCTGCTGTGGGCCCTGGTCAGCTCCCCTGACTCCTGCATCCGCCTCCCTGCGCTAGGAGAATGGGGTGAAGTGGGGTGAAGTGGGGAATGAAATGTTGCTGGGGTCTTTCCGCATCTACTAGGGTAAATGAAAAGGGGGTTGTGCATAAATGAATGAAGAAACTAGAGAAGAAATATGAATTTGGAAGGCATTTTGGGGAAAGCCAGCCAGAAACTTAGTTCTAGTGACTAAGCTCCCCGAATCTCTCGACCCAGGGCTTTTTATTCACACACTTTGCCCTCTAGCAAAGCAGATATACATATCAAAGGTAAGGTTTGGTAAAGGATTATCTGGTTGGGGGAATTGCTTTCAGCCATTCAGCTGTTTGGCCAGCAGCAGGTAATAATATGCAGATTTTCAGCCCTGCTGAAAGAGTCCATCCAACCTTCTGAGGATTCTCGCATTTATTATGACCGCTGGACTTAGCCTCCAGCAAAATGCCATGGCTTCTGAAGTGGTGCTCTTGTCCTGTTCTCTGCCTTTGGGTAATGGTAGCAATATGAGGTGTCCCTGTCCTCTCTCTCTCTCTCTCTCTCTCTCTCTCTCTCTCTCTCGGACACACACATGCATGAATTTACACAAGAGAAGCTCACTAATAAGTAAGAAGCGTGCTGAACAAGGCAGAAATGACCAGTGAAAAGTCTGCTGACCAGGCTGCTTGAGGGCTGCCCCCGGGAAGCGCAGAGCCACTGTGGGTAGAGGCTGCGCACACCGGAGGCGTGTCAGAGGCCGGGTTTCTCCGTGTCCACCATACAGACAGACGGGCGATAGAAACGCTGGGCCGAGCGAGGCTGGGGGAAGCTACCAAAAGTCATGAACCAAAATGTGGCCTGATGTCAACCCACTGGGTGGTGTACAAGAAGGAATTCCTAGGGCTTTTCCCACAGAAATTTCCCTAACGACTGCACAGGTGACACTACACCTGAGGAGGCTTTGAAACATGCCCCTCGTTCACTTGGGCTCACAAATGCCCCGGGACATCGGGAGCTGAGGCTTGCCCACAGGGTGCGTGGGGCAGGACCAAGCAGAGCCCGGGGACACCTTCAGGCATCAGGCCGGCTGGGGGACCACAGATGACGTGAGATCCCCGCTGTCCCCAGAAAAGGAGTGGCCAGCGGGACTACTGCATGTAGAAATGGGCAGGACAGTGGAGGCCGGGAAGTCTGCAGGCCAGAGCTCCTGGTGCTCAGATGATGCCCCTTGCCTGCCTCTTTATCTCCTTCCCAGCCCTGGTAGAGCCTCTGGCGGCTCAGACACCACTGTGGCCTCTCTCCCAGGGCAGTTAGGAGCAGGGGACAGTCCTCTGCCGCTCCCTGCTGGCCACTCCAAGCAAAGGCCCCAGGACACTCCTCTTCCTGCTTCTGTCCCCTTCCCGTGACCGCCTCTAGAGCCACCTGGGGTTCTCTCTCAATACACCCCCCGGACACCCCATTAGACACCGAGCCTGAATCAACCCAAGATTAACCCTCTCTCCTCCCTGGTGGGAGGGCTTAACCCTCAAATGCCCTCGTCCTGCAAAAGCCGGGAGAAGAGAAAAATCAAAACACTCCCCGGTTCCAATATCTGCCGCTACACGTGATGCCAGAATACCCTCCACCTGTGCCAGGGGTCACGGACTCGGACCCACAGGAAAACAAATGCAGTCACGGCGCCACCGGGCCCTGCGGGAAACGGCCTCGCTGGCCCTTCCATGGAGATGCCGTTTATCGATTTTCAAAGCTGAGGGTCAACCTTTGGACGCAGCACGGAAGGTTGAGGTCTGGTCACAGGCCGAGCACAGGTGCTGACAGCCCGGAGGATGGAAACGCAAAGGCCCATCCGACTGCTCGGTGGGGGGATGTGGGAGGTGGGCGAAGGGTCCCAGGGGCTGCGCCCTCCACCTGTACAGGGGTGGGCGAAAGTAGGTTTACAGTTGTGAGTACGAGAAGCACAGCTTATTCTTGTCTTGTTATTGATTGATTATTGTATTATGTGTTTGTATTGTTGCCATAGGAAGGACTGTAAACACACTTTTGCCCACCCTTGCACGGAAGAGAGTCAATGGGCTTCGATAGAGAGTTCTGGAGGGAGCGGATGAAATTACCAAAGTAACCAAGCAAAGAACCAAAAATATCACTGTCCAAAACAGGGAGAAGGGGAAGGAAGGGCTGAGAAAGCGTCAAAGCACTGAATTCTCATTTTCCAGTGACCTGGGGTAAGAGCAGGCGTGGAGAAAGTGTGACGTACACGTTATTTGGAGATAGAGAAAACGAGCAAAAGAGTGAAGTCCCGGGCCAAACCGCTGGCTCTGGGCTTAGAAATAAGAACTTCACTCTCATTCATAAACGCTTTGGGCTTTTATTTTTGCCAGGGGTAGGTATGAAATTGATTTTAAAATTTAATTTTAAACTGTAAAATGTGACACCAAAACATTGGCCAACTGAACCAGAAATGGCCAGGCCGTCTACTGGCTGCCCACCGCCGGGCTGTCCTGCGGGCACAGGGGGGTCAGCGC
>NW_005871370.1:518785-521193 GCF_000147115.1 Myotis lucifugus | reverse complement strand
CAGTGGCAGGGGGTGTTGTTTTAGGCCCCCCTTCCTGAGACACAGCAGCCCTGAAACACACAGAGTGGGTGGGTGGGTCCCGCAGAAGGCAGCCCAGGGTTGGGCCAGCCTGGCCTACTTACGATGGTGTCACACCAGAACTCAGCCACCTCGCGGACCCGCATGGACGTCAGCAGGAGCTCCCAGACCTCCAGCTTGAACATGTTCCCGATGATCAGGTGCATGGGCTGCCCCGCCTGCTTGCTGTCGTCGATCACCGTCCGCTCCTCGTCGCATTTCATGGTGCGGAAATGGAAGGTCACCTGGTCCCCGAGAGAGTGGGCCCTGGTCTAGACACACCTCCCGAGGCCCAGCAGGAGCCACCCCTCTGTCACCGACTCTCAGGGCTGGCCTCAGGGTCCGCTCCCCAGCTCCGGTCAGATGCCTCAGAGCACCCAGAGCACCCCCGCCCACCTGCACTCCCCCAGGGATGAGGAACCCCCTCCCCGATAAGTGACCCTCGTCCCACTCTTGACAGCTCTGTGGGTCAGGATGTCCTTCCTTAAATCAGCCCTAGGTCTGAGGCCCCAGACACAGCCCATCACCCAGGGAAGCCACCAGAGACTTGCGGCCAAACACCATGATCCCGGAGAGCACCTCCTTCTCACCTTCTCACTCAACATCTGGGGCTCCAGAAAACTCCCAAAGCCCATCCCCCATCCCATGCTGTAGTTTAATTTGCAAAGTACCAAAATGCCCAGTGAATAGACACCCGTTCAGATGCCTCGGGGCTCACAATCCCAGGAAGGGCCTGCCCGGCCATTCTTGGCAAAGCTGAGACCTGTCTGCAGTGCTGTCTGCAGTGCCCTGTGGCCAAAGGGCTGCAGAGGCTGCTGTGGCCGGGGAGGGGGGGAGGGGGGAGGGGGCCCCACTCACTCGAGTTCCGGTGATGAAGTTTGGGAGCTCCCCCAGGCCCCCGTGCAGAATGGTCTTCTTGACCCCTTCCACGTTCAGGAGCAGAGCGGCATCCATGGCTGCGGGAGCTGTCCAGCCCGGGCTGATATAATCTCACCAAGGGAAGGCGCTCAGGCTAAAACCCGGGGATTTGCCCTGCGGGGGAGGGGAGGGGTGCGAATTAGAGAAGTAAGGCAGGGTGGTGCCCCATGCTGGCTCCAGGCTGCTCCTCCCTCCCTCAGGGCCACTCCCTGGCAACCCTGCCTTCTGCCCCATCCATCCACTGCTTCTCTCGGGGATGGGAGCCCAGGCCTGACATTATTGCATCAGCTTTGGTTTTGTCCCACGTGAAGAAGAGAGGAAGTCGGCTGGAGCCTTCTTAAAAAAGACAGCATTGAGGGAGCGAGCAGTAGTGAGGACTCGGGCCACCGAAGGAGAAAAGGAGAGACTGACACAAAGCCCCTCGCCCTGCCTGTCCCTGGCGGTGGCCCTGGACTCAGGTTCTTAGTCTCTTTGAACCCCAGGCCGGGCCCTGTGGACTGGGTGGTCCCTGCTTTCCCTCTTTTCTATTTCTCCCTCCTCTTCTCCCCAAACTCTATCCACCCACAGGAGGACAGGACGTGACATTGTGGAGGGAGAGGATTGGCAGGTTTCTAGTTTGGGAGAACACTGAAACGGTATGAAAAGCAGGGCAGCTTGGATAAATTTGAGGAGCCCTCCCCAGCCCCATTCCAGCCTCTCCTGCAATGTCTGGCTGGGGGCAGCGGGGCTCTCCCCTCCTTTGGGGGTGGGGGGGGGGGGAATCCGCAGAACTTATTCGGAGTATCAGGGATCCCCTTTCTGCTCTCAAGTGAAAAATCATGTAAAGAGTTTGTGTCTGGCGCCACCTTGTGGCAGATTCAAATTTTTTTTACCTGGTCTTTCCAAGGTCCTGAGGGTGATGAGGATTGTTTCTGGCACCACAAAACCTTTCTCTGCTGGACCCCGGCTGACTTGTTTCCTAGAGATGGGAAGAACCCTGCCAAGGGAGAGATGGGAGTGCCGGAGGAGCCAGGCAGCTGCATGCGAAGGGCTGACCTTGTGGCTTTAGGTGTCTCCTATCCCCAACTCCGTTTCCCCAACTGAAACGGGAAAATCACTTTCCTGTCTCCCTCTCCTGGAAGTTGAGAGGCTTCCCTTGAGCAGTGAATGGAACCCCAAAACCCAGCACCCCTGAAAGTCTCCCATAGCGGCTGGCACAGGGGAAGCCCAGCCTGGGCCAACTGGTCTGGGCCCAGGAGCCCAGACTGAGGCAGCAAGTCAGACCCCTCCAAGACTCCCCCCCACACCCAGTGCTCAGACCCCAGCTTCCTGAGGGCCCAGCTCCGGTCCTCTCTGGAGGCAGGGAGTCAGGGTGGGGGGCAGAGATCCTCCTCTTCTGTCCCATCCTTTCTTGGCCACACAGCAACCTAGAAAACCTAAAAGGGGCCTGGGGG
>NW_005871370.1:497031-517650 GCF_000147115.1 Myotis lucifugus | reverse complement strand
CAGGGAGGGCCCTTCACTCATCCCCTGCTGAGGCTCAGTGAGACCATGGAACCACAGGCTAGGAATTCAGAGGTCGGAGTCAGACACCTGTGCTTCAAGTTTCAGCTCCGACTCTGTTCCACCCTGAGCAAGATACTGCACCATCTGAATCTCCGTGTTGTCATCTGCAATTGGGAATACAAATCATATCTACTGCTCAGAGTCGCCGGGCGGATTAAGGCAGAATAAAGAAATGCACTTGGCACACACATGCTAGGGGCTGGACAGATACAAGCTATTGTATCGATGAACATGAAGTGCCAGGCATTGCGGCCGCTACTGACAGGCAATTGTAGCAAGAGGACCCCATTTGAGATCCTTGTGTCGAAGGGTTTCCCTCTCACTAGTCTTTCCCACACTTTCAGCTCAGTTTTCCTAAAAATAACAACACTTGCTTTTCTCCCCTGTGTTTCATCAATAAAGGACATGAATTAAACTCCCTGATTACAATGACAAATACGAGTGGCATAAGCAGGCGTGGGAACTTCTGAGGCCGGGAAACAACTCAACCAGGGAACAAGGTGAACGGGCGAACGGGAGCAGTGACCATTGTAAAATCACTGTGGTGAGCTGTCACCAGCCTTTTCAACAACAAAATAGGTAAAATATCAAAGGACAGCACACATAGTCAAGTATTGTTTCAGGAAAAGTTTGTTTCAGTTGCATGTGTGTGTGTGAGCTACATGGTCCCCTTGAACATGATGTTCCCTGGGCAAGAAGATACACACACACTCAAACACACACATTCTTTGCTTGGTTGACTCATTCTCTGGGTCTTAGCTTTAAATGACATATTTTGTCATAATTTTGTTTGATTAATTGATTGTTGATAAATTGATTCATTAATGTCCATCACACCCCAAACACTAGATTTGAGCTCCATTAAGATAAGAATGCATCTGTTTCATTGACTTCGTGGCTCTTTATATATATACACACTAGAGGCCTGGTGCACGAAATTCATGCACAGGGGATAGGGGGGAGTCCCTCAGCCTGGCCTGCACCCTCTCCAATCTGGGACCCCTCGGGGGATGGCCGACTGCCAGACATCTCTCTCACAATCCAGGACTGCTGGCTCCTAACTGCTCGCCTGCCTGCCGATCTGATCACTCCCAACTGCCCTCCCCTGCCGGCCTGATCGCCCCCTAACTGCTTGCTCTCCCACCGGCCTGATTGCCCCTAACTGCTTGCTCCCCTGTCAGCCTGATTGACCCTAACCGCCTCTGCCTTGGCCCCCACCGCTGTGGCTTTGTCCAGAAGGAAGTCAGATGTCCAGAAGATGTCGGTCAATCCAGTCTAATTAGCATATTACCTTTTATTAGTATAGACTCGAGGCCCAATCCATGAAATTCGTGCAAAAATAGGCCTTCCTTCCCCCAGCTGCCAGCACCCGCTTCCCTCTGGCACCCAGGATCCAAGCTTCCCTCCAGCACCCGGGACCCAGGCTTCCCTCCGGCCACCAGCAGGCACCCGGGACCCGGGCTTCCCTTGCAGCCCTGGCTTCGTCCAGAAGGTCATCTGGAAGGATGTCCGGAAGGACGTCTGGTCTGATCAGCATGTTACGCTTTTATTACTATAGTTTTGGGTTTTTCTTACTTTTTTAAATTGATTTTTAGAGAGAGGAAGGTGTTGAGGTCCAACCCCAGCAGGTCCAGGGGTCCCCAAAGGTGTGGATGGAGTCGGCGAAGAAGGAATGACACGGAGACAGCCTTCAGTTGATCAGCAGCCTAGTCAGGACCTCTAGCCAGGATCTCCAGCCAAAGTTCTGGTCGGGATCTCCAGTGAAGTTCTGGTTAGGATCTGATGTCTATTGTCTTGTTACATCTGTATTTATACCAGTCGATTTTAATCCTATCAATTTCTATTGCAAAGGTTAGGGCGTTTCTTATCTCCATTCCAGGGAGTAAAGATTATGTAGCTTAAGCGTGATTGTTCGTAGTTAAAGTGATTAACTACCCGCCGGGCACTTAGTTAAGGGGTTGTATCTCCTCCCTAACCTCAGGGAAAAATCCCCACTTGGGGAAACAACCTTTCTCGGAGAGGTGACCTTGGTTAAAACACATGGCGCTAAGGAGAGCAAACATATTAAGAACAATATGCTATATATGCCAGGTCCCTTGAAACATATGCTGTGCAGATGTTTCTTTCCTGCAGCGACTGTGTCAAGCAGCAAGGATGGACCGGCTTCCAGCAGGAAGGGAGAGGAAGAGAGGGAGAAACATCGATATGAAAGCAGAACATTGATTGACTGTCTCCTGCACGCCACCTACCAGGAATCGAGCCTACAACCTGGGCATGTGTTCTGACCTGGAATCAAACCAGCAACCTTTCAGTGCCTAGAAAAACGCCCAACCAACTGAGCCACACCGGCCAGGGTGGTGGCCTTTTTATTAGCACAGTGTTTAATCTCTCAGACACCAGTAGGTGTTTGGAAAGACATGAGAAAGGGGACTTGGGGACGGAGGGTGGGCTGGGAGACACAGGGTGATGTTTGTTGGGGTGGTGGTTTAAGGTGCCTGCAGTGCCCAGGAGTCGGTATCCAGGAGGTGGTGGATATTCCTGTCTGGGAGAGGTGCAGGCTGAGAAGAGGCAGTGTGGTGTGCTGGTGAGGCACAGGGACCCTGGTCCCTGACCGGCAGAGCTTGTATCCTTGTCCCTGCTACGTACTAACTGAGGGAAATCAATCCGGAACCAACCTAACCTCTCTCTGTACCTGAGTCTCCTCATCTAGTCACAGGCTGCAAGGAGGGTCAAATGGCTCATAGTATAAAGTGCTTGGAACACAGGTACTTCGTGCAGAGTAAGTGCCCCATATGTGTTCATGGTTCTCACCATTCCATTGGGGGGGGGGGGGAGGGGCGGCTTGATAACTGAGGCCGGAGAAGTGGGTGTGATCACCCAGAGATGAAGATGAGGCTGAGGACAGAGCTTCAGGGAGCCCACCAGCAAGGGAGTGGCCACAGGGGTGAGGAGTGGGAGGGAGACCCGATGAAGATGGCAGCTAGGAACCCCAGGGGTGGCGTGGCCAGTGCGGCTTTGAGGTCCCCTGTAAAGGGAGGGAGGAAGGGAGGACGGAGGGCTTTCTAAATGCCATATTTTAGCTGGTTTGGATGCTAAGGGCAGGGAGGGGGGCATTCAACCGGAGAGAGGGACGGGGTCAGTGAGCCGGGTGCAGGGGTGCTTAGCCGGCGGCGGAGCGGAGGTGCACTCCCATCTGTCCCCTTTCCAGGACGGGTTTTAGGGGCAGGATGTGGATGGCGAGTACGGGGAACACAGAAGCGCAGCGCTTTGTCTCGGGGCAGCAGAGGGTCCGGAGGGAAGTTTGAAACCAAACCTCCCGGGGAACTCTTTGTGACAAAACCCCTGGACCCTCCTGGCGGAGCGGGAGAGGAGCCTGGGAGCCGGGCCCGCCTCCGCCCCGCCCAGTAAGACCAGCCCGAGCCTCGGTAGTTGGAGGAGGGGCCGGGCCCGGGGCCTGGGCGGGACCTGCGGACACAAAGGGGCCGATTCACGCGGCGCCCAGCCCGCGGGGGTCCCGAGCATGAATGGGGACGACCCGGCAAATCTGAGAGCCGGGCTCACGGCCGCGAGAGCAAAGAGCCAATAGGATCCCCGGCGCGACAGCGAGGCGGGGACGGGGCCAATCAGCTGCGAGGACGGGCAGGGGGCGGATCCGCGCCGAGTTTCAAATCGGCCGGGGTGGGCGAGGTGCATCTGTGCTCCGCATCTCGCAGGCGTGGGAGCTTTGGGGTGAGTGTAGGCCCGGGCGTAGTGGGGCCTCTGTTCAGAAGAGACCAGAGGCGATGGAGTGAGGGGGTGTCTAGTTAGGACAGGCATGCATGTGGGCATCTGGGGGTGGCAGGGTGGAAATCGGGGGCTCTGGCCAGGCGTCCAGGGTCTGGGTGGGAGCTCGCTGGGTCAGGGCGGGTTGTGGGAGGCGCTGATCCGGCGCTGGGCCCCTTGCTGAGGCTCAAGGAGGGCCGCTCCCGACCCTGCCTCCCTCCCCGCCTGAGGCTGGGATGAAAAAACAGCTGTTTTAGACACACCAAGGGACCGCAGGAAATGCTGACCAGCCTTGTTCAGCCTCTGCCCTCTCCCGGGCATCGCTGACCACACCCTCTCCTTCAGGAAGCATTCTCCTCCCGCACCCACGGTTGCTCCCAGCCTGAGCCATCCACCCACCCCATGGGCCTCCATCCCATCTCTTCCCTGGTACCCAGGTCTCTGTGGAGCCTGGGGATGGGATGGAGGATGCCTTGCTGACCTGCCTTTTGACCTCTTCCCAGGGTCTGGTGAACAGAACAGACCGATGGCCTCTCGGTGGCCCGGCGTGAGCACGTCCATGCGCAGGAGATCTCTCCAGGACCACCAGCAGCTGGAGGAGAGCGATGAGCTGCCGCCTGCAGCTGGCCATCTGGAGGCCTCCGGCGGAGCCCTGGGCTCCCTCTGCAGACAGTTCCAAAGGAGGCTGCCCCTGAGAGCAGTCAGCCTCAACCTAGGGGCGGGCCCCTCCTGGAAACGCCTGGAAACCCCAGAGCCAGAGCAGCAGGGCCTCCAGGCTGCAGCTCGCTCAGCTAAGAACGCCTTGGGTGCCGTGTCCCAGGTAATGCTGACCAGGTCCAGGTCAACGGCTGCCCTAAGGAACCCCCGAGAACATAGACTCCATGAAGACAAGGACTTTGATTTGTTCGTTGCTGTGTTCCCAGCACCCCAAACAGTTCCTGGCACATAGTAGGTGCTCAACAAATAGTTGAGTGAGGGAATGAAAACAGTGTCATGGGGAAAACATCCTCACTCTACAAGATAATAGAGCTGTATTGTGATGGAAACTGTAAGCCAGCTAATGATGGGAGGACACCAAAAACTAGCTTAGTCAGTGAAGGCTTCCCAGGTGAGGTGATTCCATGGAATTCACCCAGGAAAGGGGAAGAATGAGGAGCATGTGACAGGGGAAGTAGTGTGAGCCCAGACCCAGAGAGCAAGGTGGGGCAGTGAGAGGGGGCTCAGTGTGCCAAGGGTGTTTGGGCACTCCCAAGAGAGACGGGTGGTCTTGGGAACCAGTGGGAAGAATTTACAGCAGGGTGGGCACCAAGTCTAATTAGCATACTAGCACCTGTTCTTTAGCTAGTTGGTGAGTTAGATAGAAGGGGGTTAGAAGCAGATTCTCCCACGAGGGGGCCTAGCCTTGCAGAGGAGTGAACAGCCTCAAGAGCTGCTCAGAAGGTGGATTTGGGGGGCTGAGGTGTCAGATGAGATGTGTGGGCACGAAGATGTCCCTTATGTTGGGTGTGAGGTGCCTGTGCACCTTCCAAGTGGATGTGTCTTCAAACCTAGAGTCGGAGAGGCATGGAGGTGTCACCTAGAAAGGACAGAGGCCATGGGAGTGAATAGACCTCCAAGGGGAGAACTGGGGGCGGGAGGGAGCTCTCCTTAGTATCTGACTGGGGATCTGAAGATATGGGACAAGGAAGATGTTTTGGGGACCCTTTGTAGAGAGGTGTCTGAGCCAAATGTTAGTCCTTGTCTAGAAGAACCCCATGATTGTTTCATGCCCAGGGATCGGGGATGAAACCAGGCAGCCTGCCCAAGGGCACATAACTTACCTAACGTAACGCGGGTCTTGCTCTAAGGACTCTGGACTCTGGTTTCCTCTCGCTGAGGAAGAGCCTTCACAGCCGTCCCCCAGTGGAGTGAAAGGCCCGAGAGTTAGGGCTTGGCCCTGTGGGTGATGAGCAGCCGTTGGGGGGCACTGAGCAGTGCAGTGTCATGACCAGAACTGCCCTTGAGAGGGATCTCTGCATCAGTGTGGGGGGTGGAACAGAGTACGACCAGAAGCAGGGGGACAAATGATCTCACAGTGTCCTGGGGGTCAGGCTTTGCTCTTGAGTCTCCGGGTCAGTCTGTGTTCGAAAGAGGGCTTGGTCTTAGGCGCCTGGAGGCTCTGTGAGCCAGAGTGGTTCTGCTGCAGACCAGTCATACCTGGGGCTCTGAGCTGGGTCCCTGCAGTGGCATCACCCATATCCCTCACGCTTGAGACAAAGCTGCTTGTGTGCGTAGGACGGCTGGTAGGTGGAGGGGTCAGGTATGGCTTGGAGACTAGGGTGGCCCTTAGCTTGTCTGTGCTCACACTTCCATGTACCCATCAGAGAATCCAGGAGTCCTGCCAAAGTGGCACCAAGTGGCTGGTGGAAACCCAGGTGAAAGCCAGGAGGAGGAAGAGAGAGACACAGAAGGGCGGTAGCCCCCCAGCTCGCAGCCTGAGCCAGAGGAGCACCCGGCTTTCTGGAACCGGCCCTGCCTGCTCAACTCTGGGCCCCTGGGGGTGGGAGCGTCACCGCCGCTCCACCCAGATGGGCCCACGTGCCCACCCTCTGCGGAGGTCCAGGAGGGAGGCCGCCTTCCGGAGCCCCTACTCCTCTACAGAGCCCCTCTGCTCCCCCAGGTAAGTGGAAGAGTGCCTGGCCCCCAAAACACTAAGGGCCCCTCTGGGGGCTCCCTGAGCTGAGTCACATCCGTGTTCTGGCCAGCTCTGCACCCCACTAGCAGGGACCTGGGGAAGTCTTCAAGGCCTTAGTTCCTCATCTATAAAAGGAAGGGGAGAGCTCAGCTCTGCCTGTATCACACTCCCAAGCCTCCTAGTGAGCCTACAAGCCAGTTTTAACACTCCGGTGTGGGGTGAATTTCCCGCCAAAATATAAGATGGCTCTGTCTTTTGGTTTTGTTCCATGCACCAAAAGGGTGGATTACAAACAAATATTTGGTAATACGCAGTTACAATCGGCCCGAGTTTACACGTTTCCCGCACTCCACCGAAAATCTATATGAACCGAGTTAAAGACGGCTCCCGCGGAGTACGCGCAATTCACGCGAGCCGACTTAACTCGTTTCCCCCACTCCAAGTGTTAAAACCACCTGGAGACTGAGACTCAAGTGGGAAAGAGCAGGGCTCACCTTTCTGCAAGATCTCCTGCCCTTGGCCTTGACCCCATGAGCCTTGATCCATCTGTTCTCTGCCAGCTGCTCCAAGGTGCTCTGATGTCACTTCCTGGAGTGAGGGTCTGGGTGATGACCCCAGGCTGCAGTGCTGGTTGGGGGGGCAGGAAGGAGGCACCTGCCACAGGTTTCCAACTAGTCCCTGGTGCCGTGGCCTTTCCTTCTGTTCAGTGAATCCGACAGTGACCTGGAGCCCGTGGGGGCAGGAATCCAGCACCTCCAGAAGCTGTCCCAGGAGCTGGACGAGGCCATTGCGGCTGAAGAGAGGTAAGCTGGCAGCCATCCTCCCAAGCAAAGTGGCTGGCAGGGTCCCCCTTTTTAGGCAGGCCTCTGGTTCTGGCTCTGGCCACTGTATGACCCTGGCCAGTCCCTCCCCTTCTCAGCCTCAGTCTCTGCAACATGAGGGGACATAAAAGACCTAGATTGGGGCGGCAGTTAAGGATGCATCCTGGAGATTCATGACTTTCTGGGCCTCAGGCCAGCACACGTGTCCATCACCTGGAACTTCCCCAGGCTCCTGAAGACCTGCCCTGCCTCCAGCATTCCCCACGGCTCCCTTATGCCCTGCCCACCCATGGAATTGGGAGAAGCTGTGTGGCTGCTTGGAGTTCCTGGTGTGTCTGCTCAGGACCCCATTCTGAGGGCAGAGCCCAGGGTCTGGAGCTGCCCTAACTTGGGGCCATTTGTGCCTACATGGCCGTGATAGGCTCGTAGGTGGCCCTGCGAGCTTTGACTATATGCCGAGTGTGCCAAGTTCCCACCATGTTGCCGGGTCTGGTCTTGCCTAGTCCAGGCTGGGAGGGCCCTCGGAGCCTGCCGCACCCAATGGCCTGTCTCTCCTGCTTCCCCATCTCTAGCGCTGACATGGCCGTTTCTCTCCTTCGAGACTGACGGAGTGCCCTTCAGGGAATGCCCTCCTCCCGAGCATCTTTCCTCCCAAGCATCTTTCCCAGCGTCCTCTTCCTCCTCTCCTCCTCCTCCTCCTCCTACATGAGCGCGTGTGCAGATTTGGAGGCGCGTTAAAGAACTGAGTCTCCTGGAGAAACCCACAGAGCTGACGCCCAGCAGAGTGGGCAGCGTGCCATCTTCCTACCAGCTCGGACCTGAGCTGCTGACCTCTCTCACCCACCACCTTCCAGCTCCTCATTCTGGGGGAAGGCTCTGGTGTCCTCACTCCCCCCTCCCCCCTGAAGCACAATGAGGGGCAAGAAGAGAGCTCCTTCTTGCAGGAAGTGAGCCATACCTGACCCCACACCCCCACACGTGGGATCCATACCTCCGCACCCTTGAGTTCCTGGAGGAAGCCCCCAGGAGCTGGCAGTGCCCCTGGGCCACTGCTGACAAGGACCTGACAAGCAGAGGCCCAGGTGGGGGCTGGTCAGGGGCCTCTGCTCTCCTGCTCGGACCACATCTGAGCCCCGCAGAGACCGCCTGCCGCAGCCCAGGAGGTGACTCCCCGCAGACCCGGCTCCTGGGTGCACAGCTCCCATGCCTGCCCCAAAATAAGGGATGGGAGAGATATCCAGGCTCTGAGACCCGGGGCCTACGGGTACCCATTTATGTTCTCAGCACCGGGCACTGTGGGTGGCAGCGAGGAGTAGCACTGCTCAGCAATTTCTGCCCTTTGTAAATTATTTAAGAAATCTGCCTTGTCATTTTATTAGAAAGAAATCAGGGCATAACTTCCCTCCATAATGTTGCTTTTCCATAATAAGACTGACAGATTGAGGGAGTCTCAGAGGGAAGGGTGGGGGTGGGAGGGGTTAACCATGGAACTTATATGCACATGTGCATAGCCCATGGACACAGACAATAGTGTGGTGAGGGCCTGGGGGTGGGGGGGGTGTGGAGAAGGGGATCAATGGGGGAAAGGGGGGACATCTGTAATACTTTCAACAATAAAGATAATTTTTTGAAAGAATGAATAGGAGAGTTCAGCAATATAACCATGTACAAAATATACCAAAAATAATGGTTTTCTCGATGTACCAGCAGTACATCTATGGGAAATAATGAAATATTTTCTTTCATCGTTAAAAAAAAGAAAAGACTTTCTGTATTTGACATCTCTTCTCTGTAACACCCCCTCACACACACCCTGCCCTCCCCACTCTGGTCTGTCCTGCGGCCAGGTTTTGTTCCCCTCGTCCTCCCCTCTTCCCTCCACCCATCCAGCCAGCCCCCTGCTCAGGGAGAGCAGGAGTAGCAGCCACAGGTTTCCCAGCTTCATTCAGAGCAAAGCACATTTTAAAGGCAAATAAGGTTTTTATTTAAGTGACAACGTTTGAGAGTTAAAAACCAGCTCACATCAAAATCAAGACCCGTTGTAAAAATCTTTTAACTCCGTAATGCTGTTTTTGTCTTGTTAGAAATCTGATAGTTTACATGTTCTTTTCTAACGGATTTTGTACAAGGCAGCCATGACGGGTAGAAACCTTTTTCCCCACAGACCCACCCACCACGGACAATACTGAGAGGTACACACAGGAACAGTCAGACGGCGAACAAGACCAGACAGGCTGCCACCACCAAGTAAACAAAGAGAAAGGATGGTGGGGTCCGAGGGTGGGGGTCCCCGTGGGCGAGCCACCCTCCTGTCCTGCCCCTCTTTGGTGTCACCTGCCACTCCTTGCCCCCACGAGAGTGGGGTCCAACTGGTATTTACCCCGACCACCCTCTCGGTTTCTCAGCAAAGAGAGCAGGACCCCGACCAGGCCTCGATGCTTGGACTTGACCCTAAGTATGATTTTTTAAGAAAGTTCCCCCAAACCCAGAGGCAGCAGAAGGAGGGAGGTGACTTCTTGTGGCAGATTAGGTCCCCAGCACACTGGGCACCCACACCCCTGGGGTTCAGCTGGAAAGTTGGTTGTTTAAGGCGGGGTCAGTGTCGAGGCTCCTTCCAGCCCGGGCACCCCTCCCGGGCCGGCTGCACCTGGGCCGGGTGGGAGTGTCCACGCAGAGCCTCCCCACAGCTGCATGCTGCCTCGGGCCCGGCTTTCATTGAGAAATGGGGGCCACGCTTTGCCTGCAGGACACTTCTGGGCATGGTCTGGGTCCAGAGTGGTAAAAGGAGACCCAGAGAGCCCAGCCCCTAGTGATGTCTGAATACTGGGGTGCAAACATGTTTGTGTTCTCTGGCCCAGGGTCCGGGCAGGAGGGCCGCTCATCCAAATGCATGAAAAGTCTCCCTTTTTTTTCATATTTTGTGAAGCCTAAGGGAGGAGTCGAGCTCTTTAGAAAAAAAACCATGATGCCACGCGAGCAGGCCCTGGCTGTGGATGCACCCTGAACCCCCAACAGGGCGAAGGGACAGGCAGGCGGCAGGCGGGCCCTCCAGCAGGACAGCCCCCCAACTGGGAGGAACAAACATGCCACGGAGAAATGGGGCGCTTTGGTCAGGCAGGGAAGTCAGTCCGCTCTCCAGCCCCGGTGGAGCCGGCTCACGGGAGCTGGAGGGATTCGCCAGGAAACAGCCGACTGGGGCCACGGGACGACTTGGGGAGGGGCAGCGGCCCCTCCGGAGAACAACACGAGACTCGGCTCTTTGTTTTTCTCCGACAAAACTGGACGAACAAAATGCAACAAACCACCAGAAGAGAAAGTGCTTATTGGTTACAGTTGCTGTGAAAAGCAGAACTGGAACCGACGATGTCGAGTCTGGTCACTAGACAGAACCACACAGTCACACCCACGAACACGGCGAGCGCGCCTGCCCGCAGCACTCACTGTACACCCTCACATCCCAGGCGTGAGGCTTCGGAGCCCCAATCAGAGCTCCAGAAAGGAAGGGGGCCCTCCCCCTAGGACCCACATCCCAGCTCCCACCCCCCAAATCAGCCTGGACTCAAATTCCCCAGTGCCCGGCATGCCTGCTCCCTCCGGCTCCAAGCCTGGGGTTCTCAGGAAAGGCAGAGGGAATCGGACAGGGGAGAAGGATCTCACGCTAATTATTTTATCATTTGAGAGTAATACATCGGTGCCTTCTGCAAAGAGGAGATGGGGTTTCAGAGAATCAGAATAAGTCTGCCCAAGTTGAGTTCAGGGCTATTTGGGAGGGAAGGGAAGGATTAGGGTTGAGGTGGCTAAGCCACATGAGCTGGTGCCTCATGGACGCCGAGAAAGATGTCATGTGAAGGAGGAATGTGAACTGCCGGGAGGCAGGACCAGAGGGGAAGCCTGGGGTGACCGCCCCTTCCCAGCAGAGTTGCTCGGCGCTGCTGAAATGCAGGTGCAGGATTGAAGGGACGCAGAGAGCTGGCAGACAGGCAGGCTGGGGTGGCAGGAGCGGGCAGACTGGAGAAGACACATTTCTAGTCGAGAGAGCAGGGTTAGGGGCTGGGATCCCTGACCCCTCCAGCCCAGTCGGGCGCCCCGTTTGCCAGTGGTGCCAGCCGCCCCCACCAGCAGCGGCCGGCCATCGGGGAAGACACTGGCCACATGGGAACTGCAAGAGGTAGACATTGAGCAGAAGCGACACTGAGCTGACACAGGTGCCTGCTGTGTATGCAGCTGTCCGGGCGCTGGGGCGGCCTGGCCCGTGACACAGAGAACTGGGGCACCTCAGTGACAGCACGAGGGGCTCAGAGTCTGGCCCGCGCTGCAGGAGACCAATGCCCAGGCCAGGGGCCCAGCAGCACGAGGGCCTGGACAAGCTTCGAGGGGCCCCAGGAGAGCTAAGCCCCACCAACCTCAGGGGATGATCCAGGAGGAAGTTATGGGCACCAAACCAAGCTGAGTGGCAAAGGGGAGGAAAAGGAATACAACAGTTTGAGCCAAAACTACCCCAGAACTCTGGGATCTCAGCTCTACACCTTCCAGGAGCCAAAAGGGAGGAATCAGACTGGGCCGCGCTGGAGAGGAGGAGCCAGATCCATGCCCTCTGGGGCGGTGTCTCTGCTCCTGGGACAGTGGGTGTGGGCATCAGTACAAAACCACCTCTCCACGGAGCAGGGACCCCTCCCCCAGCCCCAGGGGCGTCTCCTAAGCGGTGGGGCAATAGCTGCTCCCTCCCGCCCACTCTGAGTCCTGCTATCCGACTGTGGGGACAGGATGGATCCCTGAGCCCTCTGAGGAGCTCGGGACCTGGAAAGCCTCATGGGGCAGAAGTGCGGGATAGCCTAGGAGTCAAAACACACCCCTCTCCGATCTCAGCTGGGGAGATCCCGCAATTACATAGGAAGGCAGGGCCCAGAGAGGGCAAGCAGCTGGCTCAAGGGCTCACAGCCAGCCCAGCTAGGCCAGAGCCCAAGGCCGCAGCCTCACAGGGGACGGCACCAGGCGGGACTCCAGAAAGAGGAACAACTGCCCTCGGGGCCACAGGAGAGTGGTGAAGGTACTGAGGACAGAAGGCGGGACTTGAACAGCTGCAGGACAGCCTGTCAGCACCAGACCCCTCTCCCCAGGGCTGGGGACAGACACCTGAACATAGCTTGGCCCAGGGGGCACCCTCTCTCTCCCAGAAAGTGGCCGCTTTGCCATAGGAGAGCCAGGCCCAAGGTGGTGACTCAGGATATCAGGCACCAATGCCACTCGCCTCTCCTCCTGCCAGCGGCCCTGGATCCCCGGTCTGGGGGCTTCTCCCTTCGGGGCCTGCCTCGCATGACCTTGGAAGCCCGGAGAACCCAGAAAGATGGTCGCCTTTGTCCAACACTCCAGCTCCGGGCAGGCCTGCACCCACCTCACAGACATCAACCCCGATTAGGGCTTGAAGCCGCAGGCACCGGGGAGGCAGCAGTGGCTGCACTGAGACCCGGGATCTCACCCCCTGGCAGCCGAGGGAGCCCCCCAAGGCCGGGTAGGGCCCCTCCCCCCTGTGGTCAGACACTACTGGACAGACACGGGAGGGAAAAAGCAAGAAAGGGCCTGTGTCCGGGAGAAGGCAGCCGCTCCCGTCCCCGCAGGCAGCCAGGTAAGGGCCCCCTGCTTCGCGCACAGCCCACCCTCAGGGCACCGACTCGAACTTGGGGGTCCCGCGCGCCCAGCTGAGCGCCGACAGGGGCCGCTCGTGGTCCTTGTCGGACTCGGGCTGGCTCTGGGCGCGCTCGGGCTTGGGGTTGGCGGGCGGGTCGGGCTGCTGCACCGACATGGTCCTGCGCAGGTGGTTGCGCTTGCGGAGGAAGTCGGGCTGCGCGTGGAGGCCGAAGCTGCCCTTGCGCAGGACCATCCGCGAGTTGTTCTTCTTGGGGCGCGCGCGGTGGCTGGTCTCCAGGGCGGCCAGGTGGGCGGCGTAGCCCTCGCTCAGGAACTGAGGAGGGGACAGGAGTCAGGCCAGCGGGCAGGCGGGAGCCTGGTCCTGCCCCCACCCCCCAGCGTCACCCTTTATCTGGGACACCCCATCATGGGGTCTCCAGCTCTTCCGTGGAACCTGCAGGAAACTGGACGCTCTTACCATTCAAGGCTCCCGCCCCGCTTTGGACGCCTGAGCCCTCACGTCTATCTGTACCTGTGGGCCTTCCGGATCCCCTGGATCCTTGTCACGTTCACTAAAATCCCAAACTGTACGTCTCTCTCACCATCCGCCTTCTACCCGGGGGCACTTAGTCATGTTCTGGCCCCGTCAACGGCCCCCTTGCCATTCCTTTCCACGGTGTGCTCAGCCTGCTGCTCGCAGTGTGGTCTGTGCACCCGCAGCAGCAGTCTCAGGCCCCACCCCAGACTACAGATCAGAACCTGCATTTAAACAATATCCCCATGTGACCCACGAGGCATTTAGAGTTTGAGATCAGCACTGCTCCAGGAATCCCCACTCAGGGGTCCCTCCACCTTCACACTCAGCATGGCCCCGAAAGCTCACTGCCTTCCCCTCGATCTGCTCCTCAACCTGCTTCTCCCCAAGCCGGAAACAGGATGCCCTCCTTGCCTTTCCCTTCCTGCGTCCCACACATCTGAACTGCCATTCCCGGATCCAGTCCATCTTCCTAAAAGTGCCTCTCAGACCCTCCCACCTCTCTCCCCTTCCACTGCCCTGCCACCTCCTCCCACCTGCCTGCAGCCTCTGAATTGCAAACACTCCACAGACTCAGAGCCCCGACCGGCAAGGCACACGGGCCACACGCGCACTGCCACCCCCGCCCCTCTCCCACTGCCCCCACGTCACACTCGGCCAAGCTGGCACTGGCAGTTCCCAGAATACACACGTTCTCTGTCCCCTCCGACCTTTGCTTTTGCCGCTGCCTCTGTCACTAGTGCTCCTCCAACCGCAGGCCCTTCTAGGACAAGGCCTCACACTTCTGAAAGCCGGCCTTGCTCCGAGTGCAGGGCACCTGTCCTTGTCTGGGGCCCCGCCATTCTGTGCTCCCCCTTCATTCACTGTGGCTCCTGCACACTGCACTGTCCTTGTCTGCACATGCTTCCACCTGCCTACTAGGCTGGATGACATGACACCGATTCCACCTGGGACTCTCCCCTCAACACAGGGCCTGTTTCAAGGCAGGTGTCAGCAGTATTTGCTGAATAAATGAATGAATGAATGAGCAGATGAAGGAATGAGCAAAGAAGGGAACAACCACCTACTCCCCCTTACTCTTTCCCTGGCCCCCACTCCCCGACCCCCAGCCCCAGCCCCGCCTCCACCCACCTGGCACTGGGTTTGGTACTTCTTGGTGGGCCGGCCCACAATGAAGATCTGGGAGGGCGGCAGGCCCAGCACGCTGTAGACGGAGATGTCCTTCGTGGAGCCATAGGCAGCGCTGATCTTGATGAAGCACTGAAACACAGAGCAGCTCATGGAGGGAGAAGGCGGCCCAGTCAACACCCCTCCCAAAAGGATTCCTGGATCTCCATCCCCCAGGAAATTCCTGCTGGGCGGAGGGGGGGGGGCGGGGGGCCTTCTCTGTGCACCGATAGAATCCAAGTCATGGGTCTGCCTTGAAGTGGCCTCCCTTCTCTGCACCTACCCTACACCCCTGGCCCAATACAGGGTTCTGCCTGGAGAAGCCAGGACCACACCGTCAGCTGAGCAGCACTATTCGTAGGTCATGTGACAATGAGGCAAAGTGTTCCTTTGTGGACAAGGAAGTTGAGTGCCAGGTTCCCAGGTTTCCATGTCACAGAGCCAGTCTCGTCTGTCCTCCAACCCTGTGCCATCCCCACCGCACCAGGCTGTAGGCGCCATCTGGCCACTGCCTGGTGCTGGCTGGTCTGATGGCCTCCCCAGAGCCTCATCCAGTCAGAGGATGGCTCAGCTCCTTCTCATTCCAGCATCACTTCCAGATCCTCGCCCACCCCACCAAATTAGACACTGCCACTTTAAGCTCTTCCATGGCTTTAAGTTCTTCCATAGTTTCCCACTGCCCTCAGCAGAGAGTTCACGGTCTGGGCCTGGCTTCTAAGGTTTTCAAGACCTGCCAACCGCAGGTCCCTGAAGAGCTCCAGGACCTCAGCTCCCAACTGGCCTTGCTCTGCCATGACATGGGTGCCTATTAAATGAATAACCAAATGCAGAGACAAGAGGGTAGGCTTGAGGGTCAGGAGATACAGGATGCCAGTCTGCCTCTGAGATCCTGGGCAAGTCGGTGAGCCTCCCCTTCCTCATCTGTCACTGGGGATAACAATACCCACCTGGAAGGACCCACTGAGATCCACGCGAATGAGCTTTGCCAACTGGCCATCCACGTGCACGATGGGAGGTGGTGGGGTAAAGGGATGAGGGCCCACGGGGTTGAGGGAAGGAGTACGGAGGAAAGTCCTGGGGGCCCCATCCCCTCCCGGCCGCAGCCCCGCCCCCGCTGGCCGCTCACCTCCTGCACGAGGTTGCGGAGGAAGATGGCCTTCTGCCGCAGCGGGTCGTGCACCAGCCCGTCCGAGAAGAAGATCATGCCCTGTGGGAAGTTGTGCTGGGACAGCCAGGAAACCACCCGCTGCTTCTGCATGTCCGGCCGCCCCGTGATGTAGAGGATCATGTAGCCCAGGTCTTGCCAGTGCCTGGGGAGAGGGCATTGCAGCATCCAGCCCCACCCAGTCCACCCGCTGCCCAGCGGTCTGCCCCGCCTGCTGCCTTCCTGAGAAGACAGAGGGGCTGCTCCAAGGAGCATTAAGGAAAACCAGGGGGATCCCTAAATCCGTCCTCCCAGTTGAGCCCCTGAGTCCTGGACATCTCTCTTGGGTAGTCCACAGGCACCGCATGCTCACAGCCACTGGTCCCCGACTCCTGCCCTCTCTGCCCATGTCCTTCTCTGCGGTGCTGCCAATGTCATTCAAGTTTCTGGAACCAGAGATAAGCGCCTTTGATTCCTCCCCTTTCCCGTTGCCGCCCTCCTTCCTCCTCCAATCAGGGAGCCAGCCTCTCATTCTACCAGGTCCTACTGCATCCTCCCACTGTAATCCACTTCTCGGCCTTAGCTCAGGCCCCAGGTCTGCCTGGGCCACTGCAGGAGCCTCCTAGCAGGGCCCTTTGCTCCACACACACCCCTCCCTCCCCCCCCACCCCCGCTCCCCCCCCCCCACACACACACACTTCAATCTAACCTGGGCCTGCAACCTTGGGCAGGTTAATTAACCCTAGGGTTTCAGTTTTCACTTCTGTGAAATGGAGATAATATTAGCAACTACCACGCAGGCCATGCTAAGGATGAAATAAATGCATTAACCCCAAATGTCCCTGGCATGCTGTGCTTTATACAGGTGCTGCACTATTAGCCCCTGTACTGTTGCCATGGTGATGTTTGTAAATCACAAATCTAACTTTGCCTAAAAGCCATTCCTGGCTCCCCAGTGCCCTGAGGCCATAAGCCCTCTCCTCACTAGTGGCCTCCATGCTGTGCCCTTGAGCTTGGCCTCCCCCAGTCACAGGAAGCTGCTTGGCTGCCCAGGACCAGCTTGCACTCTCCTGCTGCACACCCTCCCCTAGCAGGCTCAGGGCCCATCCCCTTATGTGCCCATCCTCCAGCTCTCCAGGCCCCTCCTCCCGAAGCCTTCCCTGCTTCCCAGGCAGAATCAGTCTCTTCTCTGTGCTCACACAGCACAGTGGGACCAGCGCTCCCGCTCTGAGCGCTCCGCTGCCTCGAATGGCATCCTGGCTGGGAGAAGTCAGCTAAGCGCAGACCTGTTTGCGAGCTTCGGGGGCACTAGCCACCCACTGGCCACTACAGATGGGGGGTTTCCAGACCTGGCAGGTGACCAAAGAGATTGGGGAGGTTTTGTAACAATGCACGGCCCCGGTGTCACCCCCAGAGAGTCTGGTTAGACTGACGTGGGATTCAGTGATCTGTGATGACAAAAAGCAGCTTCTGATGGGCAGCAAGGTTTGGGGAGCACCGAGTGGCCCCAGGAGCCCGCGGGAAAGAGGGGCGAGCACCAGAAGGATCCCCAGAGAGGAAGGACCAACCACAGCCTCCCTTCCCCAGCTGTGGGATACTGACGGGGAGGCTTTGGAGAAGATGTTCAAGGGAATAAACGGCACAGCCTTGTACGGGGAAGTTGCCCCCTGAGATGCCATTGAGCCTGTCCATGACCTGTTCCCACAGTGCATCATGAGGTCAGCAGTCTCCTAGGAGCCAGGATAGTATTCTCTCCCCAAAGCGGTCACTGCTACTGGGGTGAGGCCGGACAGTCACTATCCCAACACCAAGGACTCCCAGGACCCAGGACCTGTTCCACTCTTGGGGTTCTGGTCACTTGGAGTCCTGGATCAGTGCCTCCCACCCGTGACTGGATTCCCCACGGGACCGTGAGATTCCTCCTCCTAGGATCTCTCCTCATCAGTGCCCAGCCCAGGGCCTGGCTTAGGGAAGGGAGACGGGGGTGGAGGGAGGCAGGGAGGGCGGGAGGAACGAAAGTGGTGCCCCTTTTGCTTTTCTATTGTCAAAACCCTCTGCACCCCTCTCAGCAATGCAATGGCCCTGGGGGGCTGCGTTTCCAGCCACACTCCTGCCCTGTCCTAATCTGGTCTCCAAAATCCAACCCTGAACTTGTCCCACCTGCCCCCACACATGCTCTGCTCTTCCCTGTCCTTGTCACCTTGTGTCCTCCTCTTGGCCTATCTAAATCAATCGGTTTTCTTTCTTTCTTTCTTTCTTTCTTTCTTTCTTTCTTTCTTTCTTTCTTTCTTTCTTTCTTTTTTGCCTTTTTTCACTTGATAATATTTGTACAATGGCATGGATTGAAAAAATATATATACATCCATCCTTTAGGGGCTATCTCAAATGCCACCTCTCCCAGGAAGCCTACTCTGCTTTCTCCAACCAGCTGGAATAGATCCCATCTCTCAACTAGCCCTTTGGGTAGCTAGTCTCGAAAGACGGCCCCTCAGTGAGCCATGGTTGCCAGCATTCACATGTATGTGGTCCCATCCCCTTGAATCTGGGCTGATCCTGCGACTCGCTGATAACCAACAGGATGCAGTGGGAAGGACTCTGTGCCTCCAAGGCTGGGCCATAAGAAGATTTGCAGCTTCCACCTGGATCTGGGACCCAGGGGGAGCCAGCCACCCTGTACAATGTCTGAGTAGCCTGAGGCCTCCAGGGCAGCAGCCACGGGGAGAAACACAGCCCGCAGACAAGGAGCAGCAGATGCAGTCAGGAGCCAGCCCTCCTGAACATCCGGCCCAGGGGAGCCTTCAGAAGGCCCCCGGCCCAGACCACCTTCTGACTGAAATTGCTAGAGACACCTCACATGAGAACCTTGCAAAAGAACCCAACAGTCCCAAGAACCATGAGACAGAATAATAATTATTATTTTAAGCAGCTAAGTTTGGAGCCATTTGTTACACAGCAGGAAGTCATCAGTACACACGGATTTATCCTGATTTGGGTCAGAATGTGAGAGACCAGGCCCGATTCCCTGCAGAGAACGCTCAGATAGAGTTAGAGTAAGCGGAGGAGGGAGGCAGGGCGGGCGGGGGTCTGGGGTCTAGAATGCTGCAGGAAGTATCTGAGGGATGCAGGTAAATTAACACTGGAGGTGAAGTCAAGGCTTCGGGCTCCTGGCCCCGAGGCCAGTGGGATTCCTGGAGGAAACCAGAAAAAGCTTATCTCTCTCCCCCAGGTCTGCTGGCTCCTGCCCCCAGGGGACACGTCCCTTGCAGGGAAGTAGCACTCACCGGACAACGTCCACTGCCCCCGGCCGGACCTTGGGGTCACTTCCCATGATGGACACGCTGGCGGCAAAGGACCCGTCGATGCTGAATACCACGCACTCCATGCCACGGGGCAGCACCGTGAGGTAGCTCATCGCACAGGTCTGGTCGCCCCTGCAAAGCACCACTGGTGGTCAGCCATGTGCTCGGGTCAGGGGTAAGCCGGCGGCCAGAAGTCAGCGTGCCACTGGGTCAGAGCTCATTCTGGGGCCAGAGAAATCTGACGATGACCTCGGCCATTTTCTCTCTCCGCTCAGGCAGGGATGAGGCCCAAAACAGAGCACCCAAGGGCCCCATCTTCCAGAGAGGCTCGGCTGGAAGGGCCAGGGCAGTGGTCCTGGGTCTCACCTGACCACCATCTTCACGGGGTACACGCCCACCCCCAGGCGCCGGGGCCTCGGCACGCTGTAGGTGATCCGGCCGCTGCTGTTGGTGATCTCCGTGTCCAGGTGCACCCAGCGGCCCGAGGACGGCTCCGCCATCACCAGGATGTCCACCTGCAGGCAGCGAGGGGGCCAGGGAACGCACTGAGACTGGGGGGCTGCAGGCTTGGCTGGGGGGCTCAGCCAGGGAGCTCTCTGCCAAAACAGGACTCCGGGGCTTGGGGTCCTGCCGGATGTTTCCTGGTTCCTACCACCCTCTCTCTCCACTGCAGCCACGACTGGCCCCTCAGATGCGCCAAGTTCACCCCTGCTTCCTGGCTTGCCCCTCCTCCCCCCGACCTCTCCAGGCAGGGTGTCTCCCAGCTCAGCCTCCCAAAGCCCTCAGCCCACATGCCATGTGGTACCACAAGGCACCTGGTGCACGTGTGGGCAGCCAAGGGGGGGATGCCCAGCCTCTGTACCTTCTCTCCCGTCAGAGCCACCATGTCCAGGGGCCCGTACATGAACCGCCCCACCAGGACCTGGGGGCCGTCTTCAGCGGCAATCACGTCGTTGGCCCGGTGGTTGGCAGTGACGTTCTGCAAGGACAGAAACCAGCTCAGCTTTTGCATAAGGGGCTGGAGGGACATGGGCCTGCTACTGCCTTCCTATGAGCCCCCATTAGAGCTCCCCAGGCGCGTTCGCACGAGAAAAACAGACCCTAAGACCCTAACGCTGTCCCCATCGAGCGCTGGGGTCCCCAGAGAGGAGCATCCTATGCTCTCTATTGTTCCCACGGCCCCGAGGAACCGCCAGTCCTCACAGCCTGGCATCCTCCTAGTTTCCTAGGCTGGAAACTGCCAGTCCACTCACTTCGCTTCTTCCTTCCACCCCTCTGCTCACACCCCACAGCCATTCATCGTCTGTCTCTTCTTAGTGAAGATGTACAAGAGCAGAGAGGATCGTGTGCCTGACACCAGCTCCTCCGACGAGCCACTGGCGGCCACTCTGGTGCCCTTCCCTTGCTGAGTCCCCACCCCACCCCACCCCACCCCACCCCACCCACCCCAGAGGGTCCGGAGCCATCCCGGACATCGCATCATTCTATCTGCAGCCATCCCAACATCCCACCCTTCTTCCCTCCTGGTGTCA
>NW_005871370.1:495680-496931 GCF_000147115.1 Myotis lucifugus | reverse complement strand
TTGGAGGACACAAAAAGGAACCAGTCACTAACCCTGCCCTGGGGACACCCCATCAAGGGCGGGACCCAGGCCCCCTCACGGGAACACGGGAGGGGGAAGAGTTGGTTCATGGAAACAAACACATGGAAAGATGCTCGGCCTTGTTAGTTAGTCATCAAGGAAATACAAATCAAACTACAATGAGATACCATTTCACACCCACTAGGATGACTGGAATCCAAGAGACAGATAATAACACGTGTTGGTGAGGATGTGGAGGACTCAGAACCCTCGTACACGGCTGGGGGGTATGGAAAGTGATGGTGCTGCTTTAGACAAGTTTTGCAGTTCCTCGAATTATTAAACTAGAGTTACCCTTTGATCCAGCAATTCCACTCCTAGGTATATGCCCAGGAGAAATGAAAACATCTGTTCACATAAAAGCCTGCACACGAATAGTTAGAGCAACATTATTCATAGTGGACAAAGGGTAAAAACTGATTCATGGGTAAACAAAAATGCGGTACGTCCATACAATGGAATATTATTCAGCCATAAAAAGGAATGGAGTACTGATACATGCGATCAGATGGGTGAACCTTGAAAACATGATGCCAGGTGAGAGAAACCAGACACAAAAGACAACATATTGTATTATTCTGTTTATGTGGAATGTCCAGAATAGGCAAATCTGTAGAGACAGAAAGTAGCTCACTGATTGCTTAGGGCTGGGGGATGATGGCGAAAGGGTGTTTCTTTTTGAAATAATGAAATTTCAGGTTGCATACATCTGTGAACACACTAAACCTATTGAATTTTAAGTGGGTGAATAATACCTGAGTTATAGCTCAATAAATATGTCAAAACACAGAAGAGTCAATTCATGGAGCACTGATCACCTTCTACCTTTTAGGACTCCTTGTGGGGTCATGTCTGGATCTTCCCACCAGACTGGAAGTGTCCCCCATAGCAGTGCTGTGTCTGTAAACCCCTATTCCCTAGAAGAGGACCAGGGACACAGTGGGCACTGATTGTTTACTGAGTGAATAAATCAATGTGTATAGCAAACTCCTATTTATATTTCAATACCCTTTAAAGATGACTCCTCATGGAAGCCGTGCATGTCCTGCCCTGCAACTCTCCTTTCAATCTCCTTCCTATGCTTTGCCTCCCTCTGTCATGGCAAATCTCTCTCCAGACCATACTTGGTGAATCAGACTGTGAGCCCTGTAATCCTGGACAGGACTCTTTCCAAATTCACATCTACATCTT
>NW_005871370.1:491641-493379 GCF_000147115.1 Myotis lucifugus | reverse complement strand
ACTCCGCCATGGCTCCTGATTGGACCCTGCATAGCATCAAACTCCTGACCTTGGCCATCTAGGCTGTGTGTGACCGGGGCCCGCCCCCTACCTCTCCACCTCCTCCCCCAGCTCTCCCCACTCACTGGCCTGTGCCACCTACAGACCAGGGCACAGAGACACACAGAGAGCAGGTCTCTATTACTCCGGCCTCCAAGTTGAAACTTGGGTACATTCTCCCATGTAGTTTCTATCTCCCTTTCTAGAAAGTACCAGGCTCCTTATGAAGCCCGTTGTCTGACTGTCGCCCTCCCACCTGGCTGAGTGCTGCAAGGACTTCCCAGCGGCCGGCGCGGCCCGCAGGGCCAGCTCTTCTCCAGACACAGAAGGGCAGGAGCCTGCAGCGGGCCCTGAGGGGCGGAGTACCTGTCTCAGGATGAAGGCCACCACGTCCGTGGACTCCCAGTAGCTGGCGTGGAAGAGGTGGGGCAGCGCCACAGTGGGGAAGGCGGTGAGGACCTCGGGGCAGTACAGGGCGTAGTCGATGCGCTTGGCACCCCACCACTTGGCCGTGACTGTGGGGTCGAGAGGGAGGTGAGGACAGAGCAGACTGGACCCAGGGGGCAGTGTGGGACCCGTGCACAGGCGCAGTGGTGGACGTCCCACTCGGGGCGCAAGTGCAAGGCCGGCACCAGCTCACAATGAGCTCTGGGACATGGATTTCCCCCCCGCTCCCACCCACCCCTCCTCTAGGACATGTGCCGCAGGGTGGTCCCCAGGAATGGGGACCCACGGAGGCGTCCATGGTCCCACCCCCGGGCTGCCGGTCAGCAGGATTCCCAGTGGGGAAACTGAATGTTGGCATCAGGGCTCTGGCCGAGGTCAGAACTCAGTTTGTGCCAGGAGGGGTCATGGCTCTTGCCACAGTCAGGGTCAAAGTTCTCTCTGAGGTCAGAGTTCAGTGTGATTTCAGCTACCCCTCCTCTCCGCCCTCAGCAGCTCTGGCGGTGGACCAGTGGCCGCCCAGAGGTGGGTCCCTCTCCCTTGAACCCAGGGAGACCCCCAGATGACCCTCACTCACTGCAGGAGGCGCCGATGGGTGCCAGGCTGTCTGAGGACTCGGAGCTCTCGCTGTGCAAGCTGCCCTGGCTCATCCTCCGCCCCGGGCGCTGGGACCGCGGGGCCTGAAGGGGCGAGGCGGGGGCGTCCACCATCGGCGGGCTTCCCTGGGAGCTGCCCTCCAGGAAGAGGGCGCTGTGGGTGTGCAGGGCATCCGCTGGAGGGAGAACTTCGTCTCAAACAGAGCCACCAAGCTGTGCCGGCCCCACGCGGGTGGGAGGCCGACGCTCAGAGATGACCACCCCCGGCCCTGCTCTCTCACCCCAGACAGGCAACCTGCACCTCTCACCCCCCGGAACCTGGCTGGGACGCCTTCCCCATAATACATCATCAGGTTTCATGTCCTCTAAATTGTGGGCACAAGTCAGGGTCCCAACCATCACTCCTCCCCTAACAGAGCTGCCGAGGGCGCCCCTGGGAGAGGACCCTCAAACCCCAGCTAAGGTCACGGGTGATCCTTAATTATGTGCTCATGTATCAAACCCTCTCCCTGAACTGCAATGTATTGTCGCTGATCTCCAGAATGTGCATGGGGACGGCAGCCTGGATTTGGGGGGTGCTCTTGAGTGCGTGGGCTGTCTCTGACAAAGATAGACGCATTGTATGGTTGGGCAGGGAGGTCTCGGAGACTGCATCTGTC
>NW_005871370.1:489417-491541 GCF_000147115.1 Myotis lucifugus | reverse complement strand
CTCCTGACAAGCAGACTTGAAATGAGTTTCATCGAAACGTGTTGGGTGTGGGGCGGGTACATCCTGAATGAGCACAGACACAGCACTCCCCCACAATCTGGCCACACTCGGAACAGGCTCAAGGGGGTGGAGCAAGGCTCACATCTCAAGCCCCTGACTGTCATTACAGGCCTCCCCTTGCCTCACTGGCCTCCCCCAAACCCACCTGCTCTTGCTTCTGCTCGACCTAGAAGATCCCCCAACACCCACCCCCCAGCTCTTCTCCAGCCGTCCAAGAGCCTTGGTCAAAAGGCCCCTATTCGTGAAGCCTGCTGGGATGAGATACCTCCCGCCCTGCACCTCCGAGTGCAGGCTGGGCACTGGGCAACAGCACTCAGCTGGACCCGGGCCTGCCAATGAGGTCTGACAGCGCGAGTATCATGCTGGCCCCGGACCCAGGAGCTTAGCCAGCAAGCTTGTCAGGGAGCAGAGCTCGGGTCTCTGAGCCCCAAGCTGCTCCTACAGAGCAGGTGCTCACACAGGTGGGCTGCTCGGAAAGCAGACGAGTCGGCCGTTTGCCTGTCCTGTGCCCCCAGAGCACACAGCCCCTGCTCAGTTGGGTCTAGTCATACCATCAGCTGACAGCTTGGAGAGGCTGGACCAGAGACGGGGACCCTGGAGTGCGCCTGGCTTGGGCCCAGCCTCTGGCTCAGCACATGCTCTCCCGCCCCCCTGCCCCCTGCCCAGAAGCCTACCAAGGAGGAGGGACTGTCCATCGCCCAGCGGGAACCTCTGGTAGCGGGGCACGCTGACGGGCGGCACCAGGTGGAACTTGGGCTCCAGCAGCGGCTCAAGCCGTGAGGCGGAAGGGTCTGCGCAGTGGAAGAAGCTGTAGACCTGGCTGCAGGCCGGACGCACCTGGAGTCCTGGGAGCAACACAGGGAGCCCCTTGCTGGTCCCCGCTCACTCGGCCCTGGAAGGCTTCCCTGAGCGCAGCTTTGCGTAGCCTGCTCCTCTGCTCAAGAAATGCATGGCTCCTTGCCGCCACCAGCATCAAAGCCACATGTTCAGTTTGGCATTCAAGGCCTTGCCCGTCGGTGCCACCTGGGAGCGCTGCTGTAGGCACCCAGACTGCACCACGGTGGCCATGTGAAACGCCCCAGCAGGCTAGCTTTCTCTGGGCCTTGGCTCAAGCTGCCCTCCTCCCAGCAGGCCCTTTTCCCCCTTTCAGCTCTCCACTCTCACTTAGTGGCTACCTGACCTATGCAGCCAACCCAGGCTCTTTTCCTCAGGGTCAGCTGCCCCTTCCTCCAGCCCCCACCCAACTCCTAGCCTGGTGGTAGTTCTTGGTTTGCCAGAGCCGGCGGTACACTTCTCTCACAGACCAGCAGGTGTCTCCACTGAGGCCTCCTTCTCCTCCGTGCGTCTCCCTGTCCCTCTATGTCAGGGGACTGGACTGACCACGTCCAGGGAGCTTTAGGGTTCCTTAGTGACATCAGGGCAGCTGTGGGGTCCCGCCTCCTCTCTCTCCCCACTTCATGCAGAGCCCCGCCCTGTTTCTCTGTTCTGTACTGTAGGTCGTCAGTGAGCTCTGGGACAAAAGAAGTTTGAGAAGCCCTGGTATGTGCATCTGCAAGGTGCCTCCAGCCTCTTGCATCCTCAGAATCATGGCTTAGCCACCTGCCGGTGAAAACCACCTGGGTGTGTATTTCAGAGGAATGAGGACGGCATTCAAGGCTGTGACATGAGCAAAGGCACCGAGGCGGGCCTGGCTGCAGTGGGCCTACCTGGGCACTGGGGAAGGAGAGGGTGGGGGCCATAGGGTAACTAGTGATGGTTTCTCTTCCCACAGAGCATGACAACTGAACAACAGGCCCGCAGGTCAGCCAGGGGCATGTGACAAGGACAGTGAGACCCACCAGAGGCTGCCTCACCTTTGCTCCATCTGCGAAACGACCCCCCCATTCTTCCTCCTCTCCCCTCCCCCTCCACCTCCTCCTTCTTCTCTGTCCACCTACCCCAACTCTGTGACCCACCCTCCCCCTGCCCCCGACGTCCCACTCTCCCCAATTTGAGGCCCTGACACAGTGGGCTAGTGACACAAAGGCATCTCAGCCCCAGGCTGTGCCACACCCACCGTCCAGC
>NW_005871370.1:483736-488974 GCF_000147115.1 Myotis lucifugus | reverse complement strand
CGGGCCCAGAACCAGAGACCACGCGCTGGACGCATCAACACAAGCTGGCAGCCTCTCAGCATTGGCCACGGAGGCCTGGCCAACATTTGGCGAAGGAAGGGGTCATCGGCCCACTCTTTCCGTAAAGGGCCAGATGGTAAATATTTTAGACTTTGAGGGCCATATGGTCTCCATCACATCTACTTAACTCCGCCGTGTAGCAGGCGAGCAGCCACAGACGACACCTAAACAAATCCGCGCGGCCAATGAAACTCGATCCACTGCAACTGGCCGAGGACCTGGGCCCACTAAGTGTCCCACGCGCTGGCAGGGTCTGTGATGGCCACACTGAATCCCGGCCCCAGCTACCCGAGAAGCCCAGCCAGCCACTACACAGACCAGCTGGGCGGTGTCAGTCCTGCCAGATTAGGGCTCTCGTTGTAACTCATGTTCCAGGCAACCCGCAGACACAGATGCACACAGCTCCGGCTTCCCTCCCCGCCCGCCTGCAGAGGAAGCAGAGCTTAAAGAGAAAACGGCCAGACACGGAATTCCAATCACTCGCATCCCAGGCACCCAGTGCCCCCAAAGAGTCCGAGTTGATGTTTAGCCCCAGGCCCAGAGCAGGCTGCCCGGGAAGGGCAGGAAAACTGGGCCCTCCCTGACCTTCCAGCTGGCGGCCTCGCGTTTAAGACAATCCCGTGGGATGACGTGATTGATGAATCGATGAATAGAACGCAGATTCGACTGACATACTCCAGTTGGAGGAGAAAGGGACTTTTAGGAATCACAGTTGGAACGGGGTGTGAGCGAGGGTCCCGCACGCCGCACGCCTCTGCCTCGGGTGGTGTGAGCATCTCGCCGTGAGGACGATGACTGGCGTTTAACAATACGTCTTCCATGTACAGCGTGGTCCCTAAACACCCGCCAACGACTTAATTGCCAAAGAAGCAGCCATCTGTCCCTGCACCGGAGGGAAAAGCTGGCTGCGTCAGACCAGCTACCGAGAGCCTCCAACTTCTTGTCACTCTTCAAATGCGGGGTTTTCTTAAAGGATTTTTCAAGGATGAACCAGAAATGTGGAGATTGTACCTTGCAGCTCAGACTTGAAACAGAACTGCTTTTCTCTTAAAGAATCGTCTGTCGGAGGTGCTTTAAATGGCCAGAGATTTAACTATGCAGCGCCTCTGACCTAATAATTCCTCCTTCAGGAATGCATGCAAACAAAATAGCCCTAATATGCACATGAATGCTGATGCACGAAGGTCGTCACCAGGGCGCTATTTATAATTTTGAAGAATTGGAAAAAGCCAAAGCGTCCAATGACTGGGATTAAGTAAATGTGTCCGTTTACTCAGTAAAATATTGTTAAGGCTATCTACCAAGTATTTTTACTTTTTATTATTTTTTAAAATATATTTTTATTGATTTCAGAGAGAAAGGAAGAGGGAGAGAGAGATAGAAACATCAATGATGAGAGAGAATCACTGATCGGCTGCCTCCTGCACGCCCCCCAATGGGGATCGAGCCCGCAATCTGGGCATGTGCCCTTGACCGGAATCGAACCAGGACCCTTCAGTCCACAGACCGACACTCTATCCACTGAGCTAGGGCTCTACCAAGTATTTTTAATTATACAGGGGAAAAAAATCACACTATAAGGGTAGGTGTGTGTGGGGTTTTTTTTAAAGTAACACTAATTGCAAAGCATGTAAAAAAAATATATATACTGAACGAAAATAACACCAAAGCATTAGCGTGGTTCCCTCTGGGTGGTGAGGTGGTCTCTTTCCCAAATGCTGAGCTGGCCTCGTGCTACTTATCACTCAGGTAAGAAAGGAGGGAGCGACAGAGGAAAGAATTGAGGAGAAAGAGAAGAGGCATTTCTTCCGA
Organism: Myotis lucifugus; assembly: GCF_000147115.1. Lineage (NCBI taxonomy): Eukaryota > Metazoa > Chordata > Mammalia > Chiroptera > Vespertilionidae > Myotis > Myotis lucifugus. The sequence continues at coordinate 487,102 of NW_005871370.1, read as the reverse complement.
TGTGGATCTATGCTCAATACCTACTTGTATGTATCCTGAACAACGTGCAGATAGTTCAGTTAGCCGGTGTCGATGACCATGACCCTTCCAAAAGGTTAAAGGGTGGGCGGCTCCATGGGGGCCCTGGCGCCGACGAGGAAAGGGTGCTGGGTCCTGGGGGCTGGGGAACCAGGGCGGAGCCCAGCTCTCGTCCCTGGCTGTGTGGCCCCAGGAACCCCCCTGACTGACGTGGTCTCTTCTGCCTCGTCTGAGAAACAGTAGGAACACACGCCTGGAGTCGCTCACAAAACACACACCAGATTCTTAAAACCGCCAGGAAAGTAGGCTGGGCCGCATTTGCCATGTTGCAGAAGATGAGCCTGAGGCTCGGGGATGTGCGGCTGCTTGTCCCCTCCCCCTGAAAGTTGGGGGGGAGCAGAGGCAGAGTCCAGAGCCCAGGGTCCCAGCCCAGGGCCCATGGGGAACAGCCTTGGGCTCAGGCTGGACTCCGGGCCCCAAGCCACCCCAGGACTGGTCCTGAGCCACCCCTGGGACGCTAAGCCGAGGTGCTCTCTGCTCCGGGTGCTTTGCCGAAGGAAGATGGGACGCAGGGAATGGTTACCTTGATAGGAAGGCATGATGCTGGGTGATGGCCTCGCAGTCATAGGTGGAGGAATCGCTCTGTTTCCGTGGCAACGGCCTCTTGGGTTCCTCGTCCTCCAACACGCTGGAGATGTCAATGCTGCTTTTGCTGAGCCGCTTGCTGCCGGCCAGACTGCACTCCTCCTCCACCCCCGGGGTGTCCTGTGGGACCGAGGAGAGGGCAGGAGGGCACTGCAGTCACTGGGGACTCTGGGGCCCTGCCTCCTCCCCAGCCACAAGGAACCCCTTTCTCCTAGACGTGAGAGGCAGCGCATCTTCCAAAAGAAGCATGAAAGCCGCCATCCAGTCGTGGTGGGATTTTAGTCACAGGGCTGTCTCCTGCCCCCAAAGGGATTGGCGAGTTAGTGGGACTCGGGGCAGCTACCTGGGGACCCGACCCGAAATTAGCCCCCCGGGGCCTCCGTTTCCTCCCCTGTGGTAGTAATCGCTTGCTACTCCTGTGAGATTGAGATACAATATATACTTTGTGACCTGGATTTCGTGGTGCATGTGTCAAGGGTTAACAGTCCTGCCCTCAGAGAGGCCCCTGCTCCCCAGGACAGACCCCTCCACCATGCCCACCCCCTGGCCCGCACCTGGGTGCTGCTGATGCTCCCCTTCCGGCTGCTGCTGCCAGGGCTGTCGCCCGAGGGCCCCGCACTGTAGCAGATGGCATCAAAGGCCAGGAGGCCCCCCACACAGTCCCCGATGAGACACACCTGCAGAAGGCACAGCTGGGACCACAGGCCTGGCCACTGCCGACCCCTCACCCCACACCCACCCAGAGCACCTGGATAACAAGGAGCCTGTCCCAGGGAGGCCTGAGACCTGCAATAGGGGGAGGGGTGCTCATTCTGGGGCCAGGGTCAGGGGAGGACAGGACCAGGCTGGGGTGCGGGGTCAGACTGAGGCCAGGGTCAGCTGAGGACAGGACCAGGCTAGGGTGCAGGGTCAGACTGGGGCCAGGGTCAGGCTGAGGCCAGGGCTCAGGCATGGGCCAGGGCTCAGCATGGGCTCACAGTCAGAACTCAGATGTTGGCCTCACTCTTTCTATCTGTAAAATGGGGTCAAACCCAAAGATCTTAAAAGCCTTCTTGGATCTCAGACACCATGGCTCCTGAACAGCCTGGTCTAGATCCTTGGGGCAGATTCAAGCCTCTTTCCAGGTGGGGCCAAGGCAGGGAGGTGGGCGCAGCTGTCCTACCTGCCCACTGAAGCCGATGCCGTCCGGGGACTTGAGGAACTCTGCGTAGACCTGGTTGGCTTGCTCGATGACGGTGGCAACCGCATCCTGGTACTGTGGGGAGGAGATGGCCAACAGGGGCAGCACGGCCAGAGGGACGTGGTCCTGGCTGTTGCTGAGACAGCCCTCATCGTGGCTGTAGGGATTGAGGCTGCAGACAGGGGGCCAAGGTGAGCCCAGCCAGCATCAGGCAGGGGGCGGGTGAGGGGCTGCGGACTGGGCAGAAGAGAGCACGTGCTGACCGGGAACTGGCCCTCCACTCCAGGGTCCCCTGCGCCTGCCCCGTAGCAGCCCGTGATGTGGGCCCTGGCGTCTCCTGTGACAGCAGCTCTCTCCTGCCCTGTTCTGCATGGCACCAAAGAACCCCCAATCATGAAAGAAGCCACTGGTGCGGATCTGGGTGGGGACTGTCATCCTGGCAGACTTCCTAGAGGAGGTGGGGTTTGAACTAGGTCTCATGGAAGGCTTTCGGGGACTTCGAAAGGAAGAGAGAGGGTTGCCAGGCATGTCGCAGCTTGGGGGGCGGGGAGGGGAACCTAGCTGTATGCTCGATAGTGTGTCCATGTTCCAGCTGCCTACCCCTTCCCCAACCCCACCCACCTGTCCTGCCTCTGTCCCCTGGGCCAATGGACCCAGCTGGCCAGGAGGGACCACACGGGGAGGAATTGCCCAATGGTGACCCAGCCTCTGCCCTTCCCTCATCGCCTAAGCTCAGGCTGCCTGAGGTTGACACCGGGGACAGGTGACAGGGCTCAGGGACCCCAGGCAGGTGACAGAGACCCCAGGGTGTGCAAGTCCAGCCTAACAACCATCCCTCGTCTCCAAAGAACACAAATGAGAGGAAACGGGCCTCGACTGCAGCCGGAGAGATTTTAATTAGCGAGAACGAGCTCTCTCAGCAGTGATTAGGGCTGATGGATGGGCTGGCAAGGCGCTGCCTGGGGGAGAAGGACGCTCCCTCCCGCCGCCCCCTCGCTGTCCCCTCCAGTGGCCAGGCCATCCATCTTCCTGGCCATCGGGCCTGGGCTGGGTCACCCAGCTCTGGGGGTCAGATGTCCTGGGGGCGCGGGGTTTGGGGAAATCCTGAGACTGATTATGAATGAGCCCAATTAACTCCGGCTGCTGGAGTGTGAAGGGAACGGAGCCACGTCAACCCAGCTCCCCAATCCTGCTGCAGAGCAGACGCAGCCGATTAATCTGTCGAAGAAGCAGATTCCAGGGCCCTCCCTAGAGGTGAGGCCCGCCGCCCGCTGGGGAACTACGGACCTCATCTCCTTCCTTCCTTCCCACTCTGATTGAGATCGGCCCTGGAGCACAGATCAATAAGACAGGTCTCTGCCTCCCCCCCCCCCCCCCCCCCACTCCTGCGGGGGCCAACTTTCCTTTTTCTCTCAGAGACCAGAGGAGTGAGGGCTGCACGCCCCCGCACAGGTGATCCCCACCCGCAGAATGTTGGGCACAAGCCTCCCTCTCCCTTCCAGCACTGATGAGCCCTGTCTGGG
>NW_005871370.1:467328-483026 GCF_000147115.1 Myotis lucifugus | reverse complement strand
CTCAGAAGACTCTGGGAGGTGGTTATTCTCCAGAGTATCCCCTTGTTATTGACGAGGAAACAGACAGGGAGAAGCTAAATACCTCCCCCCACCCCCACCCCTGGGTCACACAGCTGGAACTCAAATCCAGGCTGACCGAAGAGCCCACGCCCCGAACCATGTTATGCTACGCTCACAGCACACACCAGTCACCTCCTCCGGGCAGCCGCCCTGGCCCTCTTCCTGAGGGTCCTCAGTGCCCTGTGCCACTTCCGTTAGAGCTCACATCCCTACTGACTCTAATTACGTGGCCTGGGAGTGAGGCTGCCTGGGTTTGACTCCTGGCTCCATTTGCTGGGTGACCCTGGGGGAAGTTGCAGTGCTTAACCTCTCAGTGCCTCAACTCCCTCACCTGGGCCAACGAGACCCAGGGCTGTGAGCACAGGAAGCGGACCTGAGCTGCCAGCACCGCCTGGTCCTGGGCAGAGGAGGACTTGGTGCACAATGCTCATTGCTTGGAACTCTGCTGACCACTTCCCACGGTCAGTCAGGAGCTGACATCCCAGAGAGGCCTGGGCAGGTATCCCCTGCCCACCAGTCCCCACATGGCGGGGGGCCATCCCCCCACTTAATCCCCCCCACCAGCGCCAGCCAGTCCCAACAAGCAGAAAGGGACTCACTTGGAGACCAGCGAGAAGGCCTCGGAGCAGATGGCAGGACAGGGCACAAACTTGATGAGGATGTGGCCCAGGGCCGCAGGGAAGTGGGCGCGTGTGACCTTCTCCAGCACGGAGCTGAACGTGTGGATGTCGGCTGCCTTGCAGGAGGGGTCCCCCGAGCCCGTGTCCAGGACGTTCCCCCCGTGCAGCACCAGCAGGAGCACTTGCGTCTTGCAGGAACGCTGGGAGAAGACTTCCTGGAAGGGACATCGGTGGGGACAGAGAGACAGGCAGCAGGGAGACAGGGAGGAGTAACACCATGAATCTCACACACACACACACACACACACACACACACGGGGGGGGGGGGTGGCCTGCAGCCAGAGAAGCAGGCACTGTGCCCAGCCTGTCTCAGCTCCAAGTCAGGGACTTCTCCTGCCCCCATATGATGAGGGGCACAGGCTGCCAGGAGGGCAAGCCCCTCAATGTCTGGGTCGGAAGGATCCCAGGAGGCCCTTCTTGTTCATAAGAGAGCCACAGCCCAGAGCAGGAGGGGATGCTGCCCAGGGTCGCACAGCAAGCCAATGACCCGGATGGAAACTAGGCAGCCTGTCCAGCAGGGCTCTGCCTTACATCCTGAGCACAGAGGTGGGCCCCCACAGCCTCGGAACCCCGCCTACCTCACTGTCTTCGTGGATCTCAATGCTTCCTTGGGCCGGGAACTTCTGTCTTCTCAAGGAGACCCGGTACAGCTCTCCTGAGGGGAGCAGAGCAGAGCTCAGCTGGCAGGAGGCGTGGGCCCACAGGCCGTGGGGCGATAGCGTCGGCGCTAGGGCGTCACCCTGCTCAGCCCTGGCCTCCGAACCAAACACCACGTGAAACCCTTTCTCCTCCTATAAAGCGGAAGCCCAGCAGGACGAGGCCGTGTCACGTGCTGTCCCAGGGCCAGCAGGGCCACCCTAGGAAGGAACTACCCTGCTCTTTCCTTCACTAACAGCAACAGCAACAGTGTAAGGGTCGTCCGATGGCTTCCACTTCCTGTATTAGACAGAAATGTGGGCCGAGCATCCTTCTGGAAACAACCACAGCCCGGCCAGCGTGGTTCAGTGGTTGAACCAGGAGGTCACGGTTCAATTCCCAGCCGGGGCACATGCCCAGGTTGTGAGCTCCATTCCCAGTGTGGGGCATGCAGGAGGCAGCCGATCAAGGATTCACTCTCATCATTGATATTTCTCTCTCTCTCTCCCTTTCTCTCTGAAATCAATTTTAAAAAACATATATATATATATATATATATATATATATATATATATATATGTGTGTGTTTAAAAATATATATATATATATATATATATTTTTTTTAAACGGACCACAGTTGCTGGATTTTAAAAAACTAATTATGTTTGAAGCTGTCAGAGGCCTTGAATTATGGGAACCCCATGCAGGGGAAGATGGCTCCTCAGAGAGACAAGGCCAGCATTGGGGGCCACACTCATGGCCACTCTTTCCCTCCAGCTGTGGGGGAAGCCAGCGCTGCCAGAAATGTTCTCCTTGCTCCCCTCAGTTGCCTGGCTCAACGCCCCCACCTTCAGGAAGTGCTCCTTGGCAGCCAACCCTCCCTGCTCTCTCTTTCCTCCAACACAGACACTACACTCCTGGGCCAAATCTGGCCCACTGCCGGTGTTTATAAATAAAGTTTTATTAGAACAGAGCCATGCCCATTCATCTACGTATTATCTGTGGCTGCTTCTGCGCCACAGAGACTTTACAGCCCGCAAAGCCTAAAATATTTACTGTCTGGCCCTTTAAAGGAAAGTTTGCTGACCCCTGATCTAATGCCTGAATATCACTGCTTTGGACTCTCAGGTGCAGAGAGACCTCAAAGACATCCAGCAGCCCCCTCGCTGCCTACGATGATGCGGCCACCACGAGAAAGTGAGGAGTCCTTCCTTCCGTCCAGCTGGCCCCTCTCCCCTGGAGACGGGTACTACTTTCTCTGTGTGGCTGAGCCTCGCAGCTAGACTGTGAACCACTTGCTTGCCTTCAATGACAGGGAGCTCATCTCTTAAAGCAGCCGGTTCGAGGCAAGGGTGGCCCTTTCCTTCTTCTCACTTTACCCCCCACCCCAGCCGAGAGCCTGCTGCACCCTCCCAGGAAGCACATTTGGAGGGTCCTTCCCAGGGGCTTTGCGGGCAACCCTGGCAGGTGGGCTGGTGTGGGTGGGAGCCCAGCCAGCGGCCAACGTGTGTCTGTGTCATCATCTCCTCAGCCACTACTGGCCCCGGGGGAGGGTGCATCTGCCAGGAATTCCAAACGAGAAGATTTGCCCAGCAGGGAAGTGCATTTTTGAAATTGTCTGTCCTCGCAGACACAACCCTGGTCTAAGGGCAACTGCTTTATGAGCTCAGAGCTGCTGCCCACACAGACAGGAAATCATTTTGTAAATGATGGAGGGCTCTGGCTTGGAGGAGGAAGAGGAAAAACTTGTTCTGAGGCCTGGCTCTGCCCAGCACTTCCTAATGCTCCTTCCAGGGGCTCCGACTCTCCTGCCTTATTTCTAACATCCTATACCTTGCCCTGGACCTGGCCAGAGGACACCTGGGCCCTGCCCTCGGGACAGCGTCACAATAAACGACAGCAGTAGATGGTTCTGTTTTACTGAGGATGGATGTCCCAGGCACTGTGTGCTGTACAGGGATCATCTCATTAGTCCCTACAAGTAACCTCTGGGTTTTGGTCCTGTTATTACCCCATTTTACGGATGAGAAAACTGAGGCTCAAGCAACCTAAGTCATTCACCCCTGGCCACACAACTGAGAAGACTGAGTGAGCTGGCACATGAACCCAGCTAAGAGTGCCCCACACTCAACAGAGGACAATGCTTGACAACATGTTCCCTCATCCATCTGACATCCACGGCTTCCGGGGGAGGTGGACAAGAAAATCCTCATTCTGCAGAAGAAATAGGAGCACAAATCCATAAGTGACACCCTGGAGACGGAAGCCCAGTTTGCCCTAGGGGACCAGTTCACCAGCAAGAGAAAGAGGCCAGGAGGGAAGCCGGGTGTGGCTTTGTGTGTGCAGCCTCGTGTGCCGCTGAAGGGCAGGCGGACCGGGAGAAGCCAGGAGCCGGCAGGGCTGAGTCCGTGGGTGTGGAGCCTGGGAGGGCCCTGATCTGGGCCTGGGAAGGACCCTTGGGAAACCATGGACTTTGGAGCCAGAACACCTGAGTTCAAATCTTGGCTCTTACCAGCTGTGTTATCTGCGCCTCAGTTTTCTCATCTGGAAAATGGGGATAATGATGGCAGTGACCTCCTAGAATGGTAATGAGGATAAACGAGTTCATGTACAGAAAAGGCTTAGAATGGGAACTGGAACATAGTAAATGCTATGTAAGTCATTATTATTATTATCATTATTATTACTATTATCATCCAGGGTGCATTGGGGGGCTTAGGACTACAGCTGATAAGATAGGGCCAACCCTGGCTGGTATGGCTCAGTTGGTTGAGCGTTGTCTCATTCACTGAGAGGCTGCTGGCTCAATTCCAGGTCAGGGCACCTGCCCAGGTTTGGGGCTCAATCCCCAGTAGGGGGTGTGTAGGAGGCAGCCAATCCATGTGTCTCTCATCAATATTTTTCTCTTCCCGCTCTCCCTTCCTCCCTCTTTAAAAGCAATAAAAGCATATTTAAAAAATAAATAAAAAAGATGGGGCCAGAGGCTGATGGGGACATTGCCGCCCCCGCACTCTCCTGCCTGTCCCCAAGTCCTCCCTGAGCCCTGGCAGGCTCCGGGCCTCGCTGGGCTGGGTGCCTACTTGCACTGGGGAGCCTGCGTGCAGTGTGATTACAGGATAAATACTGTGATTGCCGCAAATTGCCACAGCAAGGCTATAAATAAGTCGCAGGGAAGACATGAGGGTCCTGCCATTCGCGGGCACCATGCCCCCCCATTAGGTGGGGGCTGCATCCTGCACCCTCACTGATTACACAGACGGGGGAGCACCCACCTCCTTGATCTGCCTGGCTCATTGCTGCGAGGCCCAGCTCCCCGGGGGCCCACGGGATGTTCTGGGCATCAAATCAGGGGACAAGTGCTGTATCCTGGCTGCAAACTCTGCTGAGGCAGTTCCTGGCTCGGTGGGGATGGGAGGCCGGCAGGTGGTCCCAGCCCATCAGATCTTGGCTCTGACCCCTAGAGAGTCGACTACCAGGACCAGAGTCGCCCCACTGAAAGGTGCGTCCCCCCTTCGCAGAAGCCTCTGCAGACAAGCAGAAAAGCCGCCTGGGGGGCCCCTGCCTGTTTCTCGCCCACAAGGGCTCTCTCTGCTCTTCCAAGAACCAGACATCCCACCACAGTAACGGCGGCCAGCGGCTCCGACTCACCCACAAGACATCACTCTCTCCCTTGCCTGCCCCGAGCCCTCCGCCTGGTAAGCCCTGCCTCCCTTTGCAGACTGCAAATTCTCACCTGTCCTCAGAACCCTGCTCGGCCGCCACCGCCTCTGGAAAGCCTTCTCAGATCTACCGCAGCAGACATGGCTGCCCCGGGCATGGGGTGCTGGCCAGGCTCATTGCTGCGAGGTCACCCGTCTGTTCCCCCTCAGACCGCTGCCCCGAGACGGGGTGTTGCAGCTGTCAGGGCTCAGTGTGGCGTTTCTGTGAAAACTCATTACAAGTGAGGATCCAGGGCGCACACCGCCTGTGAGGCAGCTCTGGGCTGTCGAGCCCCAGGAGAAATTGGTTCAGGGCAACATCATCCACTGGGAAGACATTTCTTAAAAGCCCCGAGGGACACCGCACTGGGAGCCTCTGGGATTCTAGAACAGCCGGCCCGGGCTTGTGGCGCCGCATCTAGAGGCTGCCCCAGAGCCGCTGGTGACCAGATCTGCTGGCCGGGTCCTGGGCGGTGGGAGCCACATGCCGGCGGTGGGCCACGTCCTGTGCATGTCTGTCTGCTTGTTCCTATCAGGCTGGTCCCTGTGTGCTCTGATACGGGCTGCCAGGGCGTGGGGGGGGGGAGAGGGCGGGGGAGGCAGCTGTTTTGTGACAACATTTTGTGACAAGCTTTGAGGCGGACCAGCTACCACCGCGCTTGCTTCCAGCACCCCTGCCAGTCCCGGTGCCGGGACTGGTGGCCCACCCAGCTCACCATGGCTCCCCCTGCCAGCTAAGGAATAGAGGCTGTGTTTGCTTAATCACCACCTTGGAAAGGCACAAATGGTGATCATCCCTTCTAACTTCCCATGTGCCATACTGCTCCTGGAACAACAGCCACGGTCGTCACCCACGCACTCAGCACCCGAAGCACAGACGCCCGGCTTGGCCCAGCCCCACCGTCCCCATTCTCTCCTGCCACCTGCGGCTGGGACCCGGGAGGGGTGGGTGCCCCCTAGCTAAACAGACACTCCATTCACCCTCCATCCTCCCGGCCCCTGCAGTGGCCCCGTCTCCATGACTCACCCCTGGGGTCAACGGAGCGGAGCTGGGCCCAGCTTGGGACCGTGGGGCACGTCCTGAGGTGCATGGACAAAGCACCTAAGCCCCTGTGGGCGCGTGGAAGCACAGGCCTGGCATAAACCATCTTGTGTTCGAACCCAATGGCTTTGCTCTCCTGCTCGGTGTGGGTGCAGGAGACATGCCTGGGAAGACCTGGGAGGTGCAGAGCCTGGTGCCGCAGCACACAGGGGGCTCAGAGCCCCCGGGGAAACCACACGGAGAGGGACACACACGCTGGAGGAGGCAGGAGACAGGCCATGGGAAGAGTCACGTGGTGGGAAGTGAATGCCCTAGTCAGAGGGTGCCCTCGGACGCCCTCTCCACGTCATGGCAGAACGAGGGGTTCCGAGCCAGGCAGTCAGGGATTCTGAGCCCAAGGGTGAGGACACGGTGCCCCGCGTGAGTTCAAGCCTCTGTGCCGGCAGAATCACCCCGAGGACCCCGACAGCACCGGCAGGTGCGATTGGCGAGTGGCTCTGAGGGACTGTGGAGAAAGGAAGAGGAGCCAGGGGAGTGCAGGTGGCCAAGGTCACCTGGATTTCAAAGCGATTGATTCCAACTAGGGAGCTTGGTGCCGATTCCCAGACAAATTAACAAACACGTGTTTGGGGAGCCCTTAGCAAAGGGAGGAGCAAGCTCTGATAGGTTCGTTCCTTGTCAACCCTCCTTCATTGCTGGCTGAGGAGGGTCACTGGCCTGGAACTTAAGGGAACACCTAGGGCTGGGGGCATCTGGGGCGGGGGGACAGGAGCAGAATGACAAATAGGGAAGGGAGCGTGCAGCTCTCAGGACAGCTCGGGGCGTGGGTTAATGAATGGAGCCCATGCAGGAAGCCTCGACGCCAGGCCTCCTGGCTCTGCCTGATGTGAACGGCACGGCACAGCACGAAGCAGGGGAAAGAAGGGACCCTCCTCCGATGATTCTTAAACCTTTAAAAGCTGGGGGATCTTTTATCCCAGGAAATTTTCTTTAGGAGCCCAATCTGCAAAACAGATGAAAGTGGACCGGCTCTGGGGGAAGCAGGTTGGGGGGGCCTCACTTTCCTGTTCCACTCCCCCCTGCCCCTCAATGGCCCCTGGGGCTCCACCGAACTCAACTAAAAAGCCATCACCTGTTCACCAGCCAAACTCCAGGCCACCCTCCACCCCACCCTGTGAAAAAACAGCAAACTAGGTAGAGAGGTGGGTGGATGGGGCTGTGTTTTCAGGGGAAACACGCCAAATGTTCATAAATGGTTTTCTCTAAATGATAGGACAATGGGTGATATTTTTTAACTTCCTACTTCTCTCTATTTTCCCGTTTTTTTCCAGTGAGCCCATATTTTTTTTAGTTTAAAATTACTCCTGAACATTTCTATTGAATAGACAATACAAGCGTGTGTCTCATTGATGATAAGAACATTTTTAAACAAGCCACAGCCCCTCCTTTACTAAATGGAAACACTACAAACAAAATAAAATGTTGTCCTGCCCTCTCAGAGCTGACAGGCTAATGAGGAAATATAAAAAGGAAAAGAAATGCTTGTGCAAGGAACAAATGAACATGAAGCACACTGAGTGAATTACGAACCTGTGGGTTAAAAAAACAACTCGAGTCCTGGCTGGTGTTGCTCAGTGGATAGAGCATCAGTCTGCAGACTGAAGGGTCCCGGGTTCGATTCCAGTCAAGGGCACATGCCTGGGTTGTGGGCTTGATCCCCAGTAGGGGGCGTGCATGATTCTCTCTCATCATTGATGTTTCTATCGCTCTCTCCCCTCTCCTTTCCTCTCTGAAATCAATAAAAAATGTTAAAAAAAAAACAACAAAAAAAAAACTCGAGCCCTGGCTGGTGTGGCTCAGTTGGTTAGCCACGAAAGGTTTCAGGCTTGATTCCTTGTCAGGGCGCATGCCTGGGTTGTGGGCTGGATCCCCAGTAGGGGGTGTGCAGGAGGCAGCCAATCAATGTTGGGCTCTCACGTGGATGTTTCTCTCTCTCTCCTTCCCTCCCTCTTCCTCTCTCTCTTAAAAAAAACTTGACATCACTTGCTGGTTTCTACTATTGATTATTGCCCAAATTTGTGTCAGGGCTGAAAATACCAAGATGAATCAGATACAGCAGTGACTTCAAGGATCTAGCAAGTGCCTAGGGTCACATGATCAGGGTCCAGTCACATGACAAAGACCTAGATCATGTGATCACGCCTGGCCACACGACCAAAGGCTGCAAACAGCCTGAGCCAGGATAATAGGACCTCCAGAGGTATCTCTGAGGCTGCATGCACTGGAGACTTCAGTTCACAATGAGGAGGGACATCCCTGCTGTGCCCTGCACCTAGGGCCACTTTGAGAGCATCTCTGCAGACTAGTAACTGGGCAGGAAAGGGTGGAGGGGGGCCCAGCCTGGAGGAGCGCAGGCGCTAGGGGACCTGGGGGCTGCCCCTAAACCCCTGCAGAGCCTTGCCTGGGTCCCAGGAGCAGAGGGCAGAGCCAGGATGAAAGGGAGTGTGGTGGTTTCTGGAGAGTTCCACGTTTCAACACAACCTAGGAATGTTTACAACAGTTAGGAATGACCCGTGCCGGCCTGAAGAAGGCAGGGACTTCTCCTTCACCAGGTTATACAAGCAAGTTATGTAAGTGACCACTTAGCAGGGACGCCAGGGCAGGAATTTCCAACCAGGCTTGGGGACCTCGAGGCTGAGGCCCCTCCTCGGACTCCGTAATCCTTTCGGTGTCAGAATCCAATCAGGTCAGCCTGGCTTCACTGGGCTAACGAGGCCAAAACCCCGGAGGGCCAACTAGCCCCCCACAGAGACACTAGCCCAGACCATAGCCTGACCCTTCCCAGGGTTTGAGTCCAGATCCTGCCTCTTGAAAACCTGTTGGCCACCCCATGTGAGCCTGGGGATAGCTCCAGGGAGCAACTCCTCTTGGAACCCAGCCCAGATCAGGAATGTCACCATCTGAAGCCACCATCTCAAATCAGGCCCAGTGAAGCTTCCAGATATTCAATCACAGGAGAACCCCCTTAGCCTGCTACAACGTGACACTAGAAGGGCATGGCACCCCCTTTCCCGGTGACCCTCCTGTAATAAACGCAGTCCTCTTAAGATCTGTCCCGAGTTTCTCATCGTCATCCAGGGTCTCAGGCAATCTTCCCATTCATCCTGAGCCGTCAGGGTGCTCTCCCCATTTTACAGAAGAGAACACTGAGGCTCAGAGAGGGTAAGTGGATTATCTCTATATGCATGTGAAGGGGTAGGGCTTTGAACCAGGTCACTAGGCCAGGACTCCTTCATCCTCCTGCAGCGATGTCGCACAAAGATGAGGTATAAGGAAGGGGTGTTCTCACTCTTTCAAATGCCTCCACACCACAGCCTGCCCAGCAGAGTGATCCCTGGAAGGAAGGACCCTGTCAGGCTCCCCCTGGCTCTGCTCCAACCCACACATTCCGTCTCACCCTGGCAATCCCCTCAAAATGAATGTGGGTTCCAGAAAAAAGGACTGGGAATGGCCCTTGGACCTACAAAAAGGTGCACTCGACCTTAGAACTCAAAGCTAGAGGAATGCTCATTACTCCAAAATGCCTTTTCTCACCTCTCAGACTAGCAGTTGCCAACCCCGTGCTACCCAGGGTGTGGGAAAACAGCCCTCACTCATGGCTGGAGAAGGTGAGAACCAGTCCCACCGCTGTGGAGGGCAATTTTCTGGTGTCATTCAAAACGCCCAATGCCCTTGACCCACCAGCTCCAAGTCCACGTGCATCATGACACATGCACAACACGAACCGTCGACAACTATTTATAAAAGAGATAAAAGACAGAAAGCAGCCCCCTGTGCCCGCCCCATAGGGGCTGGTGAAACAAATTATGCTGAAATAGGACACACCGTTGCAAAGCCCCGCCTCTAAATGTGTTGAGATCATAATCCCAACGCCATATGCATTATCTGAGGAAAGCAAGGTGCCGAGTGGGATGCTCTGGATGCTCCCATCTGTGAGGGTTATAGATAAAAATATGGATCGATGAATATTTATGGAGATGTTCTGGCATGCAGAGGATATTTCTGGAATGGTCTATACGAAACTCGTCATAACCTTTGCTTCCCGGAAGAGGGCCTGGGTGAGCTGGGGGACCGGAGAGGGAGGCATACTCGTCACCTTTTGTTCCTTTAGAATTTTACACCGTGTGTGTTCCCTACGCAAAAGGCACATTAAAAATCAGAATTCTCTCAATGCCCACATAGCAGGGTGGTTTTTCCCTGAGATGTTAATGTCTGCTTTCTCCTGGCTCTGGCTGCTCTGCTCTGGGGAGATTTGTGGCTGAGCTCCATGGGTTTTGTTTCCAAAAGTACCTTTGTTCCCAGAAAGAAAGGCTTTGAGGAAACAGATGCTCTCAGGCTGCAAGTCCCACCCCTCCCCAGGCTGAGAGGAGGACAGAGAGGAATGTGGGGTGCCCTCCCAACATGGGGTACCTTCACACCTCCAGGGGGACGGACAACAACTCCAGGGGGCCTGGCCCCCCTCGGCCCCAGGAGCTGCAGAGCAGGACGAAGGGACGGTCAGGCTGGGGCGGACGCACACCCTCACAGCCCCCCCCCCAGGGTGGGGAGACACCTGGGGCTTTGAGAGGCCCCTGGAATCACAGAGGGGGAGTTTCACCAGCAGTTGGATGGCTATGCAGGGTGAACATTATAAACTGGTGTCTAGAAAAATGAAGGAAGCTTGTTCTTTCCTGTGTAGGTCTGTGGGCTGTGCAGGATGGTCTCCATTTGCCCCCATCCCACCCTCCAGCTCCCAGCCCAGCCAGGGTCTGAGGCGGAGACTCTGGCTTCAGGCTGGGCGTGGCCAGGGGAAGATGCCCAGAGGAGAACTGGGGAGTGAGGCTCCCTCCCCGCCAGGTCACCAGAGGCAGGTCCCTCTCCTGAAGGCCACAGCCCCTGAGGGGGGGGGGGGGACTCTCTTTGCTCTATTTTATTCCCAGAGGCTATCAAGGTGCTGGCATACAGAAGCTACTCATTTTCAAACAAATGAATAAATGAACAAATAATGTGTTTCCAGTTTGCACCCCTGTAGGTGTCAGAAGCTGTACACGTCCCCAGCAGAGCACCGACACCACAGGGGTAGACTCACATAGACACACACGTATCTGTGTGTAAATAAATGCACCAATACATTGACATACACGCAGTGCACACACACAAATGCATGGGCACACAGAGCACACAGGTGCCTACACACTACAGCAGACCATGCCAAGCACAGACATACGCGCACACACACGCAAGCAAAGTGCTCCCAAGGCGGATGTCTGCCATCCTGAGCTCATTAAAGCTGGCTAAATATAGCTCGTCTGCAGCTGTGCTCAGCAAGCTGCCCACACAGGCCAGAAAAAGACACCAGTTACCAGGCAGAGGAGTGGGGAGGCCAGCTGTGGGCAAGGGGCTCTGTGTGCCACGCCCGTGTGGGCAGCTAGGGGGTCCCACGACTGAGGGGGTGCAGGAGCATTCAGAACTCTGGTCACTGACCCCGGCTGTGGGCATGAGGTCAGACCACAACCCCACGATGGGGTAGATGATGCCGAACACCCCCATTTTCTCTCTACGTCCCTTTGTGGCAACCATACAGGTTCGTCTGACAGTGAATCTGGTGAAGGAGCCAAGCTCAGTCCAGGACCAGGAGCTGGAGTCCTGGGACAAACCAGGCTCCATGGGTGGCTAGGGCAGCACTCGGTGGGGAGGAAGACCAAGGTCAGTCTGGAACCATTGAGACCCAATCGGGACCAGTGCGGGGTCTTGGTCTGGAGACAGAGAGAGGGTGGAGTCCCACTGGGCACCCCACTCTAATGAGCAGGCTTGGCCGTGGGCCCCTCCCGCACCTGGGGCAGCCGCCTGCTGCCGCCACTCCCGCCTCTGATGCCAGGCACTGGCCCCGGGCAAGCCATTTGACAACCACGAGTGTGGGTCACATGTGTCAGGTCCACCAGGGGGCCCCATAGTCAGTCCTCCTGTCCTGGAATCTCCCCCATCAGGTGGGGGTGAGAGAGAAGAAGCCCCTCCAATTCATACTTTCCTCTGCACATTCTGGACCCCAAGGTGTTTGGGGTTGGAGTGAAGCTGGCTCTTGAGGGGGCACCTGCGTGACACAGGGGACAATGGGGCACTTCCCCAGAGACCTGCGGTGACCGTGGAAAGGAGAAATTGCAGGAAAATGGGGGCTCAGACCAGACATGGGACCACGCTCTGGAGGTGGAGGCGTGAGGAGACCGGGTTTGAGCACCTTCCTCAGAAGGTTATTTACCCTGAATCCTTGTCTTCCCTGTGTGACATGCTTGTAATGACCATCGCCCTTCCCAGCTCCCAGGTCATCATGGAGATCAGAGACTGGCCAGGACAGCGCCCTGCACTCTGTAGAGCTGCTGAGATGGGAAGGGGGAGAGTGAGGCGGTCACATGTCTCCTGGGAGAGCCAGGCTCCTCCCTGGAGATGGACCTGGTGGGCAGGGGAAGGAGTGACTGCTCCACTGAGCCAACAGCCCCGCCCTCAGCCTCTTCTGAGATGATGGCAGGAACCAGCAGGGAGGGGAGGCCCAGTTTCTGATCTGGGCAGCAGTGAGTGGGGCAGAGAAGGCAGGGACCGACAGTGCTGGGTCCCAAGGAATCTCTCTGGGACCCCAGTCCTTCCTACACTCTGCTGCCAGGGGGCTGGTTGGGTCCCCTCCACAGGGATGATGAGATGCTCAAGCTTCCCAATTGGCCTGTGAGAAAACTGTGCTAGAGTCTCCATGCTCCTTCTAGAAGCCGGTGTGGATAGGGAGGGGGAGAGCTGATGGGATAGTGAACAGGTGGGTCAAGCAGGGGTGAGGCTCATCCTTGGCGGGCGAGGAGTCGCAGGAGGGTGGCAGGGGCCACGAGGACAGGTCTGCCTCCTGTGAAGGTCTCCCTGACACTCTGGAGGGAGGACTGGAGTGGGAGAGACTGGAGGCAGGGAGGCAGCAGAGGGAGGATGGACCGGCCTGAGAGAGAGAAGATGGCGGCCTTGGCTAGAGGAGGGACGGGGGACAGAGAGGGGTGGAGGCGCGGAGAGATCTGCGGGAGGTAGAATGGATACTCTCAGGGGTCTGACCTCGCTCTGGAAGGTGACAGAGATGGAGAAGTCTAGTAGGGCCCCATGTTTCTAGCTCAGGTTTGTGAAAAATGGCACCATTTCCTTTGGATGGAGGACCAGGAATGAGGTTCCAGGAGCAGATGCTTAGTGCCCTGAGGGCTCGCACCCAGCACCGTGGTGGCCAGGCTGGAAGCACTCTGTCGGTGTTAGCTGTGCCGTGGAGTGGCGTGGACAGGGCTGAACAGAAAGACATGCAGACCACGGGACCCAAAGAGGCAGCAACAGAAAACCAGAGCAGCTAAGGGACTCCAAGTCCAGGGCGCGCAGAGGCGGGACAGAAGGCGGGCCACAGGCAGGAGCTGAGGCTGCACAGCAAGTCAGTGAAGGGGCCCAGGTCTCCCGACCACCACCCAGGCTCTTTCTCTCTCCTCTGCCCTACCCAGCCCCACACACAGTGGCTCCCGGACTTCTCATGTCTGGCTCCAAATAAGAAGCACAAGCCACTGCGTGATGAAGGCTGGGGCCGCCTGGTAGCCACGAAGGAGGGAGGATTCTAGGACATTCCCCCTGCCAAGGCCACAGCAGATGGCCGGGGCAGGCCTCTTTCCCTGCACTCACACTTCCTGCGGCAGGTGCAGGAGGGCTCCCTGGGACTCAGACTCATGAGGAAACGCTCAGCCAGTAACAACTGAGACAGCCACAGGACCAGCAGAGTGTCAAAAAGACAGCTCCGTGAGGGGATGAGCTTCATCCCACACCTGTGCCAGGTGTTCCAGTTGCCAAGGCTCATCCAAAAGCCAATACTAAGTGAGAACCATTAAGTGCTTCTGTCACTGTCATAATTAGCTAGCCAATATTCATAATAGGCAGAAAGCAACGGGGAAGCCAGACATGATCAGCATGGTCATCTGGGCAGCTTCACCAGGAAGCTGCAACGTCACACCCCCCAGGGAACCACCACCAGTCCATTCTCTGCAGACCACAGGGGAGGGGTCAAACAGAGGGGGAAATGGGCACACGGGCCGTGAAGTCAGGGTGAAGTAGGGATGGTGCTTGCCTGTCCGTCTAACCTGGAATAAAGATCACTGGCTAGGAGGGTGGACCCTAATGCAAGGCCACGAGAATTTGGGAATACCTAATCCCCAGACAAAGGAATTCTCTCTCTCCTATTCTCTCTTGCTTCCTTGCAGTCTCTTACTCTGTGTCCTGCACTCACCCATGCACTAGCCCATCATGTGGCCTTAGCAACCACATGGCTCATAGCCCTGTGGACCCCACGCCCAATGCACTGCAGCTGGGAACACGAGCTAAGCTAGCCAGATGCGGGACTGCACTGTGCTTTACCGTGGAGCAGGAACGCTGGGCAGTGGCTTTAGTCCTCGCTCTGCTGAAGACACGGCTGGACTGTGTCCAAGGCAAGACCAAGGGAGATGGGACCTTGGAGGGGAACCCCTTCCATCTTACATCATCAATAAAGCTTTCCACGATCTCCCATCCTCCCGTGGGAGCCTCAGGAAAAGCAAGAGCTCCACTTCTACCAGTTACAGGAGGGGACTCAGGGCACCCCGCCAGTAACACCTCCTCCGTGAGAGGTGCAGATCATGGCACCCACATATATTATCTCCACCCCCTCAGCAAATCTAGGAAGTGGCCATTATGATCATCTTTCCACAACAGAGTAAACTGAGGCTCAGAGATATTAGATAACTTGTCCAAAGTGGCACAACGAGCAAATGAAGGAACTGGGCCTCAGCCCCAAGGTCAATACCGCCCGTTAAAGCTCAGATGCTAGGATTTAAGGCCATAGGACTTAACCCAGCCCCAGGTTTTCTGGTTCCTGGTCCAGGGCAATTTGTGGCACTTCCCACCTTGTTTTTAGTGAGGTTTTAAAAACCAAGTGGAAATTACAATAATATACATGGATGTGACTGTAAGTGGCAAATCACATTGTAAACATCAGGCATTGCTGTTATTCTGTTTTTGTTAAGGGTCGCAGACTTTTATTTTGCCAATTTTTGGACTCAAAATGAACAAATCACCATCAATTACCTCCATCATTTTATAAGAGAGAAAGTATTAGAATGCACAAATTTGTAGGCAGGAAGCAATTGTGGAATAAAAAACAGTTCACCCAACAGAATGGAAAAACATATAACAGTGTTGCTGTTTTTTCACTGTCAAAATAGGTTTGTCCTGGGAATCACTGACTTCAGCGAGCATTTCAGCTCCGGAATTCTTCCATCACCTACTGTTATTCTCCACTAAATAAGAATATTCCAGCCCCAGCTGGTTTGGTTCAGTGGATAGAGCGTCGGCCTGCAGACTGAAGGGTCCAGGTTCGATTCCCATCAAGGGCACATCCAGGTAGACAGCCGATCAATGATTCCCTCTCATCATTGATGTTTCTATCTCTCTATCTCTCTCCCTTCCTCTCTGAAATCAATAAAAATGTGTTTAAAAAAATAATATCCTTAAGCAGCA
>NW_005871370.1:463364-465670 GCF_000147115.1 Myotis lucifugus | reverse complement strand
CCCCACACCTCCAGGCACTTATGTCCTGAGGTTACTTTGTCAGCAAAATGGACATTTTTACCAAGTCTTTCCTGGTCGAAATCCTGTGCTCATTTCCCGGAAGAAAACACAGGGCAGAAGCCAGCCTGGAAGAAGCCTGTCCACTCAGGAAGGATTGACAAGGGCTTCGGGAGGCCCGGGCCCTGCAGGCATGGCCTCTGAGGGATGGATGCACCGCTCATGCCCTGGCATAACCCTTGACTGAGGGCCTCTGACCCCAGTCACCACGTCACCGTCTGGAGTTCCTGGTAGTTGTGTCACCCGAAGGAGACGGTATTAAAGGCTCAGGAAGCCTTGCTCCCCATTCCCGTCCCCCCTCTCTCTCTCCCCACATGCAAACAACGCACGAGGCTTCCCCGGGTCCCAGATCTGCTCTGTGAGCTCAGCCTCCCAGCCCCAGCCTCAGTCTGTCCCTCTGGCTCTGAAGCCCAGCTGTGCGGTGTGTGTGTGGGAACTCAGAACCCAGGGCTCAGCTCATGGGGCAGAGAGCGGCCACAGGCCCTCTGATCCTGCCCACCGGCACAGTGAGGAAGACCCTACAACCCCCTGGGCTGTGAGTGGACAAGAGGCCCCAGGCCCATGGAGCTTGGACCCATCCAAGGAAAGGAAAGATGGGGAGGGGGGGAATGTAACTCACTCTGCTTCTCCTGCAGGACGCTGGATGTGCAGGGCGCGCTCCCTTCTCCTGCACAAAAAGAAAGAGCCATGAGCAGACATCCCCATCACTGCTGGCCAGACACTTGGAGGTCACTATGGCTGCTTCTGCCCCTCCATTCAATGTCCCCCTCCTGAGCTGGGGGTGGGCAGACTCTCCCAGCCCCTCAGGCCCTGCCCCACCCTGTCCCACTTAGCTCTGGGTTCTTTATCCAAGACAAAGCATGCGCATCATTGCCTGGGGACAAAGGGGGGGGGGACTGGCCACCTTCCTCCTGGGCCTTCTTCTCTGGCACTTCCTCTCTCCCCACCGTCACACAGCACCTGTTTCCCAGCGTTGCCCCCTGTACACTTACTTACCTGCAGACAACTGCCAAGTCTCTGTCTCTAGTCCAGCCCCCTCTTCCTACTGTTTGATCCAGATCTCCAGCCGCCTCCCGGACATCAGCTCTGATGCTTCTAGGCTGCACACCCTCACCACGCCACCGCGAGGGTCCCGCCGCTGCCTCTGCCCACAGGCCCCACCTCAGCGAAGGCACCACTTCCTCCCCCCGGCTGGGAGTTGGCCACAGCCCTTTCCCTCTTTTGTCCCCACATTCAATCAGTCACAGGGTGTGGGGCGTCTGCCTCCCAATCTCCTCAACACGCCCTCCCCCTTCTCGAGAGAGGTCAGGCCTAGGACAGTGCTTCTCAATATTTGTCAAATGAATAATTGAATGAAACAAGCCCCTCTCCTCCGACACACAGACGCATGCTACCCAAATACAGAACTCCATCCTGGCTTCTCAAAATAGCTTCTTCCTTTTACTGCAGAGCGCTTTTTTCTATAATTACAAAGTAATACAAGCTTCTTACTGAACATTTGGGAAACACTAACAAAGCTTAATAAGGAAAAGATTCCTTATAATCCCATCACTGGCAGAAAACCACTGGTCCCATTCTATGTCATTCCTTCCTGTTTTTCCCATCATATTAGCTCTGTATTTCCAATAAATAGGTCGATGGCTGGCTCATGGGAGGCATTGTACATGATAACGAAGCACAAATACACTTCTGTACTTCAAGTTGAAGCATAAATAGCTCCCAATCCTTAAAAACATCATTCCAATGGCTACATAATCAGCTATGGAGATGATGTATCGTGGTTGACTTTAACATTATCCCATTGGTGGTGTGGACGAAAGGGGCCTTATGCTGACCTGACAAGCTCAGGAGAGGCCCGCCTGGCGGTCTTGCAAACTCAGAGACCTAAAGTAACCACAAAGGATGGTCTGAAATTAAACTTTAACTAAAAGCAGTTATGGTGGGCAGTTATGTCCTAGGCCAGTATCTTCACTGACAAGATCAACTTTGATCCTTACTGAGCCCATTTGCCTTTTTGCCTCTAAGATAACATACCCTTGAAATGTCTGGGTAACTTGTAACTTCCCTTTTTCTGGAGCCCCTGGGGCACAACCAAATGTGCTGGGCCCCAGGACAGATACTACAAATTCCTTCATTATCATGTTAATTGATCCTGCATCCACCTAAGTATGTGTCCATCATTTTACTTTTTATCCAATCCCAGGGGTTTGCCCTGCTTTGCTTTATCCCTCCTCCTTAATCTATCACCA
>NW_005871370.1:460064-461803 GCF_000147115.1 Myotis lucifugus | reverse complement strand
GCACACCCACCTGCAGCAGAAGGTACCTGCTGTCATCAACAGATACCTTCCTGGCACTGGCATTGGTCTGTTGAATTTCTCTGCCTCTGGCTTCTCCAGATTCATCTTTCTAGAGCTGGCACTCCAGGGGCATCCCATCATCAAATTCCGAGCCTGGCAAGCAAGCCCCTCCGTACAGCTGCCGTGTCCCCAGGCCCGTGTCCCGCCGCCCCTCCTGCTCACCCTGCACCAGCCGGGTCACTGTTTCCGGATCTGCACTCACGGCACAGCCTGCACACCTTTACCTGTTCTTCCTCCCACTTCCCTCTTTCAGACTCACTGAGGCCTGCGGGAGGGCTGGGAACCAACCCTGGGGCCATCTCTTCCATGAGGTCTCAACTCTTCCCCAGAAACCTCAATCTTCAGGACCTCTGTCCTCACAGGTCAGCTCTGGGTCCTAAGGGCCAGCACAGGGTCAGGTTCAGCGAAAGCCCCTTCCCTTCCCTCACAAATGCCCTCAAACTCCCCCATCTGCCTTCCCTCACCCTCCCCATCTGCCTTGGGAACCTCAGAAATAGACCTAAGCCCAAACCCCCAGGAGCAGTAAAGCTCCCTATATCCACAGTGAGACTGAAATCTGAGAAGTGGAGGCCCCACGCCACGCCCCTCTGAGAGCCACGCCCCTCTGAGAGCTCAGTGAGTCAGCAGCTCTGTCTGAGCCCCCAGGCTCTGCAGGCAGAAGGAGCCCCTTGGCGCCAGGAGTCCTAGCCTTCCTCCGCTGCCCTGTGTGTTTGGGGCCTTGAATATTCACACCTGTCCAGTGGAAGGTTGCCCTCTACCATGCTGAAGCCCCCCCCCTACTCCCCCCTGCCTTTTCTGCTTCCCAGGCGAGGTGTCCTGGGCCTGGGGGATGGCACCGCAGTGGCTGGACTGGGGTCTGGGACATGGATAAGCAATGTAGAGGCCTCACCTCCAGCCTGAACCCAAGCTCAGATCTAGAGTCCAGATCCTGGGGCCTGATACGGCCGTCTCTTCTGAACTTGACTGTGAGTTCCCCTAGAAATGTATCTGCAGCTTCCCCAAGGACCCCAGGTTTCCGAGGAAGGGGTCAGAAGGGAGTGGTTGAGGTGTTGGTGTGCGGGATTCACATGGGTATGTACCGGGTGGAGGAAGAAAGTTAGAGGGGAGGTGAGAGCCAGTCCAGGAGCGTGGGCGCAGTCGTGTAAGCAGGAGGGGCTGTCCTTGGGCTTCCCTGTGCCCCGTGGCCCCCACCGTTAGACCACTGTGACCCCACGGCTGCGTAGAAGAGGCCCCCTTCACAGACAAGGAAACTGAGGCTCAGAAAGATAAAGTCACTCACCCAATGGTTAGCTCTAGTCCCTTGACACCCCAATTCTGCTGAGGGCTCTTCCTGTGACCTCACCTGTGCCCCTGTTTGATGGGGTCGGGAGCTTTCTCCAGCCAGGGCTGCTGGGATGGCCCGGGCAACTCCCTGAAGTAGGGAGTCATCGAGGCAGGCAGGCTGCTACAAGCCAGGGCTGAGCAGCGGGGGTCAGGGGTTTGGAAAAGCGGGGTGTGCACAGGGCACTGGTGAGAAGTGTCCTGAGGCCTTGACGGGCCCATGTTTCCTCAGGCTTAGTCTCTCCTGCGGTAAAGCCTGAGCCGGCATCCGAGTGGCAGGGGCTGGTGAGGCACCAACCTGGGCACGAAGGAGCTTGTGTTGACAAGGAGAGTATGGAGCCAGCACAGTGGAAACTGAC
>NW_005871370.1:432180-459943 GCF_000147115.1 Myotis lucifugus | reverse complement strand
CAGCTTCCAGATTAGCAGGCTCCCAGGACGAGGGTGATTAACAAATGTGCAGCTGGCTAAATGAGACCCCACTGGCCCGCAGCTTTCCAGGGCCCTGGGCCCCACAGCCCTGCCTCAGCTGGAGCTTTCTTCATAGGCGGGAGCTGCCAGTTCAGCTACACAGAAAGGGCTGGGAACTGGGGGCAGGGCCCTGGTCGCCTGCCCCAGGCTCAGCCCGGCTCAGCCTGCCTGTCCCAACCCCACAGGCCCACACGTGGGAGCCACATCACCTGCTCCAATGGCTCCCTGAGCTATTTTATGTTCCCTCTTCCCAGGCCCTTCCGACAAACCCAGCGACCCAAGAGCAGGAGAATGGACCTTGTGGCTAAGAGCAGAAGGCTTTCACCAAACGCCTGAAACGGGCGTCTTCCTCCTCTAAGGGGAGGGTTGGGTGCCGCTGGGGGAGTTCCGACAGATGGGCCTGGGGGAGAAGACACTGGAAATGCCCCTCCTGATATTCCCGAACGCGATGGCAGCCTCCACGGAGCAGGGATGGGAGCAGCTGACCCCCAACCAGGCTCTGGCCCAGCCTGGTAACTCGGCCCGTGGAGCAGGGCTGACCCATATGCTGCCTCCCTGCTCAGAGTGTCCCCAACCCTGAGCCTCTGCTGAGTTGCAAGGTCAAGGTTCATGCTCATTACCTCTCACCCAGGCCATCACAACGCCTGCTGCACTCATGCCCTCTCCCCTGCTACGATCTTCTACACTGGCTTCCGGGATGATCTTTCTAAAACAAATGGCTCCTCACCCCCCTGCTTACACTGCTCTGTGGGTCCCCAGGGGTGCTCCTGAGAAGAACCCTCTCCTCACCTGACATTCAAGGCCTGACCCCCCAGCTCTCCCGCTCTACCTCTTCTCCCTGACCTCCCACCCCTTACACCATCCCCCAGCCCAACACCTTGCACCCCAACTTCAGTCAAGATGAACTCTGCAGGAGGTGGTTCCCCATATCCCCCTGCCTTCTCATACCTCCCACACATCCCTGCCTGTTGTGCCCTCTGCCTGCTGTGCCCTCTGCCTGCTGTGCCCTCGTGGGCCGGCCCCGAGCCCAGAAAGGCTTCCTTAACTCCTCCTGTCTCAGCTCGAGCCCATGTCCTCTTCGATCCTTCTGTCCTTTGCTTCCACTCTCGTTAGAGCAATTTGCTTCCTGGACTGTAACTGCCCCACCCCGAGTGTGGGAGTCGGTCAATTCTGAGTCTATTTCTAAGTCATCCATTTCTAAGTCTGTGCCAACGCTGACGGGCACAGAGTCTGACAGAGTGAGGAGCAGTGTATGTGCACTGAACGCGTAAGTGGGCAGAGAATGCACGAATGCATGTGGGTCCCTCAGCACTCAGGCTCAGAAAGAGAGGCGAAGCACACCCCCGAAAGGCCCTCCGGTAAGCAGACCGGTCAGCGCTCCGCCGACAGCCCCCCAACCCGTGCCAGGCACCAAAGAGCAGGTCTGGGAGTGGCTGCGCTATGAGGGAGGCTCCCGGAGGAGGTGCATGGGATTGCGAGAGCTAGAGATGAACTCGGAGAAAAGCAGGTGAAGGCAGGAGACAGAATAGCTCAAGTGGGCTCGAGGGTCAGCAAGCAGCCCCCTGGACAACTGGCTGGAACACAGGGTGAATGAAGAGGAGGAGAGGTGTGGCCCGGAAGTCGTGAATACCAGAGTCAGTTGGGACAGGCCCTTGATAGTATCCCTCCTGGGCTGCTTGATTTTTGTAGTGATGGCGACCTTACTGTCCCCAGACAATTATAATGATTCGAAGAAGGAGGGGTTAGGATGGCCTGCCACGCCGGGCTGGGGAGTTAGACTTCATTCTGCAGGCAACAAAGGCCTGCCAACTCCCCAGCAGAATGACATCACCGGGTGCATATTTTGAAGCATCCAGTAGGGTTGGATAGAGACGGTAAACTGGCAACGCGATCCAGCCTTTTTCTCCTGCCCCAAAGCCCTAGAAAATGACATTACAGATTTTCTACGAATTAATCTTTAGTGGCACTGTGAAATAACAAGGGCTGTCCTCGGCAGGCCAGAAATTGTAAGGCATCGCCCAAAGGCAGAAGGCAGAGAGATATGATGGAGGGAGGGAGGGACTGGCTACATAATTTGCAGTGACCATAAAAAACAAACAAACATGTGGGGCCCTTGTTAAAAACTATTTAAAATTTTACGATGGCAACAGCAGAGCATCAACGCCAGTGTGAGACCCTGTGAAGTAGGGAGCCTTGTGTGACTGCCGAGGGCAAATGCCCATAAAGCCAACTCGGGAGACAGGAAACCATAGCCACAATCCCGCGAAGGAAGGCCTGTGGCAGGCAGAACGGGGCAGCTGGGAGGAAGAGCAGGCCCACAGGTGGGAACTACAGGAGCCTCCTGCTCTTGCCACTGTCTGGGCTTCCAGGGTAGAGGAGCCAGGTCTGCAGTCCTTCCCCCAACCCTTGGTTGTTCCAGGCAGGGCCCTTTGTCCCCAGGGGTGAGGAGGGATGAATGTTTGAGGGACAGGATGCCCTGGAAGGCTGAACAAATCAGAAGCAAATGGGTCACCTCACCCAGCAGCATTTTCTCCCCACCCCCACCCCCAACAATTAGAGGCCAGCAGGGTGCAGTAAACAGACATTGCATTCCTCAGAGACAGATAAGGGGGAGCCGCAAATACAAAGTGGAGCATGCATGCAAAGACTACTGGATATGAAAGGAAAACCAACCATGTGGACAGACGATATCCAACTCCAGGACAGAAGGCAGGGCCTGTGGAGAAATGGGATCCATTTGAACCAACCTAGCGTCATAATAATGAATGGTGGTCAAGTTTTAGCCGGCACCAGAATCACCTAAAGCCATGGTCGGCAAACCGAGGCTCGCGAGCCACATGCGGCTCTTTGGCCCCTTGAGTGTGGCTCTTCCACAAAATACCACGTGTGGGCGCGCACGTACACTGCGATTGAAACTTCGTGGCCTATGCACAGAAGTCGGTATTTTGTGGAAGAGCTGGTATTTTGTGGAAGAGCCACACTCAAGGGGCCAAAGAGCCGCATGTGGCTCGTGAGCCGCGGTTTGTGGAGCCGCAGTTTGCCGACCACTGAAAAGGGATCGCTGTAACAGACGCTGGGCCCCACTCACGGAGGTTCTAATTCAGTAAGGCTGGGATGGGGCTCCAAGCTTGACATTTGTGGCACGTTTCTAAGTGATGCTAATGCTGTTGGCCCAGGGACCACTCTTTGAGAACCAAATATCTAGACACAAGGGCATCAACTAGAGTCAGGGGTGAATGGTAGGGAAACACAGCTCCCTGGAAAGCTGAAGTGAGAGCAAATGTTCGTGGACACCTAGGCTGCTTCCTTCCTCTCATGGCAATGTGGCTTGATGACACTGTTCAAAAACAAGAAGAGCCCTGATTGTAAATAGTCCCATAAGTGACAGCTCATTGGGCTGTTAGCATAAATTATCTGGAAGAGAGATGTAAACCCAGAGCATAAAAGATTACTGACCTGGCAAAGGCCAAGTGGAATTTATCCCAGGAATGCCAGGTTGTTCAAAATCAATCAATGCAATGCATCATATTAATAGACTGAAGGACAAAACCACGTGATCATCTCAACAGACGCAGAAAAAAAGCATTTGGCAACATCCAACACGCTTTCATGATAAAAGCACTCAATGGACTCATAATAAGAGGAAACATCCTCAACCAGATAGAGGATGACTACAAAAACCCACAGCTAAGAGTATTTAATGGTGAAAGACTGAAAACATTCCCCCTAAGATCAGGAATAAGACAAGATGTTGGCTCTCCCCATTTCTATTCAATATTATACCAAAGGATCTAGCCTGGAAAACCAGGTAAATAAAGGAAATAAAAGGCACCCAGATTGGAAGAGAAGAAGTAAGACCACTCCTATTTGGAGATGACATGATCTTCTATATAGAAAATCCTAAGGAATCCCTCCAAAAATATATAATAAATGAGTGCAGCAAGGGTTCAGGATACAAAATCAATGTACAAAAATCAACTGTAGCCTGGCCAGTGTTGCTCAGTGGTTGAACATTGACCCGTGAACCAGGAGGTCAAGGTTCGATTCCCGGTCAGGGCACATGCCCAGGTTGTGGGCTCAATCCCCAGTGGGGGGTGTGCAGCCAGTCGATGACGTTTCTCTCTCACGGATGTTTCTTTCTCTCTATTCCTCTCCCTTCCTCTCTCTTTCTCTCTAAAAATTAATAAAAACATATTTACAAAAACAAATAAACAAACAAAAACCCTCCACAGAACTGCTGACCAGAAGAATGGGAGCAGTGGGGGAAGAGAAAGTTGATGAGCAGTTTGTCAGGTTAGAATGAAGGAATAGTTCCAGAACCCAGCTAGGATCCTATATAATAAAAGGCTAATATGCAAATCAACCAAATGGCGGAATGACTGGTCGCTATGATGCGCACTGACCATCAGGAGGCAGATGCTCAGGCAATGGTGGTGGCAGGAGCCTCTCCTGCCTCTGTGGCAGTGCTAAGGATGTCCGACTGATGACTAAAGCCATCAGTCGGACATCCTCTGAGGGCTCCCAGACTGCGAGAGGGCACAGGCCGGGTTGAGGGACCTCCCCTATGTGCACGAATTTCGTGCATCAGGCCTCTAGTTAAGACATAAGAAGAGAAAGAGCAAGTTGAGACATGATCCCAGTGTCTGTCTAACATAAAATTTGGAGCGAGAAAACATAAAGCAACACTTGAAGAAATAAAAAGAAAACATCACAGTAATGAAGAAATAGCATAGCAAGCGCAGGCATGACACACTACAAAGCCTCACCCACAAGCATTGTCTGTGACTCCAGAAAAAGAATAAATATTTTAAAACGTAAAGCTTCAAGGAGAGAAAAAAAATCAGTTTACCCACAAATTTGCCTCAGACTTCTCACCAACAACACTAAATGCAAGGAGGCCGTGAGGACTATCTTTAAAGGTGGTTGGGAACATGATTATGAACACAGGCAAATTCGTATTCATGAGAATGCAAAATATAGACATGTTTAGAAATGCAAGGACTTGCCCTGCCCGGCTGGTGTAGCTCAGAGGTTGAGCTTCCACACAGGCACCAGGAGGTCACAGGATCCATTCCTGGTCAGGGCACATGCCCTGACTGCAGGCTTGATCCCCAGCAGGGGGCATGCAGGAAGCAGCCGATCGATTTTGATGTTTCTCTCTCTCCCTCTACCTTCCCCTCTCTCTAAAATCAATAAAAACATATTTTAAAATAAAAGAAATGCAAGGACTTGTAAAGTTTCGATCACAGTTCCTATCTGAGGTGATATTCTAGTGAAAAGAGGAAGTAAATCCAAGAGAAAATCATGAAGAAGCAGCAGTGAGACCTATACAATAAAGAGGGTGAATGTTACAGAATGTAAGTCATACCTCACTGTGCTTAACTGAAGGAAGCGCAGGAGGAGGAAGAGGTGGAGGAGGAGTGAGAGGAGGAGGAGGTGGAGGAGGAGCAGGGGGAGGAGGAGGAGGTGGAGGAGGAGGAGGAGATGACAGCATTATAGTCAGGATCAAACAAGAAAGCCTGCTATCATTCCTGTTACTCAGCAGCTATCTGGAGATCCTGTGCAATGCAATTTAAAAAAAAAAAAAAAGCAAGCAGTGTAAATATTGGCAAGGATATAACCATTAAGATTTGTGAATGATAGGACATCAGAAAACTGACAAACCATGAGCCCTACTAAGAAAATTCAGCCAAGTGGCATGATTTAAGAGGCAAATATTTCAAATAATTTATACCCAGATTATATATAAAGGGCTCCTAAAAAAACAATAAGGAAAAGACAAGTAATCTAATAGAAGATGAGGGGGGAAGCACGTTTAAGAAATTCAGAAAAAAGAAAATAGCTTTGGTCAACACATTTATGAAAAGATGATCGATCTCACTAGCAATCAAGGAAGGACAAAACAAAACAACAAAATCTCTTCACCCATTAATCAGGCAAAACCTTTCAGTTGATAAGATCAAGTCTGGTAACACTGTGGAGAAATGGCTAACCTAATCCACTGCTGGTATGAATATAAATTTGCACAGTCTTTATGGAAACTTTTCCGCAGTATCTATGACAGCTGTGGATGCTTATGCTTTCAACCACGTCGCTGTGTGTGTGTGTGTGTGTGTGTGTGTGTGTGTGTGCGCACGCGCGCGCGCCCCGACTAGGAATCGAACTGGCGACCTTGCCGTGCACTGGACAACGCTCAACCAACTGAACCACACTGACCAGGGCAGCTTTTTTAAAATAATGAAACATTCCCATGTCTATCACTACAGAATGGTCAAGTAAATGATGGTCCATCTATTGTAGATGATGCTATAGTACAAGTAAAAAGAATGAGTTGAATATACACTGAGTGGCCAGATTATTATGACCACCTGACATAGATCGACTATGAAGTGAAAAATGAAAATTAAGTGGCAGCAACAGCAGATGATAGGATCTCTCTCTATAGAGATCCCCTCCGCACTGATAAAGTCTGCGGTGAGGTCTGTGATGGGAAGAAGTCGATAAGGGAGACTTTGGTTTTCTTTGTGCTTTTTTGTTTACAATGAAAATGTGTTCAAGAAATAAGGTGATTATTTGTTCCAATGTTCATAGAAGCATTATTCACAATAGCTAACGGTGGAAACATGTCCACCAACAGGTGACTGGGTAAACAAATTATGGTAGAAACATACAATGGGCTATCATTCAGCCTGAAAAGGGAAAGAAATTCTGACACGTGCTACCTCACGGATGAACTTGGAGGACATGATGCTAAGTGAAAGAAACCAGACATAAAAAGACAAACACTGCATGATGGCACTTACACGAGGTCCCCAGGGCAGTAAAATTCATAGAGCCAGATTGCAGAATGGTGGAAGCAGGGGCTGGCGGGGGAGTAGGGGGGGGCGGGCAGGAAGTAGGGAATGGAGAGTTTGTGTTTAATGGGTACAGGGTTTCAGTTTGAGATGATGAAAAAGTTCTGGACAGGAACGGTTTATAGTTGCACAACTACATGAATATCCTTAATGCCACGACACTGTACACTTGAAAATGTTAAAAATGGTAAGTTTTATATTATGTATATTTTACCCAATTAAAAATGATAAATAAAAATAGCGATGCGTGCCATTATAAAAGTAGTAATAATAATAAATAAAGTGAACTGAACTGATGCTGAAGGATCCCCTTCATTAAAAAACATATAGACTGGGCAATATATTACCAAAAAAATGTCCATATAGAACCAAGCTCAAAAGAAAGAATGGATCATACAGAAGTGCCGGAAACAACAAGGGAGCTACAATGCGGAGACGAAAGCGGAAGCCAGCCTGGAGGAGGCCCACGGAAAGCTCAGATGGACAGAGGCTCGGGGACTAGAGGCTGAAAACCGCACCGTCAACTCCACAAACTGGGCCTCAGCCTGTGGGAGCTGGTGAGGCAGTAAAGTGGGCCCCCTGCACAGCAGGGATTGTGGCAGGGCTGCTCCATCCATAACGGTACTTAGAAATACAACGCTCCTTAGGGGGAGCAGCACGGAAACCACTCACAGACAGCGAAGCAGGAAAAAGTCACACGTGAGTAATGAAGACCCTCAGCTTCTGCCACCGGTGGGTGTGGGGTCTAAATCGGCACCACTCGCCAGCATGGAAACTCGGAGCTGTAAGTTGAACATGTAAACCGTCCAAGATCCGGGAGACACTCGGGCCCAGCAGAGACACACGACCACGTTTCAGGGAAGGATGTTTGAAGGAGGCAGGAGTAGAGCTCTATCTGTGCCACTGATTTTGATATTAGCCTTTCCCTCGGAGCCTCTCCTAAGGCCCCCGCCCCAGCCTGTTTAATTGCATAGTTTTCCTCTCTGCTGTGAGCTCCTCAGAGAGTGGCGACACCAGCCTGCTCCTGTTGATTCCCCCCACTTCTAGCCCAGGGTCGAGCCCGTCGTGGCTCCATAAATAACTGTTGAAATGAATGAAATTAATGTGTGTGTTCTGTCGTGTTGTGGGAATTCACATTAGGAGTCTCCTGGGGAATGAGACTCAGAAGGAGCTGGAAACACGGCTGGTTCCCTCTTCCTCTCCTCCTCTTCTCTCTCGCCCTCCTGCTCCCCATCTGTGCTGGGAGGAGACAGCATCAATTCTCAACGCAATCAAGCACTGCCCCTAATTCAGCCTCTCCTGAGTACCATGAAGCATCAGTGAGCGTGGTACCTGTGCACCATCTTTCACTCTTCCCCCCGCTCAGCGTGCTCATGACCTGTTATTGAATGCACGCTGCAAGTATTAGCTCGTTTAATCCTCACAGCTTTTGTACTAGCCCCGCTCTGCAGAGGAAGAAGCGGAGGCTCAGAGAGGTGATATGACTTTCCCTGGCCACAAAGCCACAGACCGGCAGGGCCAAGGTTCAAACCCCAGACCTCTTAGATTCCAGAGCTGCAGTCGCCGCCTCTCCCACCAATCTCCCTCTGCTTCCTTCTCTCCTGCCCTCCCAGCCACGCTGCCTCTCGCTCACCCACTCCTTAGCTCACACTGTGTCTGAGTCACATATCTTTTGGCAGACAAGTGAGGCTGGTGGTGGGACATGGGTGGCCAGATGGGTGGTGAGTACAAGTCTGGGGTTGTCTTTTTGTAGCTACCAAGCATTATCCTGGGGAAGCACCTGGAGCCCATGACCTCTTGTGGGCCCCCTGCAGGGTCCCCCAGGTGAAGGAAAGAGCAGATGAGGGACCATCTGCAAATGTGTGCCTGTGAAGACTGGAAACTGGCCCTGGGCTGGCCTTGACGATCAGACGCAGAGCCTGCCTTCCTAGGACGGTGACAGTGGCTGAGGGGTGGGGCTTTCCTTTAAGACTCTGGGCTTCATGGCCTCAGTCCTATCTGGGAGGTGAAGCCCTGGTCTGGGAATCAAGAGACTAGAGATCTGAGTGTGATGCTGCCACCAACTTGGAGGACTTTGGGCAAGACATGGCTTCTCTGAGCCTTGGGTTACTTCACTTGTCTAATAGAACCATCACCCCAGGCCTGTCCATTCCTCAGGATGGGCCCTTTGCCAGGGGAAGGCTCAAAACCAAGGGGGCAAGATGAGGTGAGGAAAGGCACAGAGGCTCAGGCAAGTCAGCCAGCACCGAGAAGGCCAGCAGCAAGATGTGTTTTTCTCTTGGGCTGGGCCAGCGCATCTCCCCGAACAGCTCCTGATAGGATGGCCTTCCCGGGCAAGCAGCTCTGGCCCAGACCGTGACTGAGGCATTTCAGGACCAGGAGAGAAAGAAAAGAGGAGATGAGGAAGAGGGGAAATAGAAGGAGTGATATAGGGGGGGGGGAGGGAGAGAAAGAACTGGCCTCAGGATGACAAATACAGAGGTTAGCACCTACATCTGGGATAGGTGGGAGCCTCACACCAGTCCCACCTTAATCATATACAGCTCCTCTCTGAGCCTCGGTTTCCCCATATGTCATCTCAGATGTTACGACCGCCTCTGCTACATCCTCCACTTGCCTTTCAAAGCCTGGCTCCATAGCTTCATTGTCAGGAACCCTTCCTTGAGCCGCCCTCTCCTGCCTCCTTCCTAAATTCCTGCCTCTCACCTCTGGGCCCAACAACCTTCCACTTAAGCCCGACTCCCTGAGGTCTTGACTTACACTGTGAGACACATCACAAGCCAGGGGCCTCGCTTGAGTCACCTTTGGTCCCTCCTATAAGCACTTTACACACAGTAGATTTTTAACAAACATTCTGTTAGTGATGCAATGTGGTCTAATGGACAGATGGATGGCTGCTTAAAAGGATATGGCTGCTTTGTCTGCTGATTAATCTTCTGGTCAAAACTCGTCTCCATAAAAAGCCTCCTGGATTAATTCCCAGCCACAACTCTGTCTTCAACAACTCAGCCCAAAACGTAAGGCTCCCGCTCCTGCCCCTCTGCCCTGCTCCCTCTCAAAGGCCCCTCCAGGGGCTACCCTATTTTACCAAACAGATTCCAGCACCATAGGCCTGGCCTGGCAGTCCAAAGAGCTTGGACCCTGCCACCTGCCCTCAGTTACCCATTCTCCTGGGGACAAAGGACGCTCTGTGAAAGACCCTGAACCTTCTCTGTCACAGAAAACCCCACAAAAGTCTCCATGAGGGTTCCTGCAGGTCGCAGAATTCAGGGCTCACAGGCTCAGAGAGGGGAGGTGCCCAGACAGATAGAAGACCCAAGTCCTAGCACTTGGACCCGCCCTGCAATGTACATATGTACACACCCTGGTCGTGAGAGAAGCAGAATCTCACCTTGATGCTCCTCCAGTTTGCCCATGGTCTCCATCTGCTCCACCAGGTCATTCGAATTCCACTGGCTCATCCCGATGAGGATGGCATTCTTCCCTTCAGCCACCTCCTCTGTGGAAGGAGCAGAGATGTGCATGAGCAGGGAGGGCAGGGTATAGGTAGTCCTGACAGGAGCTTATATCTGAGGGAGTACTTATGCCTTCCTTTGACTTGAAGTGTCTGTAGTTATGACAGGTACAAGACATTCAGGAATTTTTCATTCAAAGAAAGTCACAAGAGAGGCTGAAAACCCACAGAAGGCTCCATTTCCAGTCCTACGAGAGATATTTCTTGAAAGGAAGTGTGCTTGGGGGTGGAGGGGGTCCTTGCCACCGCTAGCGGTTTTTCTTTGGGTCAGTGACTTGCCTTCTGAGCTTCAGTTTTTCCATCAGTAACATGGGGCAGGAAGTATCTCACTCACAGAGCTGTTGTGAGGACTAACCGAGATAATGGGTGTAAAGGCCTCGGTGCATCGAGGGTGGTCATAAGCGAGCGATATCACGGTCATTTCTTCACATGAGAAGTGAGTTGCCATCAGTATTTGAGTGGACCTGGATTTGAGTGGGGCAGGGGCAGCTCTAGAGTAACTGGAAGAGCAGAAGACCTCTGCTCTAAGCGAGCCCTGAGCTGTGTAGAACCCTTAGCCCACGTTGTAACTTTATGAACTTATGAATGCCTTCATTCCCCATCCCTAGTCCTCCCCTCAACCCTATCTGTATCCTTATTCTTTCCCAGTCTGAGCTTGGTGGTTACTCTGAGAGAAATCGATGGGGCCACATTCCCTAACCATGCTGAATACAGGACCCTGGGTCCCACACATCTGATGTAGGCCCTCATCCCAGAAAGGGGCATTTCCTCAGAACAAACCCACAGAAGTGGCCGCCCTCTCTCTTTGAAGGGCCTTCCTGGTAAAGAGCTTTGTGTCCTCCCTTGTAGAATAGACATTAAAGAGTGGTGAGGAGAATCCTCAAGCTCAAGATAACCAAAAATAAAGGGACGAGACCCATTTCACTGCCAAAGAACTTTACAGAGCAGGTGGGACCAATATGGTGGATCTGAAGCTTGGGGCGCTGTCCAGAGTTCTGAATCCCCCTAGAACTCAGTAATCTAGGACCCATGTCTGGCTGGGGTCTGGATCATGATGATGGTGATGATGATTCCTGAGTTATTTGATTTATTTGATTGCTTTAACAACACATCAAATCCTTACTATGCACTGAGATTATTATAGGTGCTTTTAAAATATTAATTCACTTAATTTTCATAAAATGCTAAAAAAGTACAATTATTATTATCTCCATTTTAGGCATGGAGTAGTTCAGGAAGTTGCCCAATATCACCGTCTAAAGCCAGAATTGAAACCTAGATATACTATTTCAAGAGTCCTTAAATCTTCCCAGCTGGTGTTGCTCAGTGGTTGAACATTGACCCATGCACCAAGAGTTGCTGGTTCAATTCCAGGTCAGGGCACATGCCCAGGTTGTGTGCCTGATCCCCAGTGGGGGGCATGCTGGAGGCAGCCAATTGATGTTTCTCTCTTATTGATATTTCTATCGCTCTCTCCCTCTCCCTTTCTCTCTCTAAAATCAATAAAAACATTTTTTAAGAGTCCCAAAATCTTGTCCTCCCGATGGCCTGCCATGGGCATCCTGTATTGGCTGCCCAACACTCCAGCCAGGCACCACTCACACCAGACAATTTACTCAGTGTGGTGTGTTCCATCCGGGCAGCAGTGCGCACCTCTTAGCAGCACTGTGCTCTGGGCAGAGCCCTGACCGGGTCCCAGTCCAGAGAGCGCTACACGTGAGCCTGTGCTTTGCATACATCCCTCAGCTCTTCCTGTGTTTTTCCCCCTTAAATGGGAATGACAACCCTAGTTTTACAACTCCGCCCAGCAAGCTGCCATGAGGACAATGACAAACTACATTTGCAAAAGCTTCACAAGCCACAATGCTGTGAACAAACATCAGGTAGGATCACTCTGGGGGAAGGAGGACACCAAAGGGTAAGAGCTCAGTTCAGTGTTATGTTGACTCTTTCCAATCCTGCTAGATATATGCCCTTTGACAATAACGTAGCTTTCTGAGCCTCGGTTTCCTCACCTATAAAATGACATCCCAGTCATGGCTATGCCATAGGATTGCCGTGAGGCTTAAATGAGACCATGAAGGTGAGGTGTTTACACAATAAGAGCACAGCAGTGGGTATCAGCACATGAAGATGACGGTCCATCATCACCTCCACCCCAGAGGATGTGGTGTATGCCCCAACATTCCCCACATATGCTGTGCTCTGCCCCTGTGACCCTGCCCCAGACCCAGAGGGGGTAATCAGCCTGTAGCCCACTGTGAGTGCTGTGTCTCCTGGCTCTCCCTTGCCCACTTGTTCATTCGAGCATTCCTTCTACAATGAGTGGACTCCTGAGCACCTACTGTGTGCAGTGTGACATGACCTCTACCCTAATTTATGAAATAAATAAATAAATAAATAAATAAATAAATAAATAACTCTGGTGCAGGAGATGAGCATGCTCGGTATGCAGTAGGTGCTTACACATCCTAGCTCTCGTTTTTCCTACAATGTGCAAGCCCTATTCCTGGGGTATGTATGAGGCTATCAGAACCCGAGGGTTCTCCCAGGCTCTGAGGTCGGAGCACGCCCACTTCTGCACCATCCTCGGCCTCTTTCCTCTCTTCCTAGTTTTGTGCATGACCCTCCTCCATCTTGCCCTTTTGGTCTTTTGTCTGTGTTTCTAGTAGATGAGCCTTCCTCTCCAACTCCCACCGTGTTCCTCTATGACTCAGATCTGCCCCACTCAGATCCGATCTTGCCAGATCCCTTCCATTGATCTCTGTCCCTCTTGGTCCTTGCATTTCTCTGTGCCTCTCAGGCTCCCAGTGCTCTCAGCCACTTCTGTCCCTCTCTCTGGGTCACCCTCAATCATGCTCCATACTCTTTGTCTTCCTCTCTCTTTATCCCAGCACCTGTCTCTCTCTCTTCTCTCTGGGAAGATGTCTCTGTCTTGATCACTCTCACTCTCTGGGTTTCTCTTTCTTTCTCTGGGTCCTGCCCCTCAGGAACTCTCTGCCCATGCAGGTCTGTCGTGCTTTCTCTGGTCTTCTCTCTCTCCTTCTGAGTCACTGTCTCTCTTTCAACTCTCTCTGGTTCGTGTGTGTGTGTGTGTGTGTGTGTGTCCCTCTCTCTAACCCTCTCTGGGTCTCCCTTGCTCTCTCTCCCTCTGCTTCTCATCTTTTCCCTGACTTCCTTGGGCTCCCTGCTCCTCCACCACATCCCTGTCTCTCCAGCTGCTCCCCACCCTCCCTTCTCTGTCCCCTGCTCTCAACACTCAGCCTTCAGATTCTCACTATGTTCCCTGAGAGGCAGTGAGAACACACACACACACACACACACACACACACACACACACACACACACGATTGCTCCTTTCGGAGTCATTCAGGCAAATCTGAGCTCCAGGTCTCCGCTCTACTTCCCCTCACTGTGGTACGTGCCTCCCATCAGGGCCCAGAGAGGCCACAAATGGCTTCTCTGGATAAATGTCCTGCTTATTGATTTTGCTTTTCGGCTTCTGGTGAGTGTTCCCTGCGCACCAATTCTCATCCCCGGTGGCCTCCGGTGTGGACACAGTGTCTGCATCTATGTCACTCCAACTGAGCCCGTCCCTGCCCAGACTAGGTGTCAGGCTGAATCCCATCCAGAGGCACCACAAACCTGGCCTGGACCCCAGACTGACTCCGACCCTGACCAAAGCCTGGATATACCCCTTTAAGCACAACCTCCGGTGCCGGAAGGAAAGCCTTTCCTCCTCCCAGGCCTGTTTCTGTGGGATCCAGGGGCCTTCAGAGCAGGAAATCTCCTTGCCCCACACCAGGAAGAGGTCACCTCCCGCTGATGGAGTGAGGGTGTGTCCCCTTCTGCAGTTGGCCAGTCCAACACGGAGCATCACCCTTTGCATCAGGCCCACGATGCCAGTTTTTTCAAGGACTTGGATGAGCATTGCTCTGGGCCTTCAGGAGACAAGATCGCTACCCCTCCCTAGAGCTGTTTGACACCAGCTCCATCCCCTCACCCGCGGCCATCACCCCTACTCTCTCTTCACTGCAGCTGAAAGGACCCAAATTCTGCCACCATGAAGCTGCTTTTCGGAATATTGATTTTAAACTGTTAAACAAAACTCAGACAGAACCTTTGACCCACCCCTCTTTCCTGCCCGAGAGATTCAGACAGACAAACCTGCTTTGGAAAGGTGAGTTTAGGGTGTCACCTTAGCCTAACTGGCATTAAGTGTGGTAAACAGGGGGCCTGTTAGCTAGATACCCCGTGTCCCATTATCTCTGAGTCATTTGGCAAGGATGTGCCCGCCATGTGCGGTCCACCTCCTTCCACTCCCTACAAATGGCCCATTCTCGCTTCTGAAACCTAATACCCTGTCCCCCCATCCTCCAACCTTCTCCTTTGTCCATAAATGTCTTATATGCCCAATGTTGCCTCCCTGTCTTTGGAATTTTCATGGAATTATCTTGCCCATGTAAACTCCTCGTGCACATGTCCTGAGGCTACTAGGTCAAGCCTGCTCTCCCGCCCCCTACTGGGGCAGCGGACTGACAACACCAAGTGGGCAGCCCCTTGCTCACTCTTGGCACCCACGCCTTTCTGCTCATTCTTCCGGTAAAAGCTTCGCGCTGGCTGTTCCCACTGCCCAGAACACTGTTCCCCCAGACACTCACATGGTTGATTTCTTGTTATTCAGTTCTCAGCTCACGGCCATATTTGAAGGCTTCTTACCATCAACCAGTCACTGTGTCACACTCCCTTATGTTATATTGGAGGGAGTTCCCCCATTTTTCAAACAGTATTACTGAGATGTAGTGACATTTAGTTAAGTCTACACATTTAAAATGTACAATTTGAGGGAGAACCTCTGTATCATTTACTAGTTGGGATGCTGCCTAATTCAGATAAAAAGAAGAATGTACAACTTGATCATTTTTGACATGTGGACACACCTGTGGAACCATCACCCCAATGGAGACAGTGAATGTGTACCCATCGCCCTCAGAAGCTTTCTCCTGTCCCTTTTTAGCCCTCCTTCCTGCCCCAGGCAACCACCGATGTGCTCCCGTCACTACCGATTTGTTTGCATTTTCTAGAGTTTTATATAAATGGAATCATACAATATGTACTTTCTCCATCTGACTCCTTTTACTCAGCTTGCTTATATTTGAGATTCACCCACGTGGTGCGTGTATCCGTGGTTCATTCCCTCTTACAGCCAAGTAGCATTTCATTGCATGAACGTTTATCTAGTCGCCCCCTGATGTACATTTGAGTTGTCTTTGGTTCAGAGCTATAACAAATGAAGCCGCTATAAGCACTCATGGCCATTTCCCGGTGAAAGATGCATGCTTTCCTCTCGGGTCAATTACCTAGGATTGGAAGGGCGGGCTCGTGTGGCAGTTAACTTTGATTGACTTTTTAAGAAGCTGCAGTCCACTTTCTAAAATGGTTGCACCATTATCCACTCCCATCAGCAGAGTTTGAACGTTCCAGTTCCTCCGTATCCTGATCAATTTTTTAAAAATATATTTTTGTTGATTTCAGGGAGCGAGAGAGAGACGGAAACATCAATGATGAGAAAGAATCATTGATCTGCTGCCTCCTGCACATCCCCTATTGGGGATCGAACCTACAACCTGAGGAATGTGTCCTGACTGGGAATCAAACCATGACCTCCTGGTTCACAGGTCGATGCTCAGCCACTGAGCTATACCAGCTGGGCCTGATCAGGTGGGGACAGAGACCACCCTCAGGTCAGGGTCAGGGCTCAGCCTGGCTGGAGAAAGGAGGCCAGGGAAATGGCCCTTCCAGGAATGCCCAGGAAGCTGGACACCCATGGCCTGGCCCGGATGCTGAGAGGGCAGGCCAGGTGGGGCCTGGACCAGCTCCTGGAAGCAGAGAAGAAGGATGGCTTCACCTCCTACTGCCTTTAGCCAAGGAAACATGCAGAGGCCTTGTCCAGGGAGTCCACACGGAGTATACAGGAAGGGGGGGAGGTGGCAACTCAGAACTAAAGAGGATTCTCTGGCCTGTGGAGCCGCTCCTGTGGCTGAGGGCTAGGGATGCTCTGCAAGGGCGAGGGGGGAGGGAGCAGAGATGCGAGGCTGGTGGGGAGTGCCGAGAAGTGGGGAACCAGCAAAGAGACAGAGAGTCTGGAATTCTGGGGCAGTGAAGAGAAGGAAAGACGGAGTGGGGAGAGCGGAGGAAGAGATGGAGATGGAGGGGCCTTCAATGAGAGAGAGGTGAAAGATGAGGCCAATTTGGGAACCGCAGAATGAGCGGAGAGGTCCTGGGAGGGGAGGACGGGGAGCTGAAGGAGGCAGCGGTCAGCAGGGAGGAGAGCAGACGTGTCCACAGCTGCTCGCAGGGAAAGCAGGTGAGCAGGGCCCCGAAGGATGAAGGTGATGCCTCTGCAGCAAGCCATCCTTGTCATCTGGGAATGCGAGCCCTGAGGCATTCCAAAAATATTTTAAATAAATGTGCTACAAGCATCAAAATATTGAAGCCATTGTTGTCACACTGCGGCTTAGTTGCTATGGAGGAACTCAGCTCCAATGGGAGACAGGAAATGAGCCCCAAATGGGCTGGTTTAGGGTTGGCATCAGGGAGAGGGTTCTCTGCCCAGAGCCCAGCATGAGGGAGGCTGGAGCCAGACAGCATCCCACCACCCAGCTGTGCTTCCCGAAAATCACCTGGACTGGGTATCCTCTGTTTCCGGAGACACAGAGCTAACAGGGAAACTGAGGCCCAGAGAAGGGGAAAGACTTGCCCATGATCACAAACAAGGTAATGGCATGGGTGAGCCCGTGCCCCGAGTGTGCTGCTCTGGGCCCAGAGGTCTTCCCAGCACAGTCTGTTTCCCCTTCAAGACCCCATTTTGCCAGGCATTTCACAGCTGGCTCTGCCTCAGAAGGCAGTTAACCCCCCAAGTATGGTGACTTCCCACGCCAGGCAAGTGAGAAGTGGGGAGCCCCCTGAGCCAGAGAAGAGGCCCTTGTTTGTTCTGCCCACTCGCACACAGCGCCCCGTGAGCACACCTGCGAGGGTCCTCTCTCCTGAATTCCAGACAGACACTGCCTCCCGCTGGTCCTTACACCTGCCCTCCCAGCCCTTGCTCAGGCTGATCCCTCTGCCTGAAGTGCCCACCCCATTCGGTGCCCTCTTATCCAGTTTTTGCAAAGCTGCTTATTCTTCCATCCTGGCTTACAGAATGCCCCTGGCTATGTCCTGTGTGCTGGCTATGCACTCAGCCCTGGGTAACCACCTGACATCCTGCCCACCATCGTCTCTCCTCTGAACAGCTGCAACAGGCTTCTAACAGGTCCCTACCTCATCGCTGTTTCCCTCTCAGCCCTGGGCTAATCCTATAAGCCACTTACTGGGTCGCAGGCAGCGTCTTCTCTCCTCTTCCCCTGGCTCGCTACCTCCCTGCCATGAGGACCCCCTTCAGTTCCCAGAATGCCCCATCTTTCCTACTTCAGCCCCATCATACCTACGGTGTCCTGCCTAGAGGGTCCTTGTCCCACTGCTCACCTAGCCTCCTCCTTCCCTCAGTTCTGCAGAGAGGATGTTAACGACCCCCCAGCCCTAACCGAGTTAGGTGCCCCTGTCCTCACTCTGAATTAACAGCTGATACTTTTCCTCACTGTCATTATTCCCCATTCTGATCGCATTTCCCTTTGTGAAACTGTTCAATGCTTGCCTCTCCCACTAGACCAGTGGTTCTCAACCTTCTGGCCCTTTAAATACAGTTCCTCATGTTGTGACCCAACCATAAAATTATTTTCGTTGTTACTTCATAACTGTAATGTTGCTACTGTTATGAATCGTAATGTAAATATCTGATATACAGGATGGTCTTAGACGACCCCTGTGAATGGGTCGTTCGACCGCCAAAGGGGTCACGACCCACAGGTTGAGAACCGCTGCACTAGACTGTCAGCTTGGTGTGGGCGTGGCCATGCCTATGAGTTTCCCACAGTATCGGGAGCGCCTCACACTGCTCCTGGGATATCCGAGGGACTCAGCAAGTATCTCAAAGAGTGAGTGAGAGAGTAAAAGCTGAACCCCAGCCCCCGGGGGCCCCCAGACTGGGTGGGTATGAAGAGTGGAACTGAGTGTCTGAGTGGGGAGAGATACTAACCCCCAACAGAGATTCCTTCTTGGGGCTTCCAGAAAGATCAGCCAGCAATGATGGGAGCACGCGGTTCACTCACCTCTTGCATCAAAGAATTCATCATCCGAGCTCTCCACTGAGTCGCTGAGGACATTTCGAAGGTGCCAGGGGGCACCGCCGCCCGGGGTGGGGCCACCTGCCAAAGGGAACACACCTGTTAACCAAGCCTGAGACCAGCACGAAGGAGGTACACCGGGCGGCCCTGGACCCAGGGTCCGTGGTTGTCCGGCATGTCCCTGCCCTCTCCCCGCTGGTGCTCAGACCCCACAGAGCCCTCCCACGGCCACGGTTTCATTTCAGCCCATACCTTTCTGAGATAGCACCGCGGGGGGCAACAAGTGTGCCCGTTTTCTACGCCCTAAAACGGAGCCCGAGGCAGTTAGGGGAGGGTCAAGGTGCCACAGTGCATCAGGAAGCATAAGGTAAGTTTCCCCGTGTTAACACATGATCTCAGCTGCCTAAGACAACAATGGCTGGTTTC
The DNA here is from genome assembly GCF_000147115.1 of Myotis lucifugus. Taxonomy (NCBI): domain Eukaryota; kingdom Metazoa; phylum Chordata; class Mammalia; order Chiroptera; family Vespertilionidae; genus Myotis; species Myotis lucifugus. Next base: position 440,867 of record NW_005871370.1, on the reverse strand, counting down.
TCACTCACACACACTGGTTGGAGGGGGGCTTGTTCATGGCGGCCACCTTGTGATGCCATCATCTCAGAAGGAAACCCCAAAGCCTGCTGAAGCCGGAGAGGAGAGCAGAGTCACACCCAGTCAGAGATGCTCCTTCCCGCAGGAGGCGCAGTGCTGCGCGCATTTCATTGGCCGGAGCCAGTCCCGTGGCCACGCCCAACCTCAGGAGAGCGGAAGGTTGGGGCAGGCGAGGGGGGTGGGGGGGGGAGCAGACACCTGATGAGCACCAGTAGCATCCACCACACACAACTGTGCAGGCCAGGCCAGGGCTGCAGCCTCGGGAGAGAAATCCCCGCCCTAAGACCAGGGCCTGAGCTGGAGCTCTGCCCCATCTCTGTCACGTGCAAGCCTTTCCCTTTCCAGACGGCAGCCTCGGTTTCCCCATCTATAGAAAACTGACAACCCTAAACGTGAAAGATCAGAAAGAGTGCATGTTTATAGCCTGTATCTCAGGAGGTGCTGGCATGGCAATTGCTATTATTCTTAATATCTACAGAGGCCAGGGCATGGGCGGAGGGGTTCTCTGGAGCAGGGAGGAGCAAGGGCACACAGAGAATGTGGCCCCTTCCCTGAACTCTGCCCCAACCCCACTCCTGCCCCTGGACCAGGGAGGGGAAAGCCAGCGACAGAAGCCTCTTCCCACCCCCACTCCCCCACCCCCTCCCACCCCCCGCATTGTCTGCCCCCTCCACAGGCACTTTGGGACTCATATGCAACCAGCTGGTGCCCAGCACATCCACAAACCTCTCTGCATGCTCTCCTGACACATGAAATACTGGGGACTGCAGATGGATTAAAATCTAATTGTAAAAATTAAAACCATAAACGTGTTGGAAGGAAATTGACCTGGTAATTTTCCTGAGGAAATAATTAGAGAAGTACACAGAGATGGAAGTATACAGTGGATCCGCTCAGCGTTCTGGTAATAACAAACAACTGGGAGAAATGCCATAGGGGACTGGAAGTCTGTTCAAATACCGTCATAGGAGAATTCTTTGCAACTATTCGAAAAATAAAGTAGCTCCTTAGGTACTGACATGGAAAGGTGCTAATGGAGTATGGTTAGGAGAAAAATATTGCAGGCAGATCCCAGAACCGTATGTTCCTTTGGACCTCGCTTTTGAAAGACATACCGTACTCATATCTGCATATCGAGGATACGAGCAGCAAGTTAGTTAAGAGCTCAGGCCCTGAGGTTGAAGGGGCCTGGATTCAAGCTCAGGCTTCGCCTCTTTGAAACTGTGAGATGTCAGGTAAGTCCCTTTATCTCTCTGGGCCTCAGTGTCCTCAGCTATAAAGGGAGGATAGTTCATACCTGCCTATGAGCCTGTTGTAAAGATTAACTAACATGCCTCAGAGTGCTTAGCACAGGGCCCAGCATATAGCAAGTGTTCTCAACAATAATTACTGTATAAATATACTTACAGATGCATTAACATGTCTCGAGGACATGCGCCAAAAATGTCAATAGAGATTATCTCTACTGAGTAGAATTTGATTAGAAGAGGCAGGGAAAACTCGGTTGTTACACTGCACGTGTAATTTTATATGATTATCGATTTTATGAATTCATCTTATTTTATCAATCCTAAGATGCACATTTTTCACACATTATCATCTTTAAAATTGGGGTGCATCTTACAAGATGGTGTGTCATAATTTAATTGGCATTGTTTATTGCTTCTCAGGGATCTTATAACTGGTGCGCCTTATAATTAATTGTATCTTAGATGCAACAGAAAACAGTGAAACCACCAGGCCCACAGGGTATATCTTCCCTGAGGCTTCAGCCCTGGCCACCAGGCACACATGTCCTGTCTCCAGAGAGACCTGGGCTCCTGTATCAGCAAAGCCCCTGCCTCGGTTTCCTCATATGTACAATGAAATCCTTGACAGAGGCAGTCCCTTGAAATTTTTCAATTCTGACTGATGTTTGAGGAGCCCATCTGGCACAATAAACAAGTGAGAGGCGGACAGCCCTTCTCTCCCCTCCACTCGTGCCACAGCTACAGTTCACATTACGATGAAGTCCTTGGAGAACCTACTGCAGCTTCCGCTCACCACACCCTGTCACCCTGCAGCATGCCAGCACTGTTCCCTGCCCTGAGCCCAGATCTCAGAACATAAACTGTTCCTGAAGCAAGAGGCCAGCCCAGGTCAGCCCAGGGCCGCAGCCCTCCTGCCTGTCCCTTCTACCCCACCCACCACCAGCTGCCAAAACCACACCCAGCTTGAACTCCATGGCTGGGAGCCAGGCAAAAGCATGCTCTGAGACATAAAAAAGGCAGAAGTCACAGGGAACACTGATCAGAAGTCACCTCTGGATGCAAAGCTGGGTCTTCCCCACGCTCCCCATGAGGACCCTCTAACCTTCTGATTCTCACCCACCAGTGTCGACAGCTTGACAGGCTGGTCAGCAACTTCCTACCCCTGGGCCCTGGATTTGCTGTAAGGGAGTTTGAGAATCCAGATGCACCATAACTGAGTATTTCTAATGGGGATATGGGACTGTTTCCCAAAGGAATGTGGAAGAAGTCTGAGCTAGTGCAATTAGACAAGAAAAAGAAATAATATGTATACATATATTGAAATAAAAAATAAAACTGTCTTTATTCTCAGATGGCATGGTATTCTATGTAGAAAATAAAAAATCCACAAAATCTATTTTAAAACCCCACTAAAACTAGTAATTGAGTATAGCAAGATCCCAAGATACAAGATTGATATGCAAAAGTCAATTTCACTCCTCTATCCCAAATGAACCATTAGAATTTGAAATTTAAAAACCAACACCATTTACAACAGCGCACAAAAATCAACAAAGTGAAAAGAAGCGTTGGATATAAATCAAATGTACGTGCAGGTTTCTGTGACTCAAAAAATACAATCACTTAAATGTAACTTCTTTCTGAATTTAGCACATTTATATGTTTTCTCAAGCAACAGCTACTAAAGATATAAAAACGATCACACATTCTTTAACACGCAAATATCCCTCGCTGTCCAAATCTGTTCCATTCCTAAGAAGCAAGAACCTGGAGGATCAGGACAGTCCCATTATCCTCACCTACTTGGTTCCTGAGTGCTGGGTGGAGAGCAGCAAGAGCTTAAGTGGTGACAGGTTCATCTGAAGGTTCATCTGAGTCTATTTGGTCCCTGAGTTTGAAGAGCGAGGGTTCAGGGAGGAGTTCCTGGATATGGTGACCCTCATACCTGTACAGCACACACTCCACCCAAGAACAAAGATGAGGTCGTTCCTGCCAACCTCCCCCTCACAAACAGCATGTGCGGGACAGAGCCTGAGGGAAAGAGGAGAGAAAGCTCTTCCCCCACCGCATCCATCTCTCAGGCCATTGTCCCAGGTCACTACAACACTGGCAGCATGGGTGCTGAGCTGGCCATCATGGGCGTCCCAGTGGGAGAACCGGGCAGGTGGAGGCTGCAGGGAGGCCAGTCCAACACGATCTGAAAGAGATGTTTGCCCGGCTAGAGGTTGACAAAGAGGGAAGGGTTTTTGGGTGTCAAAGGGATCTGCCCATCACGCAGGCACTGTGTTAGGTTTGGGGAATATTAGGGATAAAGTGGGGCCCTCACAAAGCATACATTCATGCAGGGGGTGCTGGGGGAGATAGGCCTGGAGAAGTGGACAGCAAGGATAATTTCAGCAGGAGAAAGTGCTGTGCAGAAAAGAAAACCTCTCCCTTCTTGTCTCCACCATGTCCTCCCTCCTCAAGCCTAAAGGGTAGGCTGGTGTGAACACAGGGGTCTGTACATCCACGTGAGAAAGATCAGGGCAGTCAGCCCCAGGCATCAAAAGAACAGTCACCTACTGGTATTTGAGTTACAAACGCTGAACTGACACTGAGTCTCCTTTCCGATGGCCAGTCACCTGATTGTTGACTCTTCTTTGTGCTCAAAATCTGTTTGTGAATTTCTTTTTTCAAAAGCATATTTTATCTTGTTTACTGCCATCCTCCTTGTTTTCAAAATGCACTGGTTTTTATTTTATTTATTTTTTGTTGTTAATCCTCACCCAAGGATATGTTTTCCATTGACTATTTTTTTAAGAGTGGAAGAGAGGGGCAAAGAGGGTGAGAGAGAGAGAAACTTCGATGTGAAAGATGTGAGAGACATGGATTGGTTGCTTCCCACATGAGCCAGGCATCAAACCTGCAACTAGGCACATGCCCTTGAGCGAGAATCAAACCTGCAACCCTTCCATGCATGGGCTGATGCCCTAACCACAGGGCACACCGGCCAGGGTAAAATGCACTGGTTTTTAAACATTTATACTAATAACAGAGGAATATGCAAATTGTCCAGGACACCATCACAGTAACAGTAACGACCAGCAGGCTGCATGGGGCGACAAGGCCAGCAGGGGGGTTAGTGAGGGACAACCAAACGACTGAACAGCAGGCTGTGTGGGGTGACCAGGCTGGCACAGGGGGCAGTAAGGGCGAGGCCGGCAGGGGGCGCAATTGGGGGCAACCAAGCCGGCAGGGAGGGGGCAATTGGGAGCAACCAAGCCGGCAGGGAGGGCAGTTAGGGCGATCAGGCTGGCAGGGGAGGAGGGCAGTTAGGGGCGATCAGGCAGGCAGGCAGGTGAGCAGTTAGGAGCCAGCAGTCCTGGATTGTGAGAGGGATGTCTGACTGCTGGTTTAGGCCCGAGCCTAAACCAGCAGCCGGACATCCCCCAAGGGGTCCTGGATTGGAGAGGGTGCAGGCTGGACCCTCCTCCCCGCCCCCCCCCCCGGCCCGTACACAAATTTCATGCACTGGGCCTCTAGTATCCTATCAGTTTCTTTAAATGTGCTACCAGCCCCTCCCTCCTCTCAGGCAGGGATTGCCCAAACAACCTCTGGAAAGTGGGTGCCTGGGGGCATCTGGCTACCTGCTCTTGTATAGAGAAGAGCCTGGGCAAAAGGATGCTGCCAGGAAGCAGCCATCCCCTGGCTTCTGGGCGGGAGATGCTCCCTCCAGCTCTCCCTCCAGCTTGCAGATTTTTTTTTTGCAAACGGCAAAGGTCGCATTTCAAAAAAAGAAAAACAGCGATGGACAGAACATCTTGGGAGGAGTGTGAAGGGGAGACCTTTCTGAGAAGTGTCAGAGGAGTGGAGGCTTGAATGAGAAGGAGCCAGATGTACTAGTGCTAGAGTGTGTGTGTGTGTGTGTGTGTGTGTGTGTGTGTGTGTGCGCGCGCGCTCCTGCACACACACGTACGGGCTGGACAGGCAGGGGCATGCATGAGAGCCTTCAGGACGGAGGAACTGCAGGGCAGCGCTGCAGCGGGGCTTGCACATCGGAGGGGCTGGAGGCTGCAATGGGGAGACAGACAGACAGAGGAGGAGGTGGGAGCGGAAATGGCGCCAGAGGGTGGCCTGTCGTGGATGGGAGCTCAGAACAGGAGGCTGTTAAGGGTCCAAGCCTCACCCAGAGCCTGTCACCCACACACGTCAGGAGGAAGGGACACAGATGCCCCCGAGGGTGAGGATGGCTCCTGCGGGGCGGGGCTCGGACAAGGTCAGGTGTGTGAAAGGCCGCACACAGTCTTGACCGTCAGAAAAGGTGGGCACCGTGATTCCAACACAGAGAGGGTGGAGGCCAGAAGCTCAGTCCCCTGAGCAGCTCCCTGCCCTGAACCTCTCTGCATAGTCTGCGTCCAATACGTGGTCCCAAGAGGAACAGGGCCAAGAAGGGTTTTTGGCAAAAAGGTGAATTAATAAAAACGGTCTGATGAATAAATCTACTCCGCTAGCTGCTTCACAGGTATGATCCATCCTAACCAAGCCCTGTGGGGTGGCTGGCACAACTCCCCAGCTTACAGCTAAGGGAAGCAAGCCTCGGAGATGGGAAGGAAGTGCTTTGCTCAAGGTCATAAGGCTCGGAAGTGATGGAGGCAGGATTTGAACCCAGGTCCATCGGGCTCCAGGGTCTGTGCTCAGCACCACATGCTGGGTGCTCTGTGTCGGTGCTCAGGGCGGTAGGTATCCTTCTCGCCCAGGTATCCTTCTCTCCTTCTCTCTCTTGGCCAAAAGAACTCTCCCACCTGCTGCTGGCCAGCTTGGCAAGGGGCTGGAGGTCCCTGGCTGTTCTCAGGGCCCCAGCCCTGGGGGGCAGCTGTCCCAGTTCTAGAACCATCCACCTACCAGGTCTGCAAATCTGTGTCTGGGTATCCTTGCTTCTGTGTGAAAATCTAGATGTGTGTCTGCCTACCTTGGAAAGTGTCGTAGCAGGATAGTAAGAAGCTAGGAAAATCCCTGGGCAAGTGGAATGGGGAAACTGAGGCAAGAAAATCAAACAAGGGCAAGCAGCTTGGGTGGCTTGCAGCCAGCTTGTGAGTTGCAAGACTTTATCTTCCCCAACCAAGGACACTTGAGAGCAAATGGTTTATACCTCTCCTCCCTATCCAGAGAATACAAAGCTTAAATCACCCTGCCTGGGAAATAGAGAACAAAGACCCAATCAGTGCCATGTGTGCCAACCAAACCCAAGGACAGATGAGTTGGGGAACAAATAACAAAAGCCCCATTAACGCCAGACAGACCTACGATAACAGTAAAAGACCTAACAGTCATCCAAAACTCCCCTATATACTCATTTTAATATATCAACATATTTAAAAATGAACCTGGGAAGCTAATGAATATTCTACTGAAACCCTCCCCTAAGATTCTCACCTGCAAGAAAAAGAAGGAGAAGGAGAAGGAGGAGGAGGAGGAGGAGGAGGAGGAGGAGGGGGGGAAAGCCCTCAGGACAGAAACTCAATGAAGGCTCACTCTAGAGCACGCCCATGCCCCTTCCCTGCATGATTTTTTTTATTTATTTTTAAGGGTTCCCAGGAAGCTTGCAGCCAGGGGAGCGCTGGGCAGTGGCAGCTTGACCCAGGCTCCCCCCCTGATCCTTTCTCCAAGACCCCCTTTTTCTCTGACTTCCCAGTGAGCTAGCAGCAGCCCCGCAGTGGCTCACTTCTTTCCTATCACGTTTCTAGGGAGACAAAGCACCCGCCTGGGATCTCCCTGTTGTTTCTTCTACCCTAAGCCCTTCCTTTGTTTCCCTGTCCCAGCTTTAATAAACACACTCTCCCACCCATCTGGACTCACGTAGTGACATCTTTCCTGCACCAAGTCAAGGATGCACACACTGCAGGCCGGCCTGAGGCAGACCTGCTCCGGTTGGCCCCTGTCCAGTAGCAGTGTGGGCGTCCTCAGTCAGCTACACCCCCTTCCAAAGCCCATCCCTGAGACACATCCATTTACTCTCTCTCTCTTATGCCCCTCTCTTTTACACACACACACACACACACACACACACACACACAATCAGCTCCCAGCCATAGGTGAAAATTTAGCAGAAAAGTGAGAACATGGGCTTTGGAGCAACACAAACCTGGGTTCAGTGCTACCACTTACAAGTGCATGACCTGAAGCAAATTACTAGTAAGCTCTCTGAGCCTCACTTTTCTCATCTGTAAAATGGGTATCGCAATCTTACCTCGTGTTAGGAGATTTAAGATCATCCATTAACATGCCCAGCACTGCCTGGCACTCGGGAGACGGGAGCCTCATCGGCTGCAGGGGTTAAGGTTTAGGCGGGCCTCTGGCCGCCACCTGCACCCAGTGGGCTTCCAACAGCCTCCGGGGTCCTCCTCGAGGCTACAGAGTTCCTTCTGTGTCTTCAAAGGCTCAGCCTACACCCTCCCGCACACTGTCCTTCTGTCCCACCTTCATGCCCACATTTATCGAAAACTTTAACTCAGGATAAAAGAGAAAGGAGACTATCCCAACCCTGCCCCAGCAATTCAGAGAGAAACAAGGATGCTTCGCCACCCACGATGCCTGGGTCTCCCCACAGAGCTCCAAGCTGGGCCAACCCCTCTTCTCCTGGTCCATCTACCCACTGCCTGCAGGTCCAGTGCAGCTTGTCACAGGCCTAGGTCTCCCCAGAATGGGTACAGCCAGAGGCCCTGACTCAGATCGTCCTCTGCACACACCCATCTTCCCCACTTCAACCCTGGTTCTCAGGGACACGGGAATTGGCAGACGGACAGATGGACAAGAGCCTGCTGTGCATGCTCCGCCCTGTACCAGGACCCCAAGCCCCAGCCGGAGGGCCAGCACCCCACCAGAAGGAAGCCCCACCTGCCCTCAGGAGCCGGGTCTGAGGGGAACACTGTTTCATGGTGAGAAAAGCCAGGGAGTGAGGGATGTGGGTGTGGCCAGCTCTTCCTGGGCCAGACCTTGGACTAGATGGTGCCGAGAGGAAGGAGCTGGGGACAGAGCTGAACTGGATCAGTCCCCGTCCCTGGGGTGCAGCCTTGGGCCCAGCCCTGTACCACCCTGCACGGAGCACAGGATGGACAGCGCAGCCTGACCCCTGGGCTGAATGCCACACCCCCTGCCCACCCTGGGTCTAGACGGCACCTCCCTCAGGCACCTCCCTGCAGGCTGGGGGCCCGGAGGCCTTCCTGGAGGAGGGGGTGAGCTGTGCCTCAAGGGAGGGTGAGCAGGGTTGGCCAGGCTGGGGCAGGAGGGAGGGAGGGAGGACAGACACAGGTCAAAGCAACCAGGCCACTTCCAGGAGAAGCTGGATCTAGAACTTTCTCCTCCAGAGTAAGGTCCGGCTCATCAGAGCAGAGAGGGACAGGG
>NW_005871370.1:421913-431532 GCF_000147115.1 Myotis lucifugus | reverse complement strand
GTGAGCTGTGTAGTCTGCCTGAGGCCCTCCCTCTCTGCCCTCCTCTGGGAGCTGGCCTTCCTGCTCTCTCACGTGAACCACTGCCCCACCCCCCACTCCCACTCCCACTTGGGGCCCGGTTCAAAATCCCAGCTCTGCCCACTTATCAGTGATGCTCTTAGTAAAATGTCACTGTCCGCACTCCGTGCCTCAGTTTCCTCCTCTGTAAAATGGGAGTAATAATAGTACTTACACGGGGTTGCTATGAGCATGAAATGATTGAGTATTTGGAAAAGGTCTAGCATAATGCCTGGCACTCAGTGCTAAGAGAGGGTTTGTTAAATAACATAATCGTGCTTACCCACAGGCCTTTCTTAGGTCCTTTCCTATGCGGAGACTCCCAAGGGTGAGCCCCTCTCCTCCTGAGGTCCTGGAATGGGAGCCTAGAGGGCAAAACAGGAACTGCCTTCTCTCCCTGAAGCTGCCCTGATGCCCATGAGGTGCTCCTGCTGCCTGGCTGGTCCCCTCTCCAGCATAGCTGCCTGGGGCTGTGTCTCGCCTGCCCCCCAAACCTTGAGCTACATCCCAAAACATCCTGTCTGTGCTCACTTATCCCCAGATTGGGTCCAGGCCTGCCTGCCCCATTGAGCTGTGGGCTTCCTCATGGCAGACACCTGGTAAGAACCTCTCCAGGCCCCTAGCCTCTCCCGGTCCAGGGATGGGCACAGAGAGAGCTGCTGTTATGCTCAGCATGGCCCAGCAGGGGCCAGATCTCAGGAGGCCTCCCAGGGAAGTGTCCCATAGAGCAGGTCCGCAGGCTCCCGCTCGGGGTCAGGATGAGTGTGGTGACCAGACCCATCCAGGGCCAACCAGCCCATGCTGAGGGGCTGCGGGGCCACCCAGGGAGGGAGGAGAGGCCCGGAGACGCTGCTTCTAGAAAAAGGCATTATTGAAGGAAACCAGTGCTGGTTGGGGGTTGGTTGCTATAGAAACACGTCCTAACTATCTCCCAAACTGCTGTATGCGCCACTGATGAGCTTGTGTGCTAGGCTGTTTCAGGGGACATGCCAGGAGTCCCAGGAGGGCCTGTCTGCTGGGGTTCCCAGCACCTGGAGCCCAGATCCTGCAGGGCCCGGAAGGAAACCAGCTTCTGGGGCAACTGGGCAGCTCCATCGGCCCAGCGGTGGGCTCAGGACTGAGGCTGTGTCCGTGCTGCAGAATCATCCTGAGGTTGGCCGCCGCCCCAACCTTGAGCTGGCCACAGATCAAGGCACAAGCATGATCCCCGGACATGCTGAGACCCAGCTGCAGATCAGGCCACAGCCCCAATCTCAAACCAAGCTAGGAGGTTAATCAGACCCAGCCGCAGATTTGCAACCCACCGAACAATGACTCCAGCCCGACCCTGGCCTTAAGCCGCACGAGGCGCCATCAAGGGGCCTCGCCAATCACTTCGAGGATGTTTTCAGGGCCAGCACTGAATCCGCACGGCGTCTCCCACCCCTGCCAGGCATCTGCGTGGCCTTCACTTCTTATTGTCTCCACAACAGCCCAGCGAGGTCAGTACAGAAGGGCCGTGATCCCTGTTCGCAGATGAGAAAGGGGAAGCTGGGAGGAGGAAGCTGACCTGCCCCCTGCCCCGCTCTTGCTCCCGGGTGGGCTGAGTGGGATGAGGGTCCCGCCTCCCAGCAGGACACAGTTGGCCAAATCAGTTGCCTTGGAAAAGATGTGCTTTTTGAAGACCTGCTGGTATCTCATAAATATGCCATTTAAATACCCATTAATTACCTTATTGAGGAACTAATTAGTGATTAATAGCTTTGGCTATCTATTGTACTTTCATTTGCTCTGCCAACTCGGCTCCCAACAGTTCTGAGTTACTTGGAACAAGTCTCCCAAGCCCCAGATGTCCCCTCTCGGTCCCTCCAGACTCTTGCTCCAGAAGGGAGACACTTTCTCCTCCCTCTAAAGGGAGCTCCCACAGCATCTGCCACCGATGGCTCTGCCACCTGCGGGCTCCACAGGAGGGCAGCTGGGAGCAGGGGGAGCCCCAAAAGAGGGGACAGAGGGCCCCCCTCAGCATCCACAGGAAGGCACTCCTTCCAATCAACTCAGGGCACCTTTGGGAAGTGGGGACGGAGGCTTGTGGGGGCCTGGTGGGGGTCACAGATTCCATGGAGAATGCTGCTCCCTGCCAGCCCTGCCCACACACATTGACCTCGCCCCCCACAGCGCTTTCAGAGACTCCCCCACCTCAATGAGTGAGCCAGCTTTCTGGTAAGGGCACCAAAGGCTACCGTGAGCCTGAAGCACGCAGCCCTCCACCAGCCAGGACCTAGGTGGCTCCCGTGGGCCATTCCTACCACCTGCCGCTCCAGGCTGCTACTAAGCAAAGATGGGGCCTCGGCTGCCTCTCTCCCCAGGCTCTCCATTTGGTGCCAAATCCCAGCACAGGGAATTGAGAATTGCCAGCCGGGAGGGACCCCAGAGGCGGGGCTGCATAATGCTCTCATGGCTGCTTCAGATTACACTGTACAAGAAGGAAACACACAGGCAGCAAGGGATAAACATCACCACCACCACCCCCACCCCACCCCCCACTGGGCAGTAACAGGAGAGCTGAAAATAGCTTTTTACCACTGGGGATGATTCCAGGGTTGCTCAGCTGGGACCAGCCTCAGGGGAGGCAGGAGGCGGGGAGTGGGGGTGGGGAGAGAGAAGGAAGCCCCAGGAGGAGCGGTCCAGAAAAGGTCAGAGGTGTGCGAGTGATGGGCGGCCCAGACGCCCCACACCTCCGGAAGACAGACTCCTGAGCGCTCCCAGTTCGGTGCGCACACCTAGGTCTCTCCCAGAGGAGCCAGGAGCGCAGGGCGGGATGTGCTCAGCAAACACGGGGAGCCGAGCAAACAGGGCATCGGCGGCAGCCGCTCAGAAGAGGTCTCTCATCCGCCAGAACTCAGCGCCCCTCCCAGACCGAGCCCGGCGCGTTTCTATTTTTGCTTTCAACCCTTGTTTGGCATCCCTGGCTCCCAGTCGGTGGCTTCCCCTCCCTCCAGAATAACGGGTCATCTGGGAAGGAGAAACACCTCCTCGCTGGCCTCCCCTGCCCCAGGTCTGCAAATAAACAGGCTGACCCTCACAGAAGGGGGTGCCCAGACCCCCTCGCACCTTCCCCTGGCAGAGCGCCATCTGCGCCCTCCCCTGCTCCCCGGCCTCGGAGAAGAACCTCACCGAGACGCCTAGAGAGACAGCTTGCCACCCAAGAACTCTGGTTTCCAGATGCAAAGGCACCTGCTCCCTGCCAGCCCTGCCCACACGCGTTGACCTCGCCCCCCACAGCCACAATTCACCGGCAGTGAATTCACCCCGGGTCCTGAATTCACCCCCAAGGACAGGCCTGAGCCCGAGCCCCTACATGCCACCCCAGGTCTTGAACCAAGCCCTGATGTGGCCACACAGGCTCTCAGCCTGGCCCCAGCCTGAGCCAGGGCCCTATTCCCAAGTGAACCTCATAAATGCAGCCCCGGAGAGAGCCCGGGGGAAGCAGGGTGAGCCCCGCTGCAGGGACCACGCTACCCGACCCGGAGCCACTGACAGGCAGCAGGCTCAACACTCACCATCCCTCCACACATGTTCTGGCAGGGGGGTTGGTGGCCACGCAGCTGCACAGCCCTTCCAGGCACAGGAGCAAAGGAGGTGGCATTACCTCCCGAGTGTCTCACTAGGCTCTCATTCCTTTGTGAAATGGGGTGCAATTTAGCATTTTCTTTCTCCTTAGAAAACAAGAATTTTAGAAGCAAGAGTATAGAGAGATTTGAGGGAGTGGGTGGGGAGCTCAGATCTCATTTGATTTTTACTCACTTGTTACGCATTGCCTTCTGCCCCCTGCTACTCCCACCCCTTCCCCTGGGGGCTCTGACACCCCAGGGTTGCTCAGCTGGGACCAGGTGCTCTCTATGTCTAAGCCCTCAGCACCCGAATTGTTCCCCATCTCTCACCACCATTCTGGGGAGGGTCCTGTGGGCTAGAGAGAGGAGGAGGTGAGGCCCCTGGAGGCATAGTAAAGCCGGCAGGGAGGAAAGCCAAAAAAAGGAGCAGTATTATTAGAGCCAGAGCTGACTTAAAGCTCATTCAGACTCCCCAAGTCTTTCCCTTCCCTCCCCCTTTTACAGATGAGAAAGCTGAGGCCCGGAGGAGCAGTTCAAGGTCAACCAGTGACAGAGCGGGCTCTCTTCCCTGTTGCCCAATTTAACTCTTAGACATGTAGACTCCAAGAGTAGAAGAGACCTAAGTGCTGGTTCCCGCTTTGCCTCTAACTTTATGTGGGATTCCAGACCCAGACACTTAACCCGTCTGGGCCTCAGTTTTCTTATCCATAAGATGGGAATACCATCTGCCCTACCTTAAAGGGATGCTGTTGGTCCATTGGACAGGAGAGCATGTGGAGGACTGCTGCCAAGCAAAGAGCCAGATTGTTCTCAGGATGCTAATCCCTGACCTGGTCCTCCCTCTCACAAGCCTGGATCCCGGAGTCCCTAGTCCTCAGAGCCTCGCTGGTCTCTGGGAGGTCACACTCTTGGTCCTTGAAGACCCCAGAGAAGGACGCTTTGCCTTTCTGGCCTCAGTTTCCCACCCTGCACGATGGCCAGGGAGACTGGAAGACCTCCCAGCCTCTTTCAGCCACGAACTGTCACAGGATACTAAGGTAGGGGAGAAAACACCACACCTTCTGGCCGATGCAACAGACACAGCCCCAACAAGGGGGAGTCTACCCCTGTCCTCACTCTCTGTTTCCTCCACCGGATTCCCAAACCCCAGCCAGGCCACAAGGGCCTTCATTCCACAGGGACAGGGGATTCTGGGCTCAGGGTCACAGGCTTGAGGTGGGGCTTCTGTTGGAGCTGCGCTGTCCTTGACTCTGCAATCACACCACAGCCAGGGCTGAGGCCGCAAAGGTCTCCAGCTGGGGCCTGTTGTGGCCTGAGGGTCTGCAGGGACAGGTAACTCGGCCAGGAACAGGCCTGCCCAGCTCCAGCACCCCCAGGTCTGCAGGGACAAAGGCTTCCCGGAGGCAGATTTTAGAGAGGCCTTGGGTCAGGACAGTGGCATCCAATGTGGCCTCAGCCTTCCCCCTGGCACCTGAGCAGGTGAATTTACGTATAATCTTGCAGAGCTTGATGCCCTTCCCAAGATGCATCCCAAAGCAATCCTGATACCCTGGGCCTGGGAGTCCTGCCTCAGTCCCCTGGCACCTACCCAGCGTCCTGAGAAGCCCAGTGCTGGTCCCTTTCCCAGCTTCCAGACATCCCCTCCTCTGAGACACTGGGCCACTCCCCCTTCCCCAAACCAAGGTGCAGGGGGGCCCAGGAGGAGCTCTGGCTTTGGATGGTGAGAGGGCAGCTGACTCAGCTGAGCAAGGTCCAAAGTGAGACTCCAGAAAGGCAGGTTGTAGGCCCAGCTCTGCCACCACCTCCCTCTGTGGCCTCAGTGTCCCCCTGTTGACAAGGGTTTGGAAAATGGGCATCTGGACACATCCTCCAGCTGTGCCACTGTAGGATCAGGACTTTATTGACTGGAATTACTGGGTTCCAAATACTCCAGCCTGCTGGCTCCTCCCCTCAGAACAGAGGCCAACATTTGGGAGCAAACTGGTTCCTCCAGCCTGGAAGGCCCAGCCCTGCAGCCCCAGCCCGGCCTCTCCACACGGTCCTGTCCCAGCTTGAGAGGTTCCAAGACCCTCTTGGCTGCTCCCTCTCTTCCTGCTTGGCCAGGGGCCTCCCACTTACCCTGCCAGCCTGCTGGGGTGTAGAGGGAGGGCCCCAGGGCCGTAGAGAGGAAGGGAGGGGCAGCAAGCCTGGCAGGAACCAGAACAAACCTTTCCCAGCCTGGGAGAGCCTCTCTCCTCCCTCCCAGAAGCCCTCAGGTGGCAGCCAAAGGGACCTGTCGAAACACCCAAATCTCACTGTGTTGCTTCTGTCTTCGATGCTCCCCCGAGTTCCTTTCAGCCATCTGCACCCCTGTAGGAACCCCCATCCCAGCCAGACAGATTTCTGCACCCTGGGGCATCTCCTGCCCACGCATGCCATTCCCACCGGCAGCCGTCCCTCCACACTTAACCTCTGTCCCATTCCAACCCCCTAGCCTTTGTTCAAGTCCCACCTGGAAGCCTGCCCCTTGCCACCTTCCTGTCCAAATTCTGCTAGTCTCTGAGGCCCAACTCCTAAGAAATCCAGTCTTCTCCATCCCAGGCCACCATTGGCTTCCTCTGTGTCTGCACTAGCCCATAGGGAGCCCATAGGGAGCTCTTATTGCAAATCACCATTTACTAAATGGACCTCCTAGATCAGTGATGGTGAACCTATGACACACGTGTCAGAGGTGACACGCGAACTCATTTTTTGGGGGTTGATTTTTCTTTGTTAAATGGCATTTAAATATATAAAATAAATATCAAAAATATAAATCTTTGTTTTACTATGGTTGCAAATACCAAAAAATTTCTATATGTGAGTTAAGTTAGGGTTTTTCAAAATGCTGACACGCCGAGCTCAAAAGGTTCGCCATCACTGTCCTAGATCCTTCCCCACCCCTGGCCCCACCTCCCTACAGCAGCCTTTCATCCCCAAGGTGGGCCTCTCTCCCCCTTTGTCCCAAACTGAGAGCACCGTCAGGGCAAGGGCTCTCCTTCCCTCCCCTTTCCTCTCGAGACTGAGCGGGCACCACAGTGATCCTGGTCCGTGTGACTGAAACCCCCCCGAGGTTGGGAGCTAGAAATAGCCCGTTGGGATTCACCCTCCACGATGGATCCCATCCTGCCTGGGACCTGATTCTCTTGTACCCGGGGCCTCCAGGCACGTGGCAGTGCCTTCACTGCCCCCCTTCAGCTCGAGTCTGGCACAGTGGACACGGCCATGGCTGGCTGCTCAGGCGGAGCCCGCTGGGAGTCTGAGGATGCCACTCACCAGACTACCTTGTGATGACCCTGGCATCACGCCCTGTGGTGGCCCTGGGGCCCAAACCCCTACTTCTTCCCTCAGTAGGTGGTCCCTGGCCGGTTTTTAGAGGCAGCACCTCACTCACAGGCCAGTTCCCACAGCCTCTGCCCCTGGCCTTCAGCCTCCCTTGGTTCTAATGGCATCTGTCCCCAGAGTGAAGGCCAGGCCTGACCATTTCTGACCATCACTCTGTCCCTGCGAGGAAGATGGTCCTGAATAGCCATCCCCTCTGTGTTACCTCCCTTCCTTGGGCCTCAGTTTCTCTCGCTGTAAAGCGAGGGACTTGAGCTCCTGTCTCCAAGGACTCGCTCTGTTCTAACACTCATCAGTCTCTTCTCAGAGACTCTGCCAGTGGGGGAGATGTCACCCCCGTACACCCATGACTGTGTGCTGTCTCAATTCAGTAGGTTTAGGAGCCTAAAGAAGAGGGACATTTGCAAAATGCAAAGTGGCGTGGGAGAGCTGAGGAAAGGAGTAATCCGATTTTGCTGGGGTCAAGCCCACAGGCTGCTTGGGGTGGCAGCTGAGCACGGACAGTTCGATCCACAGAGGAGGGGAGTCTGTGCCGCCCCGAGGGAAAGGGCCAAGCGTGAAATTGCAGCACGAAAGACAAACTGCTTGATGCTCGGAGCAGGGCCGTATTTTCCACCTGTCACTGGAACACATTCCCACGGACTCTCAGCCTAGGGACCAAAGGACCCACAGGCCAAGGCAGAGGGACTGAGCCAGCACCCCCATTCCAGGAGGGGTGACCTATCCAGACACAGATGGAGAAACCCCACCCCTGAGAGCCCTGAGAGTCCAACAGAGCTGGTCTTCGTCCAGGCTCTGCCCAGACCCTCTGGGCCACCTGGAGGGAGCCATTTCTCTGCGTGTCTACTGCCAGATGTTTCTGAGAGGGGAGAGTAACATTTCCTGTTACTCCACCGGGTGCCTGGGACAAGCAGTAAGTATTAACAGCTATTGTGATGGCAGTGCCCAGGCAGGTGATCTGTGCCCGGGGGTGGGCACTTGCGTGCACACACATGCCCACATAGAGCAGAGGCGGTAGGCGGACACACACCCTGTCTTGTGCCCTTTGGGAGGAGTGAAGTTGGGTAAGGACCCAGCTCAGTGGGGGAAGGAGAGAGAGAACCTTTCCCAGCCCCAATGGTGTCATCTCACTGTGCCTCCCCCAGCGGGGAGAAGGGAGGGAAGTGAGAAAGGGGGTGTTTAAATGTGTTCCCTTCTTGCTGTGTCTCACACAACCTGCCCCACCCCAACAGGACTCCTGGGGGACAGAATGGGAATCTATTCTCAGGCAGCTAAATCATACACCCCGGTGGTACTCAGGGGAGATCTGAACCGGGTCCAGGGTCCGGGGCAGCATTTGCGGGGCGCAGTGGATTCACACACAGCCGGGTGGTATGCACGCTGAGTATGTATACACATGAATTCACACATTCATGCATTCCATCACTTTCATCACTTACGGGTAGAGTGGTGGGGTTTGTGCCAGGCCAACGCCTGGTCCCAGGGGATGGCATGGCACCTGCCAACGTCACAGGTTGGTTATGAGTTCATGGCAGATCTATTCACACATGCCAGCCTCACCAGCCAGCCTGCTGAGACCCGGCTTGCTGCCCACACTGTGGGCTTTCTTCAACCTGAGCCTCCCAGGGCACCAGCCGGCCCACAGTGTGCAAACAGGGGCAGAGTCTGGTCCTCATCCCATCCCCAGTGCCAGCTCAGGACCTGGCACACAGCAGATGTTGGTGAATGAACGTCTGGCTGAATGAGTGAACGAATGACTAACGCCCACTTCCCCGCACCGCAGGCTACACTGCGTGAGTTGGAGGGAGGGCAGCGCCCCGCCGGACCCCAGAAGGGGTGGCACCTTCAGACCTCCGCACCTGAGGCTCTGCCTCCGGGTCCGATGGGGGGAGGGGGCGGGACGGTCACCAGGATGCGGCGTGGGGCAACCCCCTTGCCAAGAAGAAACCTCGGTCTCCTGCCCGAGCTGGGGGCGGGGGGCTGTCGCGTCCTGGAGATAGCGAGTGGCAGGACGTGGGGGGGCGCCCCGGTTTGGGGAGCAGGGCGTGGAGCGGCGGCCGCGGGACAGCCCCTCGGCCCCGCGCCCGGGCCGGCCGGGTCGTCCGGAAGGTGGTCAGGGCGCCCACAGCCTGGCTGGACAGGGCGCCGCAGCCCTGGCCCTTCCCAGCGGGGCCGTGGCGAGGGGGACCCGGTGTCCCACGAGGTGACGGTGGGCACGGGAAGGACGCGGGGCGCGCCGAACCCCTTCTGCACGCGCCGGGGTCTGGCCTCGCCGCCGCCCCCCCGCGCCCTCGGGAACCTCCGCCCACCTGCGCGAGCGCTTCACCTGGACCGGCAGCCCCCCCTCGGGCCGCGCGGGTCCCTCCCCCGAGCCTCGGCCCTGCCCTCCGGCGCCCGCCCGCCCTCACCTGCACGGCCCGCCTTGGCCATGTCCCGGGCGGCGGGCTCCGCTGAGCTGCCCGGCTCCTCGCGCTTCCCGGGCTGGGCCCCCGGCTCCGAGGCGCCTCCGGCCCGAGTGGACTCCGAGCGCCGCGCCCCGCGCCCCCACCCCGCGCGCTCCGCTGCAGCCACCGCATCCGCCGCCTCCCAGCTCCGTCCCGCTCCCTTAAAGG
>NW_005871370.1:415792-421432 GCF_000147115.1 Myotis lucifugus | reverse complement strand
GCTCGGGGCATCTCCAGGGTCGGACCTAGTTCCAGAGGGGAAGAGAGCTCCTGCGTCCTCACTGTAAAAGGAACCTGCACACACACATGCAAATTCCGTGCGCCCCCCACCCAGGCCGGAGCAGAGCTGGCGAGAGCCAGTATCCCAGCTGTGAGCAGTGCCCCCCTCTCACCTCTCACACCTGGGGTGCAGATGTTTTGGTGAACAGGCCTGGTGGAGGCTGGGGAGATTTGGGTTGTGGCTTCCGCAGCTGGGGATCCACCGTCCTGCCCGACAGAGGTTAGGAGATGGCCAGCTGTTCTGGTGGGACCTGGGTGGTAGCCAGGGGAGGCCCCAGGGGAAAGAAGCCTCCTCCCTAGTCAAGGCCAGACCAGGTCTGTGGGCCCAACAGATGTCTGACCAGCCTTCGGCAGCTCCCAACACCCCCCAGGCCAGACGCCTGGCTTCCTGCTGCTGGAAAGGGATAGGGAGTAGCTACTTTCCCAATGCTTTTCCTCTCCCCTGAGAAGATGCCTTCCTCCTCCTTCTAAGGAATTGGTTAAAGCCCAGTTACAACCTGCAGCCAGTCACCCCACCCACCCTGTCCCAGCACCAACCTTCCAGGGAAAAGGCCCATCAGATAATTCCATCATTGAGCTAGCCAGGGGTTCCATCAGCCCCTCTATGGAAACTGGGTACACATGGGGCAAAAAGGAGCCTCGATGGGCATTTAGTCTGGCACCCCCTCTAGGGCTCTGACTCCACCCACAGAATCCCCACCCCGCGGTCCTTCAGCTCTTGGCTGAGTACATCCAGGGACAGAGTTCTTCCGTCTCCGGGTGGTGCTGACTGTGAGGATGCGTTCCCTCATTTGAGTTGAATTCTGTGTCTTTCATGACCCACTAGTGAGTCCTTCTGATGCCTCACCCGGCAAATCCAAAGCTCCCCAGGGTCCTGTCCAAAAGCCCCCGTGTGGCTTCACCCGCCACCCAGGTATGCAGAGCCTGTCTCGGTTGTAGCACTGACAGTCCCACGTCCCAGGAAACCCTTCCGTCCCAAGAACTCTGGATCCCAGAACCAGCCGGCAGTGCTGTCTCCAGCAGACAGAATGCCAGAAGCTCCGAGGTGGGGAGCCAGAGCTGCTCTCCAGTGTGTGCCAGGGGTCACCAGCTGGGAGAGCGTGGATGGATCCCTACAGCCTTCCCCCAGCACTGGGGTGAGGAGCAATGGGAATAGCAATGGATTTTCATTGGACAGGCAGGGTGCTCAGGTGCTCTCTGAGGTCGACTATATCACCCCCAGTTTACACGTAAGGAAATGGACGCTGAGAAGGTTTGATGCCCATGGTCACGCAGGATTAGATTTCAGGCCTGTGCTCCGTCCTGCCCTCACCCTTCTCTGCAGGTGGGGCACAGTCAGAGGCCTGACCGCTTGGGTAACGTCCAGGTTTGGCCACCTGGTCTGTGGGTGTGAGTGGTCACAGAGGAGCAATATACCTGCTTCCCAAGCAACACACCTGGGTCTGAGCAGCTCCCCCTGAGCCCTTGGCTCACGGCAGCAATAGTGACCACAGTCTGGCAGGGGCCCTCCACACACGTGTGTGTGTGTGTGTGTGTGTGTGTGTGTGTGAACACATCCTGCTCAGGGAAGATGCACCTTGAGGTGGGAACTGAGACCCCTCCCCACCACGGAGCCCAGTCACTACAAACCCTTGGGAGAGGGTGGGTGGAGCAGTTGAGGGGAGGTGCCGAGTTGATGGGAATCGTAGAAATCATCCAGCCAGAACCCCCTCTGCACCCTCATTTCTCAGATGGGAAGACAATAGGCCAGAGGTGGAGGGGGCTTGCCACAGGATCGCGGACTTCCCGGCTGGATCCACGCTTCCCCTCTGTCACCCACCACAACCCTAGCCCCATCTGAAATGCAGTCCCATTGTGTGGATCTAGGGTCTGACAGGGAATGCGGGGCCCTACTCCATACCTGCCCCCCCACCCCCACCCCAAGGCAGCTCCTGGACGTGCTGTCTGTTAGCAGCTGCCCAGGAAGGCCAGCCCTGCCTTCAGACGGAGCAAACACTTCAGGATGTGAGGCCATTAGATCAACCAGTGGGAGTTCACTTCCTGCTTCAGTAGAATTGCCCTTAATTGAAGAAAAGAATAACTAGCAATTTAGAGAAGCTGACCTCCGCTGCCTGCAGGAGGGGAGCAGGAGCCAGCAGCTCTGCGAGGAGAGTGACGGCATCAGGGCTCCAGACCACACGCTTTCCCTGGGACCTGCTGCCCAGGCCTTTCCTCGGACCACAGTCTGTTCGGTCGCTGCCTCCAGAGTGGCCAGCTGCTCCCAGGCCCAGCCAAGCATTGCAACTTAGAGAACTGGAACAGGAATGTGCAGAGGCCTGAGCTGCCTGTTGTCTGGGAGAGTGTGTGCACAGATGTGGGCAGAGCTCCAGGCAGGTGGTGGGAGCTGGCTGGGGGGACTCCTCAAGGCGACAGACCCCAAGCCAGGGCATCCATCCTGGGCAGGCGGTATCCAAGCACTTGGGAAGGTCCGTCACAGTCTTCAGGAGCCAATGTGGCCCCTGGAAAGGCAGTCAGGCCAGGCTACCCTCCCTTCCTTTTTGGACACATTACGACCGGTGGAGTTAGGTATTGCCCTGCCTGCTGGGCCTGGCAGGGCTGCTGCCCAACTCTCTGGTAGTGACGTTCTGAACAGCATGGGAGTCAGGAGCGGGACAATGGCCGGTCGAGGGACTTATTTCTGTCCACCGCTGATGCAAGGAGGCCTGGGACCAGCTCAAGCACTTCAGCAAGGGTGACCACGACAGCGAAGTCCCACTGCCTCTGCCAATGGCACCTGTTCCCTCTCACCTGAGCCCCTAGAGATGTCTTCCCTCCCTGCAGGGCCTCCTGGCCTGCCCTGCACCCTTCTTGGCTCCCTCCTCACTGCTTCCCACACTTAAGTCCCTTGGTTGGTGTCCACTGCCATGGGGTCCACCTCCAATCACAAAAGTGGCCCCAGAAACAGATTCTCTTCTTTGGAGCCTTCCAGAGTAGCTCCGAGAATGGCTGGTGTGTTCTCACCACCTCCTTCTTGCCCCAGGCGAACCCCAGTTCTGCCCTCTGGCCAGGACACTCATCAGACTTTCGCTTGACCATAGTGTGTTCCGTCTCTGCCTCCGAGTGGCCAGCTGCTACCTCATTGAATACTTGAGTGCCCAGATGAGCTGAGGCCGCGTGGATTTCATGTCAGCAATTGCTCTTTAGCTCGCTTCTCCATCTCACCCAGTGGGATTCTGGAGAGAGGGTCTGGAGAGAGGCTGAGTGGTAGGTTTTTCAAGAAAAAGGGTGGTTGAGTGGAGGCAGAGAGATGTAGCAGCTTTGCTAAGGGGGTTTGGGGGGGGGGGGAGGGACCAAGCTGGTTAAAGACAGAGGCCATCCAATAGTTCCCACTGGGTAAGGGAGAATGGGACCCCTCCTCCCCTGCCCACAACCGGCAGCAACAATTTGCCTCCTCTGGCTTCAGCTTCAGCTTCAGCTTCAGCCAGTAGGAGCTGTATTTCGCGTTTGTTTGATGTCAAGACTGCTGAGATTGGCCCCAAGCAAGCTCAGTTGTCTTCAAGTTATACTTAGACCAAACACGAAACTAGGTGAACACCTAAACTCTGTTGCAAAGGCGGCCCTTGCCACGCCCATCAGCCAGGTGCCCGGGTGCCCTTCCTGCCCCACCCCCCAGCATTGTTCATTTATGACAAATTCCAGAACTCAGAAAACCAAACACAGTTGTAGATGATGAGGCACTAAAAAAACACCAGGTCGGCAGGGAAAGTGGCCTGTGGTTCCTGACTAGTAATGCAACAGCGTGGACAAGGGCAGGAAATCGCAACCAGGTTAGGTAAACAGATTATGCAGCAGACGGTGGTTTTATCTGCACCTAGGATACCATCTACACCTGTTATGGCTCGTGTACACCTTGCCTCAGGTACGGCCTCCCCTCAGGCTCCTCCTGCTCAGGCCCGGGCCTTGCTCTAGACGCCAGCAAGCTCCCAGCTCCCGCCAGGCTGGCCGAGAACACGGGAACTCGGGATGCGGCGTGGGAAGGTCCTGAGGACCATCCAGACCTAAATCTTCTTTGTTTATTTTGTTTCAACCAGAGATGCACAGAATGGCATTGGTGTCCTGCTCCCCGGCCCCCGGCCTCTCCCACCAATCAGAGCACTTAGTATGATAACACCTCATCTTTCTTCCCAGTCCCCTCTTAATGGCCCCCTCGGTTCACAGCCCCTCACTGCTACAAATGCTGCTGCCACACACATCCCCGTGGGGGAGATCCTCTGGGGCCCACGCACGGCAAAGGCTGGCGGCGCTGCCGAACCTGCCCCTTTCCCTAAAGACCACGTGGCCAAATGGCTCTCCAGAGAGACTGTGCTGTCGACGCCTTCGGTGACGGATGGTAAGACGGAGGCCCCAGCAGGGCAGCGCCTGTGCCCTAGTTTAGAACCTGTGTTCCAACTCCCAGCCAGGGGTCTGCTTGCTCAGAACATTCCGTCGCCTCTCCCTCCCCGGGCTCCTGCAGCCTCCCACGGAGTCAGCCCTGCAGCTGCAGCCCTGATCCGGAACGGGCCTGTGATACAAACTGTCTCTCTCCTGCGTGTCCAGTACAATGGTACCCACCGCGCACCTTCCCAGGGGGCAGTAGAGAGCAGAGAAGGTGGGAGGTTCGAGCTGAAGTTGGAGTGGGAAGGCCTCCGGCACAACCACAGGAATGAGCCTGGCAGCCCCACTGCCCATGTGTGATGAAAGTTCGGCCACAGCCCCTGCCCGCCCTGCTCAGCTCTGTCCTTGCTGATACGGATCTCACGGTGTATTAGTCTTGATTCCCCACAGAGGAGCCCGCACTGCTCAGGGCTCAGGGAGCTGCAGAATGAATGCCGAGACAGTCTCTGGCGGGAGGAAGGCTCGTGCTGTCCATCCTCCTGCCTCCAGACTTTGCTGAAACCTTGAGACCTCTTAACAGAGAGGCCAGCTGGGAAGCTCTTCCTCTCGTCTGCTCTAGTCTCTCCTACGTAAGTAGAAAGTAATAATGATGACAACGAGCAATAGATATTTGCTGGGTGACTACTGCGAAGTGCTTTTCATGTGTTGCCTCATTTAATACTTATAGCAGCATAATGAGGGAGGTGCTATTATGAGCATTTTGCAGAGAAGGACACTGAGGATCAGAGACCCTAGGTATCTTTCTTTAGGTCACACAGCCAGTAAGTGTTGAAGCAAAAGTATGCTAACCCAAGCCTTCTTTTTTTTGTTGTTGTTAGTCCTCATCTGAGGATATTTTTCCATTGACTTTTAGGGAGAGTGGAAGAGAGAGGAAAAGAGGGAGAGAAACATCGATGTGAGAGAAACACATCCACTGATTGCCTCCTGCACAAGCCCTGACCAGAGCCTGAGCTGGGGAGGAGCCTGCAATCAAGGTACATGCCCTTGACTGGAATCAAACCCAGGGACCCTTTGGTCCACAGGCCAGATGCTCTATCCGCTGAGCCAAACCGGCCAGGGCTAACCCACGCCTTCTGATGCACACGATCCTGCCTTAACCACCAGAGGCACTAAGACAAGAAAAGTTAAGACAAAAACAGGACACAGGACACCCAGAAGTGAGGCTCCA
>NW_005871370.1:352644-414796 GCF_000147115.1 Myotis lucifugus | reverse complement strand
CCTCCTCCTCCTCCTCCATCCATCCATCCTCCTCCTCCTCCTCCTCCGCTGACAACCCAACACCCCCAGGCAGCTCTCCCGCACTGCTCGGCTATGTATTCATATTGGAATTTGAATGCTTCTCATCAGAATAACTAAAAGGCTGAATTTTACAAGGGTTTTGAAAGTGGATTGACTTCACTTATTAAAGATATACTAGATTATTCGCTAAGCATAAGGACACTCTGGGGACTCCAGGCTTCGCCGCCTGTCAGGAGACATCCCTTTCCGAGCCGCTCCCGGTAAACCTCGGCAGGCAGGCGCCAATTAAATTACCTGCTGGTCGCGGTCTGTCAAGAACACATCCTGGCCCAGAAGGGCTGCGGGTGATTGAAGAGGCAGCTCTAGACATCCCCTCTGGTCATTTCATGTGAATCCATTTCCAAAGGATCTAAGGACAGGATTCCTGGAAGCCTGGGCTTTCAGTGTGAGAAGGGAGGAACAGGCACACGGGGTGCAGCGCTAAGAAGGTGATAGACAAGGATGCTGGGCAGAGGCCTGAGTTGTCTTTGTTTTCCGATTCGGAGTCCCTGGGCAGTGCCTCCTAAACGGGTGGGGGCCTCCTAAGCGGGTGGGGGCCTCCTTATGCCAATGAGGAAGTTAAAGGATCAGAAGTGTGTCTAGACTCGGGACCTGTCAGAGTCGGCAGGATGGAGCTTCAGCTCCCTGGGCTCAGCACCTCTCTGTACAGAGAGGGAAGCGGGGCCCCAAGTACCGGGATCAAAAACAGGGTGTTGGTGGCACAGAATGTGCTGCACGGGCATCTCCAGGCTCCTGGCTCAGGGCTTCCTCCTTACAGCCTCCCATGCCGGAAAGGCTGGCTGGCTTGTGGCGAGGAGTCTCTTCTGCTCTCGTCCTTGTCCTTCCACCCCTTGCTGCCTTGAGAAGCAGTGATGTGTTGCTGAGGCCAGGGCAGCCTTCGCTTGCAGAAATAAAACAAGGCTCACAAGGTGTGCGTGCAACAAGGACGCTTCCTGGTGTAAGGGGCGCAGACTTGGACTCTGTTCAGCAAAAGGGAATTTTGTGCCCTGACCGGTTTGGCTCAGTGGATAGAGCGTCGGCCTGCGGACTCAAGGGTCCCAGGTTCGATTCCGGTCGGGGGCATGTGCCTTGGTTTCGGGCACATCCCCAGTAGGGAGTGTGCGGGGGAGGCAGCTGATCGATGTTTCTCTCTCATCGATGTTTCTAACTCTCTATCCCTCTCCCTTCTTCTCTGTAAAAAATCAATAAAAATATATTTTTTTTAAAAAGGGAATTTTGTGGCAGGCGATCGGGGTCTCAGGGACTCCAACGAGGCTGCAGGGACAGATTGGGAGAGCAGCCGGGAACTGAGGCAGCTCAAGAAGGCCAAGCACCATGAAGCACGGCAGCTGTCTCGTAGCAGGACGACGCTGGCCTGACAGCACTCTCTTCGCCATGACACCCCCACCACAGACTGGGTTCTAACGGAACCTCACCTTTGCACCACTCAGTCCAGCCAGGGCTGATTGGCCATGCCCGGGACATGTGGGCATGCCCAGCTTCCAGGAGTGGGTGAGGGGCCTCTGAGAGGCTCGCTGTGGGAGGTGGGCTCCTGCAGCCAGAGGACTGTATCTCAGGGCACTGGGGGTGTCATACACTTGTGAGGGGCTGGACAGTTTTCATGAGAGGCTGCATCGTGGAATTGCGAGGTACTTCGATGCTGGGAGCTATGCCATCTTACAGACCCTGCAAACCCACAAAACTCACTCCTGAATTCCTGCCAAAGTTAAGGGTTCCCGAGACCTCCAGGAAAGGCCCGCTGCCTGCTGTTTGGGGGGCACTTCTTAGTGCATCTGTAATTGGCACTCCATGCACGAGAGCCCCGAGGCATCCCCTGCAGGAAACTTCTGGGAAGGGGCTGGATCCCCGGCACCAATACCTGAAGAGGCGTGTTCGTTGGGGCTGCTGCAGGCTATATGGCTTTTAACTTTTGAACGTTACAAGATTTCATATTTGGGAAATAAGAACAACTAAAATTTCCAGAGTTTAAATTATATTTCAAGCTATAGAAAAATAAAATTAACAAAAGCCTCCTCAGCCTGTGACACAGTGAACCACAACTTGGGGAGGTACATTTCTGCTCTCCACACACTGTTATTGGAAACTAGAGGCCCGGTGCATGAAATTTGTGCATAGGTAGTGTCCCTAGGCCTGGGGGTCGATCAGGGCCGACCTGTGAGGCGACCAGCTGGGGGGATCGGGGAGCCCCCGCTGGCACCCACCTTGGCTGGCCTGGGGCCAGCAGGCTGGAGGCAGCTCCTGCATTGAGCATCTGTCCCCTGGTGGTCAATGCATGTCATAGCAACTGGTAGTTCCGCTGGTTGTTCTGCTGTTCGGTCAATTTGCATATTAGGCTTTTATTACATAGGATTCCTGGGGTGGGGGAAGTAAGATTTTTTTCATGCATCAAAAGGGTGCATGGCCTACAAAAGGGAGAAGAAACAGTGATGGAGCCCATGAGCCCCAGACTGGGCAGGAGAAGACCTAAGGGCTAGACCCACTTTGGTTTCTGATTTCCCATCTCCACTCTGGGCTTTTATTCTCGTCTGTGGATTGGGCGGTAATAGGTCCTCCTCTGACTCCTCAGAGTAAGAGATTGGGAAGTGCTTAGTGGTGGGGACACTGCTGTGTACACAGACAACGTTGGAAGTGTGACAGGGGCTAGACCGGGCCACACAGTCTCTCAGTTCGGGTTCCTTCACCTGCTGGACCTGAGAATTGTGAGGCTCTAGGACTGGATGTGAAGCTGCAAGTGTGGGTGCATGTGTGCACATTTATATGTGTGCATGTGCATATGAGTGTATGCATGTTACATGTACCAGTATATGCCCATATACATCTATGTGTGTACATGTGTATGTGTGTAAAGAAAGGACCCATAGCTTTTTGCAGATTTTTAAAGAGATCTTGACCCTTCAAAATAGCAAGAACTCCTATTTTTGTCCATCCCTTTGTGTGGACGGGAAACAGGCCCCCTAAGTGAGTGTGGGGAGTCCGGGGCTTGTTGCTGTCCAAACCTGTGAATGATTATCTGAGTTAATTAAACGCTTTGGCAGAGCCAAGCCAGCATCCCTGTCCCCTCCCACGGCCAGGTGGCCTTCTGTCACACATGCCACAGGTCACAGGGCTGCACCGTGCTCCGCGTGGGTCTCGGGCCCCAGCGTGGAGTGAGGGACTGTCTGCCAGGCCAGGCTTCCCTGCAGAGGCAAGGATGGCAAAACCAAGCCTGATGGTGAGGCCGAGGCCCTGACGGGCTCAGACTGTCCTCATGAAGACCCCACTGCTCAGGGGCCCACATCTGTTTCAGACACGCCTGGGATTTCTCTTTGACATGCTGGAGAGCCACCTATGTGCTGACGGAGGCTGCAGGCTCCTCATTGGAGGGCCCGGGGGAGATTCTGCAGGTCGGTGAAGACTGCCAAGACTCCTCCGTCACACTGAGCAGATATAACATCCATTACCAAGAGCTAATACAGGCGAGGAGGCCAGGCTGGGGATGATGCCCGGCTGGCCAAGGGGGCGGCTGCAGCTGGAGCTGGCAGGGCTCAGCGGCCGCCCCACCGCAGAGCCCAGGCTGGATACTTGCCCCGCCCGTAAGCACCTCCGTAGGGTTCCCATTGTTCTCCATTCAATGTTTGGACAGCGATTCTGCTTCTCATTCACTGCAAAAGCGTGTCCCTGCAGACCTCTGGGCACATTTACTGTGAGGCTGGAATTTTTGACGGGCTGGATTTCAGAAGGAGGGATGGATTACAGATGGAGCGCTTGGCAGGGACCTGGGGCTCCTCCACAGACTCCCCCATTTAGAAACAGGAATAAAGATTAGGAAAGCTTTGAGCAGTCCCCCCATTTAGAAACAGAATAAAAGATTAGGAAGCTTGAGCAGGGCAATCTGGGGCAAATCATGCTTTCAAGGGAAGGGAGGGCGGACACAGGGAGGGAGAATCGGCTTATTCCCATCCCATGCAAGGAGGTGGCACGACCTAGCTTCGTGCGGTGGCCGCTCAAGGGCTTTTGGCAAGGCTCTTCCTCTTAACTGGCTCGGGACTAAGCCAGTGTGGGGCTGATGGCGTTGTCTCTGCTCTGCCCCCAACCCCTCCCATCACCGTGGCTTCCTCGCATTATGTTCACACACACTGTTCCCCTTTCAAGACTTCCGGCACTGTCTGTGCTGCTCCCTCTGCCTGGGGGGCCCGTCCCCCTCTTATTGGATCAGCAGAGTTTCAGTTACCTTTCAAGGTGTAATTCAAATGCCACCTCCTCCAGGAAGACTGCCAAAACTGCAACCTCCCTCAGTGAAAATCACAGCCCCAGGACTGTGGCTGCTTTCTGCTCTATTTCACCTTTGTTTACATTCTGCCTTAGGAGGGTCTGCTGCTTAACTATCTCTGCATTTGCATAGCGTGTCATGAACCTGAAGGGGATGTTGGTGCAAATTAAAATGTGTCTTATGCCCAATCTTTTTAAAAATATACTTTTATTGATTTCAGAGAGGAAAGGAGAGGGAGATAGAAGCATCAATGATGAGAGAGAATCATTGGTCGGCTGCCTCCTGCACGCCCCACACTGGGGATCGAGCCCGCAACCTGGGCATATGCCCTGACCAGGAATCGAACAGTGACCTCCTGGTTCATAGGTCGATGCTCAACCACTGAGCCACGCCGGTCTGGCATTGCCCAGTCTTCAGGAGACATGGTACTTTGTGCGGTGCACACGGGCAGGTCTTGCCTGTCCAGCACCCACTCCCTCCATTTCAGGTAGCCAGGGCCTGATTTTCCACGTTTAGTCCATGTGGTTGAGATGCTGCTGACCTAATAACTCCTTATCAGGGGTGGGCACGTGTCTCAGATCTGACCAATCAGAGCACAGGGATTAGAACAGGGACAGGCTTGTTGCCCAAACTGAGCCAATAATAAGACCAGTGAGCATCACCCAGTGGCATTCGCTGGCCCTCCTGGGAGTGAGGGGCTTCTTTCTGCTGTGGTTGCTAAATGTCCACTGCCCACGGGGGCTGTGGTCCAGTGTGCCACTACCTGGAGAGGGGCTGCCAGGCTATAATGCCTTTGGGAGACAGGGGGATCCTAGACTGGAGGGCTGGGGACATGGCTTCCCCAGCAAGGCTGGCCCAGACGGGGCAGGAAGCCATCTGCAAAACGGTGCTGGACAGGCACAGCCCGCCCAGGTGCTGGCTGAACAGGGTTGGTGTGAGCATGTCCCATTCAGCGCATGGCCCGGGCCCAGGAGGCGAGGGCACGGGTGAGCCCCCAGAGGAGTGTGTGGCTGTGCCGTCGGGGTGGAGACCGGGCCCTGGCAGGAGGTTCTGGGAGGAAGAGCCTGGCCGGCAACAGGCTGGAGGCCAGGGCCCCGGGAAGCCACTGCAGGGCACTGAGAACTATGTAGTCAGACATGGGGACACCACTTTCCAGCTGGGAAAATTCCCATCCCACTTGGCTTCCGTGTCACCTGTCGAGTGGGTTAATAATCTCTGTTTCAGTGTTAGTGTCAGAGTCAAATGAGAGCATATCAATAAAGCTCTCATAGTGGATGATTAGCGTTACTCTGTGGCTGGGTTCTGGGCAGGGCCGGGCCCTGGCAGGAGTGCAGGGTGAGGCAGCAAGTGATGGGAGCACTTGGAAACGGAGGCAGCAGCGTGGCTCCTGGCCGCTGGGCTGCTGGGCTGGGCTCTGCTAGGAAAGTAGTCATCTTTGTATGCCCAGAACCAAGCACAGTGCTTGGCATAGAGCAGGACCATACAAATATTTAAAAATGGAGATTGGACTTGCAGTTGACATCTGCTAAGGTTTTCTAGACCATCTCAGAACCACCTCGTTGAGAGAGAGACAAAATCGTGCCACAGCATGGAAAGCTGTGAAGTCATGAGACGCAGATGGAGCTTTGGTTCCGTCACTGTGTGTTCTGTACGACCCGAGCACGTCCCTTAATGTCCATAAGGTCCAATTTATAAAATTCACCCGTAAAAGAGGGCTATTAATACTTTGTCTGCCCGCCCCCTAGGATGTGGTCCAGTTCAGGAAGGCCTGGCGGACGGCAAGCCCGGAGCAAGCCTGCAGCACTGTCCGCGGTGCCGTTTCCACGAGCGGCCCGGCTGGACGGGGAACCAGATGCAATCTGTTGGCAGGGCAGCCAGTGGCCTGGCTCAGAACAGTGTTGCCAAGTGCTTGGTCGGAAGGGCAAGGCAAGGAGAGACGGGATTATAGACAGAAGAGAACACAACAGGAAGAAGAAGACAAAGACAGCACTTGAGAACTAAGGCTGTGAAAACAAGCCCCAGGGTTCCCTTACAAGGTGCACAGGGGTACCCCTGGAGTGACATCTGGTGAGCACTTGCTGCCTGTCAGGTGCCATGCTAGGTGTTTGCAGGGGTGCCTTCCCTTACTCCTCCCAATAACCCTGGGAGAGCACTACTGTCGTTACCCCTTTCACAGATGCGGAAACTGAGGCATGGGGGTCACGAGGGATCTTCATTGTAAGGTCCGAAAGCAATGTAGAGGTTTAAAATTACTTAAATTCATGTAAGTGCAGACACGAGGTATCTCGTGACTGGTCAGCAAGGTGTTAATTGGGCCGAGTTCCTGCTAGTACACAACGCAGGAGGTGACAATGACCTGGAGAGAGAAGAGAATGTACTTAAAGGCATTTCTGAGTGGTAAGTGCTGAGTGGATGTGGGACGGTGGTGGTGTTGTTTACGCAGTCTCTCCTGGTCTCTAGGTAACGCTCCCAGCACAGTGTGGTGAACAATGGGGTCAAGGAGAATCAGCGCTCCTCCCGGGCCTGGGCCTGGAGGCTGGACTCGCTCCCAGAAGGTCTCTAGGGGCCGGAAGGGACGGTGGCTGCACAGGCTCCCGGGCCAGCTTCGCTCCCAGCTCTCTGGCCTTAGCCTCCTGCTTGCTCCCAAGGATCAGGTGGTGGGAATGGCTGGGGGCTTCCTGGGTCAAGTTCAGCCCAGGCTTAGGGAACCCTGGGGCTGTGGGGTAGATGGCTGAGCCCACACATCCGTCCGGGATCTCAATGTTCCTGCCACTCGATCGCAGCATTTCAGGGCCAGAGGCTCCCTGGGCTTCTTCCATTCCCAGGAGGGTGGCCCCGCATGGGTGGAGTCGGACTCGGGTCCTGAGGGCCCCACCCAGTGGATGGCAGCCATGTGCCCTGGCTTCTCAGCTCAGCCCAGCAACCGCCCACCAGATCTGCAGCCCACAGGTGGGAGGGCTGAGGCTGACCTCACCAAGATGGAGGGGGGAAGACAGAGGAAGGCTGCGTGGGTGGGAGGTTCTGGGGAGCCACGCAAGCAGGAAAGAAAGGCGACCAGGTCCCAGGAGGCAGGCAGCAGCGAGGAAGCTGGGCTGCGGGAGGCCGGGAGGAAAGCCAGGTAAAGAGATCCCAAGAGAGGGAGCAAAGAGGCATGTGGAGGG
The DNA here is from genome assembly GCF_000147115.1 of Myotis lucifugus. Taxonomy (NCBI): domain Eukaryota; kingdom Metazoa; phylum Chordata; class Mammalia; order Chiroptera; family Vespertilionidae; genus Myotis; species Myotis lucifugus. Next base: position 407,305 of record NW_005871370.1, on the reverse strand, counting down.
TTGCAAGGAAAGCAAAGGGCCACCTGGGGAAGACAAGGCAGTGCCAGGAGGGAGGCCCCACGGCTGGGTGATGCCTGGTTCCCAGGGGCACACTATGGCTGGGCGCTGAGATGGGGGAGCTGAGTGAACAGCTTTTGCTAGATGAATGCTCCAGAAACTGCTCGGCTTTTAAAGGGTTTCTAGCAAGGATTTGAAGATATTGGAATGGGCGGAGGGAGAGACCCAGGGGTCTCATGGGAGTAAAGGGCATCACCAGAGATGGCATATACGACGGTTTGGAGTTCCCAAGGGGAGAGACCGCCCTGGACGGGGAGAGGGCAGTGCCAGGAGGAGATGATGGAGGCAGGAGAGATGGATGGCTTCTCCGGGTGCAGAGGAATGGGAGGGGCGCAGGCCCATGGCTCGACCCACTGAGGGCCAGGCCTCAGGGAAGGTGGGAGCAAAGGTGTTATTTATTGCAAGGCAGCAGGACAAGGCGAGGCGGGGAGCCTACCCTCCAGACACCCGCTGGGGTGCTGGGCTGGGCTTGGGGACAGACACCCCACTGGGGTGCTGGGCTGGGGGCAGACATGGTGGCAGGACCGGATGATGGACTCAGCGGCAGCCACCGCAGTCAGGCCGGATTAATGGAGAGCCAGCAGGAAAAATGGGAGAGGCAGCAGGCTTGGTTCAAGGAAAATGGATGAGGGTTAGCAGCAGCAAGAGCAGCAGATAAAGGGGGGTTTTCCAGGGGGGTGAGTGGTCTAGGGCTCCCCATCCCCAGCTGACGGTGAGAAGCCACACCTCAGGCCCTGGAAGACTGGTGAGAGCGAGCAGGGCCCGGGCAGGAACAGGCCCCGGGAGGCTGGCAGGAGGAGCCACCAAGGAGGGGCTCCAAGTCAGAGAGGGACCCACACTGATGGGTGTTGGCTGAGCTCACTTGGGCCTGGCGGCGGGTCCTGGGGTCGCCATCTGGGGTTTCCTAGGCCCTCACTGAAGACCGACAGGAAGCACTCGGGATGTCTAGTGGAAGCCCTTCCAACCCAGCCCACGCTGTTGGGCTCAACCACCTAATAAACATGCTCAGAGTCGAAGCATCCAGATCTCTGCTCTGAAACCGACAGAGGTGAACGAGAAGGCCACTGTCTAGTAAGAAGGCAGGCCGGCCACCGCCTTTCTGCTGTGTTTCAGGAGCCCCAAGAACCACGTGCTCTCAGCAGCCGGCCCTTCCAAGGGCGATGGTGACCGTGGTGATGTGGGCAGACACTCCTGATGCTCAGCGAACTCTCATCGCTCTCGCAAGTGGCTAAAATAAGAGTCCCCTTAGTTAAGGAAGAGAACCCTGGAGACCCCGGCTTGGCGTGGCTCCTCTCCTGTGGTCCCAAGGGCATCACTCAGACCCACTCCTGCCTTGCAGACCCACCCGGCGATACCCAGTGCCGAGTCGGCGCCTCCTCCGGGCACTCCCTCCAGAAGGGAGGTGAGGGCGAGACTCTCCATCACCATCTCTCCCCCGAGTCCCATCGCTTCCCTGCCTCCAGCACCAACGGGCAGAGGGAGAAGGGAGCACAGCACCTCTCTCTGTCCTCCTCTCAAGCCCCGGGCCACCCCCAGCCCCGATGGCCCACGCGCCACGCTGTTTGCTGACCAGGGCCAGGAGCAGCACGGCCCCGGAGGCACACCTCCTTGTTTAACGGGGAGGCAGGCTCCTGAGGTTCTGAGTGTGAATTCCAAATGCATCAGCACCTGGAGACGGGACCTGCAGTTCTTCGTGGCTGGCGTTCTACATCAGCTCACAAGATAACACGCTTACAGATTACAGAGCTGGGACAGACCCCTGTACAACCCACCCCAAGAGAAAGTGCCTTCCTTGTTCTCTGGCCGGACCTGGCTCAGGGGTTGAGTGTTGACCTATGAACCAGGAGGTCACAGTTCGATTCCCGGTCAGGGCACATGCCCAGGTTGCAGGCTTAATCCCTGATGTGGGGCATGCAGGAGGCAGCCAATCAATGATTCTCTCTCATCATTGATGTTTCTCTCTCTCTCTCTCTCTCTCTCTCTCTCTCTCTCTCTCTCTCTCTCCCCTCTCTCCCTCCCTCTCTGAAATCAATACAAATATATATTTTTTAAAAAGGTATTTTTCTGAGCACCAACTACTCGCTCGGCAGAGACCTTGCCCTTGAGGAGCTAGCAAAGCATGTCAAACTCATGGCCAAATAAGGCACACGGCCCGCCAAACTCGAGTTTGACTTGCTTGAGCTAGACAGACTCAGGCAAGCATGTAAACATGCTAAAACCCCCCATAGGACCCGGGCTGAGAAAGCTGGACAGATCAGAGGGGGAGCATGAAGAACACACTTTTTTTTTTTAATATATATTTTATTGATTTTTTTACAGAGAGGAAGGGAGAGGGATAGAGAGTCAGAAACATTGATGAGAGAGAAACATCGATCAGCTGCCTCCTGCACACCCCCCACCGGGGATGTGCCCGCAAACAAGGTACATACCCTTGACCGGAATCGAACCTGGGACCCTTGAGTCTGCAGGCTGACGCTCTATCCACTGAGCCAAACCGGTCAGGGCAAGAACACACTTCTGAATGTCGTCATCTCTGTGACTTGGGACAGCCTAAGTAACCCAGACACGCTGCATTCACGCATGTCCGTTTCTGAAACTAATCCGTGAATAGTTCATGAGGAAGCGGAAGGGGATTAGAGAATGACCTACACACGTAGCCTTTGTTCATGAAGAACAAAAATTCTAGAGGCCTGGGATAGTCAAGGCTACTACAGGAATATTCACACCTGAAGGGTTCAACTGCCTGCATCCTTGGGGCTATGAAGTAGATCCTGACACGAGGCAGGAGTAAGGCTCACCCACCTTGAGTCAGAGACGGGAGACCCATCTGGGGGGAGGGCCAGGAGAGGCTGGGAAGATCCTGAATCAAAGCAAAGGAGTCTGGACTTGACCCTTCTGCGGACAGGACGTGCTTAGGAAAGGGACGGCTCCTGCGACAGCGTAGGACGTGCTGAGTGGGAACGAGTACAGGAGAATGCACTCGTGTGGACTCTCAAGACTGTGACAAAGGTCTTTAGGGAACAAGTGATCCAGGATCATGGCATCACTGAACACAGGCGTGTGTGATGACATTATTTTCCCTTCCCGTGCCTCACTTTATTCATCTATAAAATCAGAATAATGGTGTCTGCCTCACACAGATATGAGGATTAAATTAATACGTGGGAAGCACTTGGAGCAATGCCTGGTGCGTAGTATGTGCTCAGTAAGTGTTAGCTTTCATTTTCATTTCTTTCTTTCGGGTGGGAAGGAGTGGCAAACAATCCACTCTGCTCAGATCAAGCAGAAAAGCAGTCTCAGTGGTTCTAATGTACATATCACATTTCACTCTGCCCGTGGAACAAAGATGTAAATTATTTCAAACAGACATGCATATACTTTAAAATACTGAGTTTATTTAAAAGATCAGCACAGTAAAACTGTCACACAAATAACTTTAAAGCGATCAATGATGAAGACAGACAATCCTATCAATTCAAGTGTACACATTAACTCCTCAAATTAAACCCTTTAATTTCCCTTGAAGCCTTTTTAATTCTGAGGTTATATAAGATTAATCAAGAAACATTAACATTAAACAAAAATCAATTTTGTACAAATAAGTGGGATCAAGCAGCTTAAACCATCACCTGGAACACTTGCACTTCAGAAAAACCCCAGGTGACAACACTCTATAAGCTACAAACAAGATTCACATTATTCCATGGGAACGTCTACATCACTCACTCTTCACATTTTTTTTTCACAAGCCTCAGGCAAGAAACTGAGGGAACCTTTTCCCAGGCAGTGGCCTTCTTTCCATACACATTCCTTTTTCTGAATTCAGAGCTTCTGAAAACACAGAAGCTTTTCTCTTGGTAAAATAGGACTTACGAGACGTTCGATGACCAAGCTATTATGGTTCTGAAGTTTCTTCCCTTCCCTGGAGACCCAGACCCAGAGGTCTTCATGTCATTCAAATTGGTTCTCTCCTCCCACCAGGTCTCTCTGGTCTGGAAACACCGACGTGTCTGCCTCGCCAGCGATGGAAGTGAGTTCTGCACCTCTGACCGGGCACAAGAGGCCAGGCCCACTCCGATGTGCTCTGATCTCCTCTGAATTCAGAGAAAGCTCTGTGTGTCCGAATATGTCCACTGATAGCAAGAGAAGACTTTGAGGAACTCAACATGTGAGAAGCCGCTAGGAACTGCACATGGAGAGATGTGTTGATTGTTGTGACTGACAACTGGTGGCTCCTGTTCTCACTGAGCTGCACAGGGCCGAGGTCTGGCAGGAAACCTGACCCGGCTCGCCTCGAGTCCGTAACCCGGTGGGAACCGGTCCTGTTGGGAAATGGCTTGACATGGAAACGTGAGCCAGGTGAGGGGACCGGACGGTAATTGCACTTTTGTGGGCACTGATCCACCTGTGGGTTCTGAAGCAACTTGAATCCCTGTATGAAATACACCGATCTGTTACTTTTCAAAACATTCTGATCACCAAACTGAGCCAGTGGAGGAATGTGGCAACAGGAAAATTATACATTCAGAAAATATATTATCATAATCAATTCACGTTTCCTGGGTACTAATCAATGTAACACATTCCACTGTAAACCACCAGAACCAATGCCATGATGATGACCTCACCGGCGCGTCCTTCCTCTCCTTGGGCAGCGCCTGGGCCTGGATGGACAGCCTGGATAAAGCCTGGCCGTGCCTAACGCCAAGGGTGGTGTCGCCGCTCCTGCAGTGGCACGGAGCCCCGTGGTGGAGAGCCTTCAGGTGGCAGCCTCTAAGAATTCCGAGGTGAACACAGCTTCCGCGTAGCCTTCGCACACGTCCCGAAGTTCAGCAGTCACGGACCCCAGAGCCTCGTCCACCAGCTCCTCTGAAAAGCTGAAGACAAACAACACAGCTGAAGGCATGCAGCCAAAGATGGGAGCCTTTCTTCACTCGGCTGGGGAACTCACCAAGTCAATTCTAAGATTTAAACGGAAATGCAAAAGGCCAAGGACAGCCAAGATACTTCTGAAGGAGAAAGACAAGGTGAGCCTTGCTTTCCTAGATATTAAGATGATGGCACTTAGAGACCAGAGTCTGGCTAGAGGGAGGGGCCTGAACTATAACCCATGGCCTCGCCCTCAGATGGGTGAAGCCAGTGGTGACCAGAAACCAACCAGCTGCAACCCAGTCAACCCAGACCCACGGACAGAAACTGGGCCTGCCTTCTCTACGGGATGGGATGGGGCAGGACACTCAAATTTGTGTTCTCTTTCTCCTTACACACTCACACACACACACACTCACACTCATACATGCACACACAATTTTTTCCAAACTGTTTCAGAGTAAGTTGCAGACTTGACATCCCTCAAGTGCTTCATTTATATTTCCTAAATAACCATAATTCTCTTAAATAACCATAATTATAAAAATCACAACATTAACACTATTATCTAATCTCATCTACAGACCTTTTCCAAAGCTTGCCAACTGTCCAAATAATGTCCTTTAAAAGAAAACTCCCCAGCCCAGGATGCCACGCTGGATTTGGCGGTCATGTCTCTTCACTCTCCTTTAGCCTGGAACCGCTCTCCGGCCTTTGTCTTTCAGGACCTTACTTTCTACAGAGTGAGGCCTTTTTTTGTAGAAGGTCCCTCAACCTGAGTTTGTCTGATGCTTCCTCACGGGGAGACTCGGGTGACGTTTTTGGAACTGAAGCCACAGAAGGGATCATGTTCCCTGAGGGCTCCTGTCACCCTCTCACTGCTGAGTGAACTGTTACCCTTGGTGACAGTGATGTCTGCCCGGTGTCTCCCCTGTGCAGTACTGTTTCCCCTTTGCAATTAATAAGTATATTGTGGGGAGATCTGTGTGATTATGTAAATATCTTGTTTCTCATCCAACTTATCTAAATCAATTATTACAGGGCTGCCAACACTGAATTTCTAATCTCATCATCCCTTCTCCATTTAGCAGTTGGCATTCCACTGTAATAAAAAGCTTTCCTTCTCCTTTGTTTATGTATGTATGTATGGATGGATGGATGGATGTATTCATTCATTCGTATAGGCTTGGCCTGGTAGATTCTCATTCAGTAGTTTGTAACTCATTACCATTATTGCTTATTTTGACACTCAGAATGTCCCAGGTTGGCCAGTCGGAGCCCCTTCCAGCTGGCTCCTGGGTGCTCCTGACAGGAGCAGCATTCTCTGCTCTGAACACTTCCCCTGGCGCACGATGTTCCAGGCTCCTCCTTCATTTCCCAGCCCCAGGCCCGGAATCAGCCATTTCTCTGAGGAACCCTGGTACCTTTTCATGGAAAATAGTATTTAGAAACAAAGATCTGGTATAAGTGTGCTCACTGCTACTGGTGCCACTGCCAGACAGACTCAGACAGACAGACAGACAGACTCCATGCGATAGTCTGTATCTATCAAAACTGCAAACTCGTAATACCTCCAATCCCAGTTCACCAGCTAGTTCATTCTAGCCTTCCCCTGGAAACCTGGCTCTCACTATTCACAATATACTTACTGATCTGATCAATCCTAAAATACAGAGAAGTCGTTTTAGAACCATTAACCCATGCACTGTGTATAGAAACCTACTCCCCAGGATCTAGTGTGTGCCTACAGACTTTTCATCTTTAACCAGAGGCACAGAGTCAGAAGACCATGTTCAGAGTCACTCAGACTCGTTCTTCTCTGTCCTGCCACCTTCAGCATGGTCTTGTTATTCACTGGACGTGCAGTCGGGGTCACTGTTTGTATCCAAGTCAGGCCCCCATTACTGTTAATTTGGATGGATATATAGGAAACATCAACATAGTTCCCAGAGTCGGAATTACACAAAAAAGGTAAATGCAGACAAGTGTCACTCACCCTCTCCTGTTACCCATTCCCATCCCAGTCGTTTGCTTACTTTGACCATCGTTTGCCTTTTAATTGGCATGTTTAGTTCTCTTTCATTTAATGTAATTCTGATATACAGAGTGCCCCCCAAATGTATACTCACTTTGAATTATAAAATCAGTGTGGCCCTAACCGGTTTGGCTCAGTGAATAGAGCGTCGGCCTGCGGACTCAAGGGTCCCAGGTTCGATTCCAGTCAAGGGCATGTACCTTGGTTGCGGGCACATCTCCAGTAGGGGGTGTGCAGGAGGCAGCTGATCGATGTTTCTCTCTCATTGATGTTTCTAACTCTCTATCCCTCTCCCTTCCTCTCTGTAAAAAATCAATAAAATATATTAAAATAAATAAATAAATAAATAAAATAAAATCAGTGTTTATTAACATGTAGTTCAATTTCAAAATTTAAAAGAATCTACAGAAATGAATAATTTTTTTGTCAACGCCTGTTTTCAAACTGATGAGCCTTCTGGTCCAGGCACTGCTTATAACTCAAAGCAGTGGAATCGCAAACATCAAGAATCATTTCGTTTGGTATATGTGTGCCCTCAATTCATCCGCTGTTGTCGGTTTTGTACCATAAAATTATCTTTTATTAATCCCCACTAAAAAAAAGTCTAGTGGCACTTTAGGATAAATTTTCTTTGTTTAAAGCTTAGTCTGGCTTCACCCATTATTTCAAATCAGTTAAACCCGAAGAGGAGTGAAAATTAAATGAGTTACCAGCTGTTAAAGTGTGTATACATTTTTGGGGACACCCAATATTTGAGGTTCTACTATGAAAACACTAAATATTTTCTAGTTGTCTATTTGTTCTCCATTCTTCCTTGCCCTCTTTCAGATATTGTAATTTCTCATTACATTCTTTTCTCGCTATGAATTTGTATTATTCTCTTAGTGGTCACCCTAGATTACAATGAGAATCCCTGACTTAAAGTCTAACACTAATTGATATGATTGAAAGATACCTTACAACACCATCTCTATCATCTCCCTGGCTTATGTGCTATTGTTACTGTGTGTTTTAAATGTATGCACACACCCTAAGACAGCAGTTTATTGTTTTATACAGTCAATATTCATTTACCTACACACTGACTGACCTTTTTAACAATTCATACCTTCTTATATTTTTGACCTTTCATCTGTGACTATTTTGCTCTGACTAAAAAATATCTTTTTAATGCAGTGGTTCTCAACCTTCTGGCCCTTTAAATACAGTTCCTCATGTTGTGACCCAACCATAAAATTATTTTCGTTGCTACTTCATAACTGTAATGTTGCTACTGTTATGAATTGTAACGTAAATATCTGATATGCAGGATGGTCTTAGGCGACCCCTGTGAAAGGGTCGTTCGACCCCCAAAGGGGTCGCGACCCACAGGTTGAGAACCGCTGTTTTGATGTTTCCTACTGTGAAGGTCTACTGGCAATACACTTTTCAGCTGTTGGAGCCTCCTTACCTTACTTCTTGAAATGTACTTCACTGGGCTTAGAACTCTGGGTGGCGAGTTCTCCTGTTTTAGAAATTTAAAAGCCTTAGCCGGTTTGGCTCCGTGGATAGAGTGTCAGCCTTCGGACTGAAGGGTCTCAGGTTCGATTCCAGCCAAAGGCACATACCTGGGTTGCAGGCTCAATCCCCAGTAGGGGGCGTGCAGGAGGCAGCCAATCAATGATTCTCTCTCATCATTGATGTTTCTCTCTCTCTCTCCCTCTTCCTTCCTCTCTGAAATCAATAAAGAAATATATTTAAAAAAAAAAAAAAGATATACTAGATCTCCCAGCTTCCATGGTCTGTTTTTTCTTTCTTCCTTCAGCTGATTTTAAGATTTCCTCTTCCTCCCCCACCTTCCCTCCGAGATTCCGCACTCTCTTTATCTTTGACTTTTCAACATTACTACGATATGCCTACGTATAGATTTACCTCTTTCTCTAGCTTGGGCCTTTTAGAACTTCCTGCATGTATGGCCTGATGTCTTTGATTCTGTGTCTGATGGGTCTACCGTTCGGAGCTGCTGTAGGACTGTTCTTGTTAGTGTCATCTCTCTCTGCTGCCTGGTTCTTCACCACCATACACCAGGCACTGTGCTTGAAAATTCTAACAATAATATAAGTCCTACGATGCTGTCCTATACATTCAGAGAAAATTCACGTTAGCTTCTGCCTGGTGCCTGGGGGGCAATAACCGGAACCACCTCGATACAATCCGAGGAATGAAGATAATCTGGAGCCACGCAGAGTCCTGAGAGGGCCTCCTGGCACCCAGGTCACCCCCACTTCAGGGTCCTCTCAAGTGAGGCCAGTACTCCCCCATACGGCAAGGCCGAGTCCCACCTCTGTCCTCAGACCTGGAAACGCCACCCACGTGCCCCAGGACTGACTCTGTAGCGCCAGACAGGGCTAACCTCCAGGGCTGCTGCTCCACGCGCTGCCCCAGTTATTCCGCGTCACCTGGTTACCTTCTGGTGCCTTCCAGCACGTCCGCTTTATTTTTAACCTAGCGTTTCTATTAAGAGTTATCCTCAGGGGAGAAGTGGTCCCAATTACCAGGTGCGTCATCAAGTGGTCACTTGTTTTTGTATTTGTTTTGCTTTCCATATTCCTACCGTGAATTCTTCTATATTATAAAATCATCATATTAAGAAATACCAAGCTACTCCGAATCCATTCAAACACATTAAATAAAGTATCTGTTTTCTTCTTTTTGTAAAAAAAAAATATATATCTTTATTGATTTCAGAGAGGAAACGAGAGGGAGAGATAGGAACATCAACGATGAGAAAGATCGCCTGCCTTCTGCACGCCCCACACTGGGGATCGAGTCTGCAACCTGGGCATGTGCCCTGACCAGGAATCGAACCTAAACCTCCTGGTTCATAGGTCGATGCTCAACCACTGAGCCACACCAGCCGGGTTGTTTTCTTCTTCCTTTTAACCTCCCTCACCCTGCGCCCACTCTGGGAACCACTCCTCCTGGCGCTCTGTCCTCCTACTCCAATCGGGATTGGTTGCTTTCTATGCTCACTGAGACGTTCTCTTGGAAACAGCTTTGGCCATTTTCCTGGAAGGTCCCTGTTGTAGCCTAAGTCTCCTAAGTCCTGCCTTCCTCCTTTTCAACGTGCACCCTGGACTGGTGGCGTGCACCCTCCAGGAGCTTAGTGACAAAGTGCACGGGAACTAGATTTTTGGTCACTGTGCACCCCTGACGTGTCTTTATTTTACCCTTATATTTAGCTGACGATTTAGCTGAGCACAGACTTGAGGCTGAATTCTGGAAGCTCACTCCAACACCTGCCAGCAGTGCTGCTCCTGAAACCAAGGTGCCAGTCTCAGGTCTGATTGTTGGAACAGGCCCAGTTTTAAGTCTCGGGAACCTTTTATCATAATTTCCGCACACTGGGATGTTCAAATTTCCTTTGCAAAATGATGTGCCATGGTGTGTTCTGTTCTATTCATTTATTCATTTATGTATTCACTCATTCACTAACTTGCAGTGGACAAATGATGAACTCTTCCAATCTAGAGATTAAGAGTCTTCTGAGAAATTTTCTTATAGTATTTCTCTGAATTTTCCCACTCCCCATCCCTCTGTTTCCCGTTCTCACATTCTGGGACTCCAATTACACAGATGTTGGACACTATAAACTGAAAATCTGTGTGCCCTCCACCCCATTCATATCTAACAGCCCAATCCTCAAGGTGATGGCATCTGAAGGTGGAACCTTCGGAAGGTAAGTAGGTCCTGAGGGTGGAGCCCTCACGAATGGGATTAGTGCCCTTATGAAAGAGACACGAGAGAGAGGACCTCGCTGTTGGCTAAGTGAGAATACAGCGAGAGAGGATCTGTTTGCAAACCAGGAAGCAGGCCCTTGATCAAGGTGTTAATTTTGTTGTTTAAGCCACTCAGCCTATGGCATTTGCTATGGCAGCCAGAGCTAAGACATTGACAGAATAATCCTCTAACTTTTAAAATATCTTCTTCCCTATTATCCATTCTTGGTGTGTTTTTTCAACTCTACTTCCTGAGAGATCTGACTTTTTCTTTGAATCCTTCTAGTGAATTTATTTCAGCCATATTTTTTATTTCTAAAAGCTTTTGTTTCATTCTTTGAAAGTTTATTTTTTAATAATATCCTGTTCTGATCTGGCAGGTGTGGCTCAGTTGGTTAAGCATTGTCCCATGCATCAAAAAGTCACTGATTCTATTCCCAGTCAGGGCACATGCCCAGGTTGCAGGTCTGGTCCCAGGTCGAAGTGTGTGCAGGAGGCAGCCAATTAATGTCTGTCTGTCTGTCTGTCTGTCTCTCTCTCTCTCTCTTTCTCCCTTCCTCTCTCTCTAAAATCAATAAAGACATATTTAAAAAATTACTGTTCTTGTTTCATGATGTAATAGCTCCACTTACTTCTCTGGGAATATTAATTTTGTTTTCAATGCTTTATTCTCCTTCCTGCACTGTTTGGCTTCCTCCGAGCTTTTTATGTGTAAGAGGCTGTGCATCTTTCCTGGCTTTCATCAAATGTCTGCTATCTTCCGGAAGGAGCGTTTGAACCACGCCTCCTGTTTCCTGACTTAATTGCACCTATGCCTTACCAGCACCCGGTGCTCCCCGTTCCTGCGCTTTCCCAGGTGTTTCTGCATAAATCAGCTTGGTTCTTGGCTCTCCCTGGTCTGCTAAGTCATCTTATTTGTCTAACTGCTTTATGGCTTCCAAATTTTTATTGCTATTTCTTGTTTGTTCCCATTTAAAGGTTCATGCCTTTTATCTATTCTCTTAGTGACATACAGTTGGGTAGAGACACGGGGCATAAAGATGAATACACATGCTCAGTCTGTCTTTTTCACCCAGAAGTCTCCCGATTTGTTTTTAAACCAGGAACCCTTGAGAGTTTGCTTTCATCAAAAGCATCACATCACCTAAGCCTCTCCTGCACAGCCACTCTTATTTACACCCAGGCTACATCATCTCCCTTTGAGCACGCAAGCAGTGCTTTTTCCTCAGTGTAAGTAGAAATGGAGACATTACAGAAAAAACATCGAAGATTCCCTCACATAAGAAGCTATTAAGTGAAGTCAACTGTCTTAGGATAATTTTTCAAGGTCTCTCACTTTGGAACACTCAAATCAGAAACAAAACCAAGACTGAAACGGAGCTAGAAAATTCGGATGCACCGTCATGTAAGGGCCAAAGACTGCAGCGGAGAACATTTGTAAAGATCCAGCCATATTTTAACAGCTCTGGCCTCTACCTGTTAACCTATCATTTCCTATAGGCTGAGAGCTTTCCCTACAGCAACAAGACAACTATGAACAAAGCGTATCATTTATCAGGTGGGAAGAACATACACGGGAGTCTATCTTCCCTGGCTTGTTTTTGGATTTCCCAATATAGCAGTTAGCCTCACCACCCACACAGGCTCTGGGAGAACAAGAGAGCATCTGCAGGACTGTGTTCACACAGAAGCAAGTGAGGTTTGCCTACTCTCCTCCCCACAAAAGACACGGCATCTCTACCAGCACCAAAGGCGCAGGTACTTTGAAGGGCACTGTCTGTTAAAGGGCACTGTCTGCTACATTTTTTTATTTCTGATCCTGCCCAGAACTCCACTAGAATAAAAGGACATACACAAATACATCACTCTACAAGGAGAAGAAGAAACAACAGTACATGAGAAATGACCAAGGTTTTCAGGAAGGAAAACGCACATGGAGGAATCCTAACTGACTCGGCAGGACAGAGGGAGCACAGGAAGCTGAAACCCAGGAGTCTGTCCAGGGAGATGCCAAGGGAAGCAAGCTGGCTGTCTCACAAAACAGACTCAGGACCCAGGAATTGGGAATCGGGGGTAAGAGTGCCAAGGACCCTGCAGGCGGAGGGAGGTCTGGGGTGGAAAATGAGGGCCTGGGTTGACATTCTGCAGGATGAGCAGCGAGACTGACAGGTGTCCACCCCTGCTCCCGGCAGCGAAGTGACAATCCCTCCTTCACCCCCACAAATGAAGGTGTAGATTCTTTGGGAAAAACAAACCCGTAATTTTAAACTCAGCCAAGTCATCAATCAAGTACGTCTCCACAGAATAAAGACACTTTCAAGCTGGCAAATCTCAAGAATGTTCCTCCAGTAGACAAAGCAGGATATGCTCCATCCGAGTGAGAGAGAACACCTAGAAAGAGGGCGATGAGAGCACTGGACATAAAGCCTCTGACCTGGGAGGGAGGCGACCGAACACGCAGGGCCATGAAGGAGGAAGTCCCGGAGCAGGAGCCACAGGGCCGACTTAGAGGAAGCCAACCAGGCTGGGGTGGGACGGGGAGGGCCTCAGGAGAGAGAGTGGGGTGGAGGCGAGAAACAGAGATCAACTGCTACATCTTATCACTGAGGAAAAGGACACTGAGATTTTGGCTAGTGGGTGGGTTAAAGTTCATAAATATCTAAAAGAATAAGCAAATAAAAAAGAGGCAACTGTTAACTCCTGAGATATGTTTCAAGCTTGTTCAAGAAAGAAATCATAGTATACTGCCTGACTTGATGATGAAAAAATATTTGCATATTTATAATAAAGTGATATTCAAGAGGAATTTAAATTTGGGCCCAATTTTCAAAGAATGGATTTCAATTAACTATTTACATTAAAAAAATCTTATCTGTTCTTCAAAAATTTAGCAGCAGTGGGACTATGTTTCAGGACTCCACGAAACGACCTCAGAAGGAGAAGGGCTAAAGAGCATGTTGCAAAGCCCGAAGGCCTGCTGCTACAGGCCCGTCTGTCTGTCCAACCCTGAAGGCTTCGAGACCACCCTGCTTCTGACCCAGGACTGTGTTCTCTGGTGGACGAGCCCTCCCTCCGGCCACAGGAAAGCCCCGCTCTGCCTAAGGAGGGGAGGCCACAGCACACTCCCTTGGCGACATCACCCAGGCTGCTCCACAGTCTCTTCTCTCTGGGAAGAGGACGTTCGCAGAGAAACCTGGCCACTAGCCCAAAAGCAACCACTGGAACTCCAAGGCCGAAAGCATGAGACCGTGGCCAGTCCTTCCCCAGCCTGTCTGTCGGATAACGTTTGGCACGTGGCATGGAACATTTACTGACCTTTCAGCAATCAGCCACGGATTGAAGGAGCCCACGGCCTCATGGGAGACCATCCGGAGGTACTGGTCGTAGCGGCTGCAGTAGTCTCCGATGCTGCGTCGCATTCCGGGGGGGACCAGGAGGGCAGTCCGACCCTTTCTCTGCTCAGAATCTTCTGAAGGAAAGAGGAGGGGAGCCTCTCTTTTCTCCGATTTCTCCTCTGTTCCCATACTATCATCCAGGGAACTGAGAACAAATAAAAATGATGACAACATTCAAATCACCTGTAAGCAAGGGCAAACTGTTCACCCACCCTCATGGTTTGCCAAAAAGGCTTACTTTCATTTCTCTTTCTCACAATGAACAAAACTCAGTGTTATCACCACTCACTGTTTACCCTCTCCCCTGGAATAACCCTCCACAGGGTAGAAGCTCCTGTCCTGTAGTAATTTTCAGTATAACCACCGCGCCTTCATGATGCTTTCAACAGAAAAATCCAGGCTCTTTAACATGCAACATTTTTCTTCTGTTTTTAATATATATATATTTAATCCTCACCCAAGGATATTTTTCAATTGATTTTTAGAGTGGAAGAGAGAGGGAAAGATAGAAACATTGAGAGAAATACATCGATTGGTTGCCTCCTGCACGCACCCTGACCAGGGCCCAGGCCAGGGAGGAGCCTCCAACTGAGGTACATGCCCTTGACCGGAATCGAACCCGGGACCCTTCAGTCCCCAGGCCAACACTCTATCCACTGAGCCCATTGGCTAGGGCAAGATGCAACAGTTTCTATGCCCATCTTATAAACACACTACTTTACTGAGCCATCTTGGAGTTTGGCAAGATCTTGCTCAAAGAATTTCCCTGTGTCTTGTGGGAACTGAAGGAATATGAAACTCATCAACATCGAAGGCAACCAACTGCAATGAGGTCAGTCTCGTTAGCACTTACTTGCCATTCCAGGGCCTTTCCAACACGATGTGCACGTCTGGGTCCTTGCTGGCTACTGTCTTTGTGATCCTGATTGGATGAGGAGAAAGGGGTCCTTCACTTACTGCTGCGAGTTTTTGGTCTAGAAAAGGAGAGGCATCAAATGACTTCATATAAAGGAGAGTCGGTACAGACCAGAGCTGTCTCTGTGGCCAACCACCCGTGAGAAGTCACAGGCACCCTCTTTAGCATAATGGGTTTAGCAGGCAGTGCGATGAAGATAGAAGAGGTGAATTCAGAAGTTACTGAGACACAAGCCGAGGAGGAGTCGCTGTTAACAGCGAGCTGCTGGAAGCCTCTGCTAGCTCCGAGACGGCGGAAGGAAGTCTGTGCCCAGCCCCAGGCTCGCGGGTTCCCGGACCAAGCTGCTCATTCCAGGGTCTTCAGCAGTTGGGTTTGTTTTTTAACCTTTAAATGGTTTAATTAGGGCGAGGGAAAAACCCACTTACACCTGAGCACTTAATTAGCTGACTTAATTTGTGGCATTGCTGGAAAATCTGCATAATGTGATCGGAACATTAACTTAGTAACTAGACCCTGCAGGCTTGACAGCTCTTTTGAGTTCTGAATTATTTATAATTTTAAATGTATTTCAAGTGTAGGAAGATTTGTCCTTCTCTTAGGTAAGGAGACTCTCTAAGTCAAAGAACTTTCTTTAACTCATTTATATGCTTGTGATTTCTCACTGTCAGAAATACTGCAAAAGTCTGTTTTTGTAAAAATAATGCTGAGTACAATCAATTTTTAATTGTTCACAGAAGAGAGGACATACACTTAGACCAGTGATGGCGAACCTTTTGAGCTCAGCGTGTCAGCATTTTGAAAAACCCTAACTTAACTCTGGTGCCGTGTCACATATAGAAATTTTTTGGTATTTGCAACCATAGTAAAACAAAGATTTCTATTTTTGATATTTATTTTATATATTTAAATGCCATTTAACAAAGAAAAATCAACCAAAAAAAAATGAGTTCGTGTGTCCCCTCTGACACGCGTGTCATAGGTTCACCATCACTGACTTAGACCCTGCACCACTCAAGAGTCACTTTAGATGTGTGACGCCGCTGAACACACCATCTGACAACTGGAAACAGGGTTCTTTCTATGAGTCCGTGATTCTGGAATTCAAGTGTCTGAAAACTCATCTTAGCGCTTAGTGTTCTAAGGAGCTCCTCTTCACTGTATCCCTAGACTTTATGCAGAGTCATAGACAGTGACTAATAATTCAAGTTGCCCTGGGAAAAGGAGGACATGGAGTTCTAGGTAAGACTGCCTTTTGCACGATGCAACCCAACTCTGGGGCCAATGGCCAACCCACCTGTGAAAGCATGCTTCCCTCTGCTTCCACACAAAAAGGTGCCGAAGTGCCTGCCCATTCACTGAGCAGGGTTCTCCTGGGCCAGGCCTGTGCCGGGTGCAGGGGAAGCACAACTGAATCTGACCAACTTGCCGGCCTCAGAGAACCTGTGGCCGAGCTGGGAGAGGAGACCTCGGAACAAACAGCTCTACAATGGCCGACAGGTCGGAGCCCATGGGCGCCCACAGGCCTTCGAGGGAGGGAGCCAGGTTCCAGTCCAGGCATCCCAGGCGGAGCACTGCACGCTCGGTCCACGGGAGTCATGTGAGTTGGGCCCCAAGTGTGGTGTCGACTGTTTTACGAGGATGAAAATGGGAGCGGGATTAGGGTTGGGGTGAAGAGAGAACCAACAGGAGCAAAGAATAGAGCACTTGAAAATGGCAGAAAACATAAAAGGAACAAGTCAGTATTGTGCTTTGATGACTCATCCTTCTGTCAAAATTTGACATGGAGAACACTTTTTCTAAAATGACACCCACCCCAAACCCATATTTTAAAAATATTATATGTGAAGCCCTGGTCTGGTGGTTCAGTTGGTTGGAGCGTTGTCCCGTACACCAAAAGTCTGCAGGTTTGATTCCTGGTCAAGGCACATACCTAGATTGCAGGTTCAGTCCCCAGTCAGGGCACCTATGGAGGCAACAGATCAATGTTTCTCACATCAATGTTTCTCTCCCCCTTCCTCTCTCTCTCAAATCAATAAAAACATATTCTCGGGTGAGGATTAAAAAAAATTATATGTGACATAGGCTACTGTTGTAAACCATCTACACCCGCAATTTCCTTTACAGCCCTTAGTAATCATCGTACTTAAATTCCTTCAGAGGTAATGTTTAACCACCTTTTATTCACCTCCTTTCATTGAGGAAGGCAGTAACTGATAAGCCTGCATTAAACAGAATTGAAGTAACACTTCCCGGCCAAAACTGTGAGAGTAGCCTAGCAACTGCAGCCAAAATTTGTCTGAATGAATTTTTACAAGTGGAGGAGAAAAGGAAAGGTCTTTTCAACAAATGGTATGAGAACAAATGGATATCCATTAAGGAGGAAAAATGAGCCAACCTCTACTTCAAACCACAGGCCAAATTTATTCAAGATGAATCAGACTACACATGAAAGCTAAAACCATAAAGTTTCTAGAAGAAAACAAGACACTCTTCTCAAATTGGGAGTAGGCAAAGGTTTCTTAAATCAAAGAAAGCAAAAATGACACAAGAAAAATGGAAAGTTCGACTTTGTCAAAAGTAAAAGTATCTTCCTATAATAAAACACATTTGAGAAAGTAAATATGTGAGCCACAGATGGAGCAAAATATTTGCAAACAGTAAGGAGATCAGTGGCTGCTGGGGGAAGAGAGGGACAGTGGGAGGGCCTGCAATGGGTACTGGGTTTCTTTTTAGGGTGATTCTTTTGTGTAAAAAGGTTCTAGAATTAGAGAGCAGTGATGTTTGCACAACTTAGTAAATATACTAAAAACTACTAAAAGAATGCATTTTATGGTATGTAAATTATCCTATATAATAAAACCCTAATATGCAAATCGACCAAATGGCTGAATGACCGGTCACTATGATGTGCACTGACCACCAGGGGGCAGACGCTCAATGCAGGAGCTGTCCCCTAGTGCAGTGATGGCGAACCTATGACACACGTGTCAGAGGTGACACGCGAACTCATTTTTTTGGTTGATTTTTCTTTGTTAAATGGCATTTAAATATATAAAATAAATATCAAAAATATAAGTCTTTGTTTTACTATGGTTGCAAATATCAAAAAATTTCTCTATGTGACACGGCACCAGAGTTAAGTTAGGGTTTTTCAAAATGCTGACATGCCGAGCTCAAAAGGTTCACCATCACTGCCCTAGTGGTTAGTGCGCTCCCACAAGGGGAGCGCCGCTCAACCAGAAGCCAGGTTCACGGCTAGCGAGAGCCTCTCCTGCCTCCGCTGCAGGCAGGCAGTAAGGAGCGAGGGTTCCCAGACTGCGAGAGGGATCCTGGACTGCAAGAGGGTGCAGGCCAGGCTGAGGGGACTGCCCCCCCCCCAGGTGTGGGCCTCTAGTATCTTAATAAAGTTGTTATTAAAAATAACTATATATGGCAAAGAATGTATACCCAGGATGCATAAAGAATTCCTACAACTCAAAAGTAAGACAACCCATTAGAAAAATGTACAAAAGATTTGAATACTTCACCAGGGAAGATATAAAAATGGCTAATAGTCACTTGAAAATGTTCTAAACCTCAGTATTCACCATGGAAATGAAATTTAAACGACAATGAGATATCACCACATGCCCGCCAGCATGGTTACAATTAAAGACTGACAACATCAAATGTTCGCAAGGATATGGAGCAATAGGGACTCAATTAGATGGGAGTGTAAATTGGTACAGACAACTTTGGGGAAAGGTTTGATAGTTTTTTATAGTTAAGCATACACCTATCCCATGACCTGGCAAACCTACTCTTGGGTGTTTATCCAGGAAGAATAAAAACTTACAGTATGTCCACACAGGCTATGCATGAATATACAGGGTGTTCCAAAAAAATGTATATGCACTTTGAATGATTAGAAAGTCAGTGTTTATTAACATACAATTCATTTTCAAAATTTAAAAGAACCTACAGAAATGAATAATTTTTTTGTCAGTGCCTGTTTTCAAATTGATGACTGTTCTGGTCCAGGCACTGCTGATAGCACAAAACAATGGAATCACAAACATCAAGAATGATTTCAGCCCACCGGCATGGCTCAGTGGTTAAACGTCAAACTGTGAACCAGGAGGTCACAGTCCAATTCCAGGTCAGGGCACATGCCAGGCTGTGGGCTCAATCCCCAGTGTGGGATGTGCAGGAGGCAGCCAATCAATGATTCTCTCTCATCATTGATGTTTCTCTCTCTTCCTCTCCCTTCCCCTCTGAAATCAATAAAAATAGAAAAAAAAATCATTTCAGTTCAGTATTTGTGCATCTTCAATTTGTAGACTGTTGCTGGTTTTGTATAGTAAACGTCATCTTTTTTTTTTTTTAAATATATTTTATTGATTTTTTACAGAGAGGAAGGGAGAGAGATAGAGAGTTAGAAACATCGATGAGAGAGAAACATCGATCAGCTGCCTCCTGCACATCCCCCACCGGGGATATGCCCGCAAGCCAGGTACGTGCCCCTGACCGGAATCGAACCCGGGACCCTTCAATCCGCAGGCCGACGCTCTATCCACTGAGCCAAACCGGTTTCGGCTTTCATCTTTTTTTTTTTGTTAATCCTCACTGGAGGATATTTTTCTTATTGATTTTAGAGAGAGTGGAAGGGAGCAGGGAGGGGAGAAGGAGGAGGAGAGAGAAAGAAACATTGATGTGCGAGAGCCACAACAATTGGTTGCCTCCCATGTGTGCCCCCATCGGGACAGGGAACCTGCAACCCAGGTATGTGCCCTTGATCGGAATCGAACCCGCAACGCTTGGGTTCAAGGGCTGACTTCTAACCACTGAGCCACGGCAAACTTTATCTTTTATGTATCCCCATAAAAAAAAGTCTAGTGGCACTTTAGGATAAATTTTCTTTATTCAAAGCTTAGTCTGGCTTCATTCATTATATCAAATCAGTTAAACCTGAAAAGGAGTGAAAATTAAGTGAGTTATAAGCTATTAAAGTGTGTATACATTTTTTGGGACATGCTATATTAATAGCAGATTTATTTCTAATAGCTCAAAACTAGAAACAAGCAAATGTAGATGCACAAACAAATGGATAAACTAGATGTGGCACATGCATAAAATGAAATACTACTCAGCGATGAAAAGGAATGAACTGATCCAAGTGTGGTGGGCTGAATAATGGCTTCTCAAGGTGTCCACATTCTAATCCCTGGAACCTGTCAATGTTCCCCTCTATGGCAAGAGGGACTTTAAGGTTCTTGAGATAGGAGAGTATCCTAGAGGATCGGGGTTGTCCCTAAATGTAACCCAGGTGCCCTATACTAGGCAGTCACAGGAAGATTTAACCACAGAAACAAAGTCTGGAGTAGTGTGGTCATAGTGAAGGAGCGCAGGCAGCCTTAGAAGCTGCCTACACCTTGACTTCAGGCTTTTAAGGCTTGATTCAGACTCTGACCTCCAGAAGTGAAAAATAATGTGTGTTTTAAATACTGAAACGGTGCTTTGTTACAAAATTAAATTTGTTACAGTGGCAACAGGAAATGAGCAAGACAGATAAATCTAAAACATCACGCTGAATGAAAGAAGTCTTAGGCAAAGAACATATGTAGGCATGATTCCATGTATGTGAGAGTCTAGAACAGGTAACTAATTTACAGTGAGCAAAAAAGCACAATTATTGCTTAGGTCATGGGAACTGACTGGGAAGGAGCATAAGAGAACTTCTGGAGGTGATGTAGTCTATATCAGCAGTTCTCAACCTTTGGGGTTCGAACGACCCTTTCACAGGGGTCGCCTAAGACCATCCGAAAACACATATATGATTACATATTGTTTTTGTGATTAATCACTATGCTTTAATTATGTTCAATTTATAACAATGAAATTGGGGGTCACCACAACATGAGGAACTGTATTAAAGGGTTGCAGCATTAGGAAGGTTGAGAACCACTGGTCTATATTTTGATAGGCATTTGGATAACAAAGATATGTCCATTTATCAAAACCCATGAAATGACAGTTAAGATTTGTGCATTTTATTATAAGTAAATTTTACCTCAAAAGGAAAAAGAGCCATAAATAGGAAACTCTAGTTGCTGATACACAAGTTGAAACGTATAAAAAATAAGGTGAATTGATGGATGGACAGAATATAAATAAAGCAAGCAAATATAGCAACATGTTAATTGTAGAATCTATGAGGTTGGTATATGGGTGTTCACTGTAGAATTTTTTCTGTATGTTCAAAATTTTCAGAATATAATGGTGGGGGAAAAGTGAGGGGAGCACTCACCATTTTTTTCTTCCTGCATCCAAAATTGAGGATCAGAATACACAATTTTATTATATCTTTGGCGAACTGTCTCCTGGTATTTCTTTAAAAAAAAAAAGTTTAATTGATGAGAATAAATTAGTTTCATTACAAACCAGAGCTAGCAAGAATGTCATAGCTCAGCAGATACATTTGATACAGACACGTTGCCAGAAATGAGCATCTGCCAGGCCAGGAAGTGATTAGCTTATGAGATGAAGTCTAAAATTGAAGCCATTAATCTAATTAATCTAATCTAGACCAGCGCTGCCCACTGGAGCTTGCTGTGAGGATGGAAATCCTATCTAATAAAGAGGGAATATGCAAATTGACCGTCATGCCATCACAAAGATGGCTGTGCCCACAGCAGAGGTGGGATTCCCGTAACACAAGATGGCTGCACCCACAGCGGAGTACAAGTTCCCATAACAAGCCTTAACAAGCAATCAGCAGGGACGTGAGGCTGCGTGGTGCTGGACCGGAGCAGGGGACCTGAGGATGCGCCCCCACCCAGCGGGGCTTGACAGGGACATCAAGGCGTGCCCCCTGCCCCGGCCCGGGGCACCTCAGGCCACGCCCCCTGCCCTGGCACTGGGCCAGGGGACCTGAGGCTGCGCCCCCTGGCTGGCAGGGGCTTGATGGGGGACTCAGGCCATACCCCCTGACCCAGGCCAGGCAACCTGAGGCCGTGGCCCCCACCCTGCGGGGCTTGACGGGGTTAGGGCCAGACAGGTCTGGATCTAGCCCAATGGGGGTGGGGCCGGCTGGGTCTGGGTCTTGTGCGATTTTGAGGTGCATGTGGGTGGGCGGGGACTTGACTCTGGTTCCCCTAGCACGCCCCAGACTCTGACAGGAGGAAGATTTTCATATACATTTTACTAATTTGCTTTCATCTTTGACACTTCTATTATAGAGAAAGGACAAATAGCAATATTAAAATATTTCCTCTAATTAATTCCCTTTTAATGTGCACGAATTTTGTGCACCGGGTCACTCGTGGTCTATAGTTGTCGTGCCCAATACAGTAACCACAAACTACTGACCACTTGAAATATGAGTAGTGTGTTTAATCTTAATTAATTTATATTTAAATAGCCACATTTGGCTAGAGACTACCATTGGACACCAGATCTAGACAGTTATTCCCAAGACAGGGAAATCAGTTAAAAGACTAGGAGAAACTACACATCTTTTAATTTTCAAAAAGCAACATAAAATTGTCTTCCCGCGAATGTCTCTGTTTAGCAGCAAAGCCACGATGAGATTTAATCATGGTGCAGTTATAAAGAAAACGCTGAATTGGTGTTAGGAGACCGGAACGGAGTCTCATCCCAGCTCTGGCGGGAATTTTTGTGACCTTAGCCATATCACTTACTCCCTATTGGTCTCAATTTCCTGCTCTGAGCAGTCCTGGGATTGGGTTGGGTGCTGTCTGAGACTGAAGATTCTGAGAAGCATTCTAAAGTCATATGGTGGAAATTACAGGCAGCAAACGTATCTGTGATATGTCAGGATCCCAGGCCAGCTGGGCAGCAGAGGCAGATGAGCAGCATTTACGAGCTGAGGCCTGAGGAAGCCCATGTCCTGGTGCTTTCGGAACCACATCAGCGATACCGGGGGTAACGATAACGGTTGCTTCCTGAGGTATGTGTCAGGTACTAAGCGACTATCAGCACGATGAGGCTTCACGCCATGTTTTATCTTTAAAAGCACCCTACTTATTAGAGAGGATAAGTGGCTTTATCAAGGTCAGACACCTGGTTGGCAGTTGAACTAGGATTTAAAACCAGTGATGTGATTCTGAAGTCCTGCTAATCTACAGAAACGCACGCAGAGGACCTGCGCTCAGCAGGGGCCAGGCGCCACCTCCCCACCCCACCACCACCATGGCCAACCAGAGCCTGCAGCCCAGACCTTACTTCCATTTCCTCCATTCGGAGCAGCATGGTCTCCAGACACAGGCCGTCCCCTAAGGTGGCTAAGGCGTCAGGCTCCAAGATCTTAGAGTGAGTCACAGCCCGGAGCTCACGAGTGGTATCTTCCAAAATATCGTCCAGCTGAGGATTGTTGTTGGATTTACAATCAAGAGCAGTAGCCTATGAAACAAGGGAGGAGGATGGGAAGGCAATCCAAAGCCAGCAGAGGAACCTAAAGATTAAGGCTGATCATAACCCACCACATGGTGATCCAACTGGCAGTTTTTACCTCCTCTGAGTTAGTAAATATCAAAATCATTAACATCAGTACAATTTTTACCAGTCGTTTAAACAGTAGCATTAACCAAGTAATACTAGTATTGTCTGTGTAAAGTATCCCAATAATAGTTCACAGAAGAAAATATATTATTAATGGCCAGTAAAGATGTGAACAAGTATCCAATCTTAATCAAAGTTAAAGAAATAAAAATTATGCCCATGCACCGAAAGGTTGCTGGTTCGATTCCCAATCAGGGTACATGCCCAGGTAGCCAGCTCAATCCCTGGTGGGAGGCTTGCAGGAGGCGGCCAATTGATGTTTCACACTCACATCAATGTTTCAGATGATACCCAACCAACCGCCAGGGCTAAAAGCATTGACTCTTGATGGTGCTGTGTATGAAACTCTTTACAACAATCCTGATGTTTAACAGCGGCCACAACACTAAATACTTTTCTTCTTCCATAAGTTATAGTAAAGACCATTTAATGCAAACTTATCTGTGTAATTCTTACATAGAAAGCTAATCATTCTTTTTGTTGTTAATCCTCACCCGAGGATACTTTTTACCACTGATTTTAGAGAATGTGGAAGGGAGGGAGGAGAGAGGGAGAGAGGGAGAGAGGGAGAGAGGGAGAGAGGGAGAGAGGGAGAGAGGGAGAGAGAGAGAGAGAGAGAGAGAGAGAGAGAGGGAGAGAGACATGCAAGAGAGACACATTGATTGGTTGCCTCTTGCACATGCCCTGACCGGGCCAGGGATTGAACCTGCAACCCATAACCCTTTGGTGTTCGGGCTGACATTCTAACCACTGGCCAGGGCGAAGACTGACTATTCTTTTTTTTTTGACACCTGGATGAAGCATTTTATTTTATATATTTTTTTTTGATTAAGTTATTACATATGTGTCCTTATCCCCACATAACCCCCCATCCCCCCTCATCATGCCCAAGACTGACTATTCTTAATAATATTCACACATGTCCACTTCACAGACAGCATTTATAATCACTTCATTTGTGGAGTTGCCTCCCTAGCCTCGTTATTTTACTAGAATAAAAGTATCACTTGGTGGCTATCTGCACCAGAACATAGCATCCCCGATTTGTAAGAGCTAAATGCAGGCTTTCAGTTTCCAGTCTCAGAAGCCTCACCTCACATGAGATTCTGTCATAAAATATTGTACAATAAACTTCTAATCACAAAGATTAGGAACATCAATGCAAGAGAGACACACTGAGATTTAATCATGGTGCAGTTATAAAGAAAACTCTGACTAATAATTACAATAGGGATACATTCTGGAAACCTGCTACCTTCCTTCCTGTTCCTAAGGCGGCTGGACTGGTGGCGCTTCCTTCCAACTCCATCCTGACCCTGAGAGCTGCACACCTGCTCCGCGCAGACACCGTCACCTTGTTTCCACCCTGCACACGGGGTCAGTGGTGCAGTCGGCACCGTCCGCTCACAGCCTAGGCAGGTGGGAGCACACCCGTGGTCCTCCAGAGGCTGGACAACTACAAAGCCCGTTGTTCTTCCCTCAAATGTGATCACTTTTCCTTGGGCTATCTTTTCTCTCTGTGCGGCCAGATACTGATCATTACTGGACACTCAAAATATGCTGGCCCTGAGTATAAAGGAAATTAGGCCAGTAATGAGCAAAACCAGCCTGAATGAAAGGAAATGAGGACAGCCATTCTCCTGCCGGAGGCCATCAGCATTCAGGGTCACGCAGTGCACCCACGTTCTGTCATCACGAGGAGCGCAAAAGAGCCGCTAACAAGAACCGGTGGCTCCAGAGCTGTTTGCAAGGTGGATCTAACTCCTCATGCTACATACACACTGTAAGCATGAACATGCCACACATGAAAAATAACTTCCACTTCTTGCGTAAGATAATCTAGTGTTTGCAAAGTGTTTGCAATGTGCGCCTCATTTTCCTTACAACTGAGACATCATCACGTAATAATACCACACGCACCTCCTCTGCAGGCTGGGCTGTCCCTGTGTTTACCGATGGGTGATCCTTCAAATGAGTATCTGCTCCCACAGAAGAATTAACTCTCTATTAAAACAGACAAGAAAGCTCATGAATTATAAAAATTTACAACCCATATTAGTACAAATGAATCCTGTAATGGAGTAACTTCTGTGTGAACTGTTCATCAGCTTTAGCTACAGGAGGCTTTTTGTAGCAATTCGAAGCACTCTGTCTTTATGAAAATAAACGTCATGTGTTGATCTTGGCTTTCTGCCCCTTTCCTCCCTCACTTTGTAAACATTGTCAGAGTAGCTGTGTGTTTTTATGCAACTACTCCACTTCTCTATTCCAGTTAACTCATTGATAAAATGAAGAGGTTGGATGACATGGTCTCTAGGACCCCTCCCAGTTCTATAGTCCTGAGAGTCCCATGGACTCTAATAATAATTCAACATTTCTTAAACTAGAGCTATAGAAACTCAATGACCTTTTCAGGGGCCCAGAATGCCAATCACTCCATTTAAGATGCTAATATTCTTCTGTGGCCTCATCCGTTCACACACAGACTGTTCCTATTTACAGGTGGATCCACAGGGTCTGGCCACAACATTCAGCTTAAGAGGATGCACAACCTGCTGCTGATGCTGTATGCAATGCCATCTTCAAAAAAGCCCTGGTCTGTACCCAGAAATCTCTCTCCTTTGGAAAAATAGTCAATCATCTCAAACCACTGAAGTGAGAGAGCAGAAGCAGTTAGCTAAACGCATGACCACCGATACACATTTGACTAAGAATGGAAATTGTGCCTGGTTGGTATGGTCAGTGATTGAGTGCTGATCCATGAACCAGGAGGTCGAGGTTCGAATTCCGGTCGGGGCACATGCCCAGGTTGCAGGCCCGATCCGTGGTGGGGGCGGAGTGGGAGCCGGGCAGGGGGCAGCCAATCAATGATTCTCTCCCATTATTGATGTTTCTATCCCTCTCTCCCTCGCTCCCTCTCCCTTCCTCTCTTTAAAATTAATAAAAATATGTATTTTAAAAAAAGAATGAAAAATGCAATCTAAACTCATTCCTCAAACTAAAATCTCACCTCCTAAAAAGTGGGACTTTCTCTCTCCCCCTTGTCTTCGTCACCAGCCCACAATGGAAGGCCCTCGCAGCCAGCACTGCACCACACTGTGCAGCACGGCTCAGCGCTGCACCCTCCATCTGCCAGACACGCAGCCCTACGAGGGGTCAGTGGAACCTCTGTAGCAACTCCTTCTATTCTGGAACTTCCCAACGGCAAGCAAATGAGGTGAAGCGGGTTACCTGAGCCTGCGCCAGCAGAGGCTTCAACCGCTCCAGGACTGCCTTCTCTACCTGGTCTGCTAACTGGGTAGCAGAAACACTATTTAGAAATAAAATAGAGAATTAAAATCAAAAGCAAGAAAATATTCTATTTTACATATTTATTTACCATTCCAGGTGAAGGAAAATCAAGTGTTTATAAACCCTCAATGCTTACCTAATTTTTCTTTCACATTGATTTTAGACAGAGGCAAGGGGAGAGAGAAAAACATCAATGTGAAGGGATCGAACCCATAACCCGAGTACTGCCCTGATCGGGAATCGAACCAGCCACTTTTTGGTATATGGGACGATGCCCCAACTGAGTCACACTGGCCAGGGCAATGCTTCCGTAATATTAAGGGTCATACGAGTCTACTAGGGTCTTGTTAAAATAAGACTCTGAGCCCTGGCCAGTATTTCTCAGTGGTTAGAGCAGGGGTCCTCAAACTTTTTAAACAGGGGGCCAGTTCACTGTCCCTCAGACCGTTGGAGGGCCCGACTATAGTTTAAAAAAAAATCTATGAACAAATTCCTATGCACACAGCACATATTTTATTTTGAAGTAAAAAAACAAAACGGGAACAAATACAATATTTGTATTTGCATGTGGCCCGCGGGCCGTAGTTTGAGGACCCCTGGGTTAGAGCATTGGCTGCAGACCAAAGGGTCATGGGTTTGATTCCCAGTCAAGTCCCATACCTGGGTTGTAGGTTTGCTCCCCAGTCCCAGTCCAGGCACACGCAGAAGGCAACCGATCAATGCTTCCTCTCATATCGATGTTTCTGTCTCTCTCTTTCTCTCTCTCTCTCTCTCTCTCTCTCTCTCTCTCTCTCTCTCTCCCCTCCCTCCCTTCTTTACAGTCTCTCTAAAAAAATCAATGGGAAAAATAGCCTCAGGTGAGAATTAACAAAATATAAAAAATAGAATGCATACTCTGATTTGGTTGGTCTGACTGAGACTTGAGATTCTGCATTTCTAACAAGCTTCCAGGTGGATGCAACACTGCTGGTCCTACATCAAACATCTAATGAAGCACGTGAGGCTCTCAGTACATTTTAAAAGAATAATGGCTGCCTTTAAACAACTAAAGATGGTAGACGACTGGACAAATGAAACTAATTTTGCTCCCTCCCAAAGCGCCACAATAATAGAGTCAGACATACACCCACAAAGGGAAGGGGAAAGGTGCTGGAAGCAGAAGGCCAAAGGCAATAACGTAGCTGACCTGAGAAAGCGGGATACTTAGCCCACGTGGGAACACTGAACACCCACACAATGTGCACTACTGACTGACACAGGAGCAAGACTGGTGGTGCCAGGCATGT
This sequence comes from Myotis lucifugus, assembly GCF_000147115.1. Classification (NCBI taxonomy): domain Eukaryota; kingdom Metazoa; phylum Chordata; class Mammalia; order Chiroptera; family Vespertilionidae; genus Myotis; species Myotis lucifugus. Next base: position 379,139 of record NW_005871370.1, on the reverse strand, counting down.
CTAGCCTGGGGGTGAGCTGGGAAGCGTAGCTTAAATATGGAGGACAAGCATCAAATGATGTTCGAGAAGCTAGACCTCTCTCCAACGCTGTGAGCAGTCTGGCTGCTCAGTCTCTGGAAGGGTCTCTTGACTAAGGGATGCCAATCCCAGCTGAGGTTGTAGGTACACTGCCCAAAGGAGGGGACCATGTATGCACGCGGAATGCCGAGTGGTAGGAATTACAAGCCTCCTCCCCAACCCAGCCCCTAGGACACTGGCATACAGATCCTTACCCTCCAGGCGAAACATCAGAAGACTCTACTCTGGACAGCCTGACACCCCCCCTTCCCCCGCAAGGATAGACCTAAAGACCAGCATGAATTACAGCTAATTACAGCAAACAGTCCACCCAGATGACCCTAGAGCTGTGGTCGGCAAACCGTGGCTCGCGAGCCACATGCGGCTCTTTGGCCCCTTGAGTGTGGCTCTTGCACAAAATACCACGTGGGGGTGCGCACGTACAGTGCGATTGAAACTTCATGGCCCATGAGCAGAAGTCAGTATTTTGTGGAAGAGCCGGTATTTTGTGGAAGAGCCACACTCAAGGGGCCAAAGAGCTGCATGTGGCTCGCGAGCCGCGGTTTGCCGAGCCGCAGTTTGCCGACCACCGCCCTAGAGGAAAGCTCAAGTTCAAGAATCCTTTCAGCATCAAGCCAATGGAGCCTAGAGGACAGTACAGAACAGCCACCCAGCTCTCCTCACGGCCGCCAGGACTCCCCTGCGCTCCAATCCTGGCTCCACTGCAGCCTTCTGAGGCAATTTCAAAATCTTTTAAGTAGGCAGGCAGCCAATAAACATAAGTGTGACTACACCTTTAAACAATTTCAATTAGCTAGCTGTTAAAACAGTTAGATGATATAGATCAAGCCTATTTTACCCCAGAAACAGATATTTACCTCTGATTTTGCATTTTGTCCATTTCTTCAGCTTTTAATTCTCCGAGTTCCTTCAATCTTTTGGAAGTTTCTGCATCAAGCCAAGCGAGTCTAGCAGACAGAACACACAGAGTCAGACCACTTCTGCCTCGGTCTGCAGGTGCCAATACCACAGACACAGACTGGGATACCAGAGTGCCCATCCTGCCTCCAGGAAGGACGCAGAAGGTAACACAACCTCTCTGGACCCCGTAAGCTCTCCAGGTAACGTTCCGGGTAAGAAGACACTTCCGGGCACAAGCACTCCTGGTGTGCAGAGCAACAAAAACTGCACCCGAATATTCTCCAGAAACTACCCATCACTGGACTTAGATTTCCTGTTCAACTGCAAAATAAAGCTGTTGCTGTAGCTATACGGCTAGACAAAGAAATGGACTCCCGGAGAACCCTAAAGGCACAGTGAAGCCAAATAAAAGAGAAGGGAAAAGCTAACTCTATGTGGATGGGCTCTGATTCTTTCGGTTTAGGATATGTAAATATTATTAAATTATTTAGTGGCCCGTATTCATTTTTGCTTTCCCACAATTTCAAGAACAATTTCAGCCAAAGGAATGCAGAGACCTGTTTTCACTGCTGTCCTCATAGGGAATGTTCTCGCCCCATCGTCCCCTATTTAGGGCCTAGTCTTTAATCCTAATTTATTTTCCCTTCTAAAACCTCTGTTCTTAACCCTTTACTTCTTAGGGTAACCACCATGTTCGATCTTAAATTACAGCTAATGACAAGTCCTTCCTACTGATGGTAAACAAGCAGGGGCTAGGATTTGGTCTTTTTTGCCCTTTTTTAAGTCTCCATAGCGCTCACAACTGTACCATATACAAAACAAGCAACTGGCAGCCAACTAACACACATATAACTTTCTAAAAATATTTCGTTAAATGTATATTTTATTTATGCATTTACAAATATTCTTGTTGGACAAAATCCAAAGGTGCCACCAAACTGCCAAAGAAGTCCATGGCACAAGTAAGCTTAAAGGCTCATTGATAATCATGACCCCAAGCTGGAGCCCTCTCATCCTGGCTTACTCATCTTACCTTGCTCTGTTCTTCCTTCCTGTTTGATGTTCTTCCACTGGTTCCCCTTCCTATTCCTGCTCCCGGGGAGCTAACCCAAAGCTCAATTCCTGCCCCACAACTAAATTGTTTCCTACTTCTTCTCTGTAAATATCACCTTCCTGCCTGCCTAATGCAAACACTGCCTCAAAGATGACACCCAACTCTACCTCTCCTAACCTTTCTTCCTCCAACTTCTATCCTAGATCTTAAACACCCTGCTGTGCTGAGCAACCAGAATAACACACCATCCAGGGCAGACTGCCTGGGTTCAAATCCCAGCTTTGGTCACTGACTAAAAGTGTGACCACGGGTAACTGCTGAACATGTCTCGCTTCATTTGAAAAATGGGAGTGATAACCACAGTATCTCCTTTATTGGGTTATAATGATTAAGAGAGCTAATACATGTAAAGCACTTGACACTCATATAATTTCTGAATGAATTAAATAAGGAATAAAAAAGGAATTCACTGTCTAAGCTGAATAGTTTGACAGAAACTGTTAATAATTTACATTTTAAATAACCACTTTATACACAGGGAAGAGAAGAAAGTTCACTTAGAATCTATGTGAAAGGGGCCCTTACACTGTCAAAGATTTGAAAATACCAGCACAAACCTAACTGCTTCGTGCTCAACAGCACCTCCCAGCTGACTTTCCTCTTGAGCACTTTCTTGCTCCACAGACTGCTCTTTCGTGGTGTCTTTGGGGCTAGGTTTCACCTTCAGCCACGCAGCACTGCAAGAAATGGAAAGTAAATCTCTGCAACCATTCCCTCCACAGCCAATGCCTCACTGCAAGGTGACACTCAGAGCAGATAAAGCATTTAGGAACAGTGATCTCCAGCACGGGGCCCTAACGGGGAGCTGAATGTGAACAAGGGTGAGATCCCCCAGGACTCAGGCTCAGTATCAAGAGAGAAGTCCTCCTTTTGCTTCAAAGAAGCAATCACTATTTTATTTTGTTAACCCTCACCAAGGGTATTTTCTCCACGGATTTCCAGAGAGAGTGGAAAGGGGGCAGGAGAGGAGAGAGAAAAAACCATCAACTTGAGAGAGACGCATTGATTGGTTGTCTCCTGCACATGCCCTGGGCCGGGGATCGACCTGCAGCTCAGTTACGTGCCCTTGAAGGGTTGAACCCGCGACCCTTCACTGTGGGGAGCCAACGCTCTAACCACTGAGCACCACCACTCATGGCCAATCACTATTTTAAATGGGGGGAAAAAAGTCAATTATAGAATAATGGGTAAACTTCAACAAAAACCTGTAATAATATATAGACTTGGGTCACTAATTTCATTCCATATTATGAAGCAACCCTTTACCTTTATAGGCCTAATACAGCACTTTGAGCCTGGAGGCCTTCTTATCCACTCCCCTCCCTACCCGCCACACATACACTCAGCTGCAATATAAACTTCGGCTAATTGATGTTTACCAACTGAATTCACGTCTCTATACTAACATATATATATAAGACAGACTTTAGAGGAGAGAAATAAAAATGAAAGAAGCACATAAAGCAATCAGAAGACCTGTTATGAGTCCCAGCTCTGCTATATAAGGAAGACAGTATATTCTCTAGACATTGCTTCTTCACCTTTAAAGTGAGAGTTGATGGATAAGCAGAACCATTCATTTAGAATCATTCAATCTTAAGGAAAATCCATTCTACCAGGCTTCCTAGCCTGTCTTTTGCCAGCCCCCAAAAGGCAGACCCCTTCAGTCACCGAACCTCTCACTCGTTTGCTCTCCACATTACTGCTTTTTGCTGCCTTCCTTTTACTGTCCTACTTCCTGTACTTCCCATTGTGCCTTCAAGAACTACTGTCCCATGGTAAACAAGTTCCCCTCTGACCAACTCCACAAAGACTGCTTCCACCTAACTGGGCCCCGATGCCCCTGGAGGACAATAGCTTCTCTCTAGGTCCATGGAATGAGGTGACACAGCAATAATGTCAGCATTATCCCAACTGTCCCCTGCAGTCAGACAGTGTCTGTGAGATTGTTATGGTTTTGTAAGTCATAATTATCTGGAATTAGAATCACTTTAAAATACTCACTCATCCATCCAGCAAAGACGTACTGAATTCCTGCTAAGATTTACCAAGTGTCAGGCACTGTGCTAGGCACTGAACATTCAGATACAGGGCAGGCACAGTTCCTGGCCTCAAGTAACTAGAAGGTATTAGGTGAAGAGACGAGTGAGGAAAGTCGATGAGCCTCCATACAATGACACATGTCCACAAGGTGTTGGGGTGGCCCACGGAGGCTACACTACCCATCGTTAGGTAGGAAAAACTTCTGAATGGGAACTAAGGCTGCTGCTTTATTTGCGCTGAACAATAGGTCATCTTTTGGAGGAAAAAATAAAGTCACATACCCAAACGGTCCCTTGAATTTTTACATACCATTTAGGAGACGCTTGTGGGGACGTGGGGTTTGGAGGTATCCAAGGAGCCCTAGTGTCTTTCAGAGGCTGTTGGTTTATTTTTAATCTGGATGACACTGTTGTCTGATGCAACCTGCTTTTGCCCTGGGATTGGGTTGGTCTACTTTTTTCAGCTTTCTGAAGTCCCTGTAAGAGAGAAATATGAATTATCAAACCAAATGGTATCAAAGGAACTCTGACTTACTGAAGCTTCAAGTGCCCCCATGCTATTCATGCATCCATTCAGCAAAAATCTAGCTGGGAAGCACTGAGGTGGAAATTTGGGGGAGGGTGTAAATGACACAAAAACAATGTTGGTAAGCGGGGAGGGGAGATGCAAAACTGGAATCCACAGCTTTGCCATCTTTTGATATATGTTTTCAGAATTAAACCAAAAAAAGGGGGTTAAACTGTAAAACATTCTTGGTTAACTTCTCTGAGCCTCAGGTTTCTCGTCTGTAAAATGGGAGATAATGTCTTTTTTTGTTTGTCCTATCTTTATTGTTGAAAGTATTACAGATGTCCCCCTTTCCCCCCCCCACTGACCCCTTCTAGCCCATCCCCCACCCCACACGAATGTCTGTATCCATGGGGTATACACATATGCATATAAATTATCTGGTTGATTTCTTCCCACCCACCCCTACCTTCCCGTTGCAATTCATCAGCCTGTTCCATGTTTCTATGTCTCTGGATCTATTTTGTTCATCAGTTTATTTTGTTTTTTAGATTCACATATGAGTGAGATCATGATAGTTGTCTTTCTCCAACTGGCTTAAGGAATTTATTGACTGTAGCAAAAATATACTTAGGGCAGTGAAACAAGGAAGGGCATAGAAGCAGGAGATCATTTCTTCGCACGTTTCTAGAAGGTTAAATGAGCTAACATAAGAAGAGTATGACGACCAAGGCAGAAAGGCTTGTTCATCTACACAGAATGATTCGGGCTGTTACAACCTTACAGAAAAGGAGGTGTCTCTGAAGAAGAGCACCAAGCTCATCTCACAGGCTCAGTTCTGCCTTCCCAACGACCCCCAGAGAGTCTGACTGGAAAGGAATAAAGACGATTCAAATCCATGATCTGTCGGTAACTGGTGGTAACTGCTCATTCCTTTTCCTGCGGCCACCAGATAATAATACAGGTTTGCTACAGAAGCCCCTGGACAGCACCATTAAATGGTAGGCACCACATTAAGAATATTTAGACTATGAGGAGGTCTTCTGGCCACTCCCCACTGGTGGGGCCTTAAGTTAAATTCCAACGAGAAGCTTAAAATATAATCTAGTTTCAAGCCAGCTGGCTTCCAAAGCCGTATTAAAAAGTACTCACCCTAGGATGCCTTTAATACTGAGTAGTTATTATTTACCAATATTTATCTTTAGCAGGAACCAAATCTTAATCTCCTCAAAGTTCACACTTCCAAATCAGAAGCAGAAAAACCTGAATGTTAAAATAGCCTGTCTGATTAGGACCTTGGTATCAAGTAAGTTAGGATATTAGCAAACCAGGACAAGAGAGAATATCCTGTCCGAGCAACAATATTAAAAATTGCTATTTTGGGTAAAAAATAAAAACCTAGAGCTCAGCTAAGTCAGCTTATTTTAGGTAGTTGGACTCAAGGGCTCTGGCATTTAATGTCTAAGAACTCAAATCCTGGCTCCACCTTACCAGCCCTCGTGATGTTGGACAGTGTGAGGTGAATACCAGGGGCCAAAAGAAAGGAGTGATTTCATACTTGCTGGGATCTGGCCGGTGCCAGAGCATCTTTCCTCCTACTCGGCACATTGTCAGTCACGGGCCTCTTCCCCGCTGCTTTTGTTTTTGCCGGGGCCAATGCCTCTTCTTTGAAGCTTGCGTTTTGGTCTAGAATAGTCAGAGCCTCTTCTGGAAGGATATCCGCATCTAATGCCTCAAGCTCATTCTCCAACCTCGGGGTCCTCGGAAGCTCTACATCAGGGGGATACTTATCTATATGGAGATTTCAAAAGGACAAACTGAGGGACAAGGTATTCAAATCAAGTGGGAGAGAATGATTATCTATAGACAAGTATGCTCCTTGTTGCCAATGTTACTCCTCCGCCTATGACTCCTACTGCACTTCTACAAGCAGGAACCCTGCCATGGTTGACGCCCTGAATTTTACCTCCCACATTTACTCATTCACCTGGTCCCTTTGTCCCTAATTCTAAAATATCTCGTACTTATCTCTGCCCTTCCTCCCCTTCTGCGACTTGCAATACCTTGTGACTGTAGTGACAGCATCTCCTAAGTAACCCCTCTTTACCTTCAATCACACCTTCACCTGGCTACCAAAATTGTTTTCTCTAACATGTAAATATATTGCCCTGGCCAGTGTGGCCCAGGCTGCGAGTTTGATCCCCAGTCGGGGCACATACAGAGGCAACCAATCGATGTTCTCTCTCACATGGATGTTTCTCTCTCTCTTTCTCAATCTTCCCCGCTCTCTAAAATCAGTAAGCATATCCTGGGGTGAGGATTAAAAATAGAAAAAGTAAATATTTAAATGTCACTTGTTGAAACCTTTGATGGCTCCTAATTTGATACAGAATAGAGTCTGAACTCCATACATGACATACACCTTGCAATTGGAAAGGAAATAAAACTGCCTTTTTTGAGGATAAGATAATGCTTTCTATATAGAAAATCAAGAGTATCTACAGGCAAACAATTACAACTAAAAAGTTTTCTATATAAAAGAAGAAAAACATACAAAAACCAGTATCATTCCCACATTTCAAAATAATATGAGAAAATATAACAGAAATAAATACTATTAACATTAGCAACAAAAACTATAAGGCACTTAGGAAGAAAACTAAGAAAAGATATACAACACTTTTACAGAAAAAAAAATTAAAGGTATTATTTGCCCTAGCTGGTTTGGCTCAGTGGATAGAGCATCGGCCTGTGGACTGAAGAGTCCTGGGTTCGATTCCAGTCAAGGGTACATGCCTGGGTTGCGGGCTCAATCCCCAGTAGGGGGCATGCAGGAGGCAGCTGATCAGTGATTCTCTCTCATCATTGATGTTTCTATCTTTCTCTCTCCCTCTCCCTTCCTCTCTGAAATCAATAAAACTATTTTTTTTAAATTAAAGGTATTTTTAAAGGATGTGAAAAAAGAAGATATGAATAAATTATTTTCATGAATGAAAGAATACTGTAAAGATGTCAATTCTCCCCAAAGTAATCTATAATTTTCAATGCAAATCCAATTAAAATTCCAACAGATTTTTTTGCGGGGATCTAACCAGGCTGACCCCAATATTCTTATGAAGAGGAAAATCCCAAGATAGTCCAAATAATTGTGAAGCACAATAACAAAGTGTGGAGTGGGGAAGGAGTGGGTGGCTTATTCCACTAGAGATGGTGTTCATGATAAAGCTGTAATAATCAAGGCAGTGTGGGAGTGAAGCAGGATCAGGCAGAAACCAATGAGCAACATGGCTACGACAAAGGCAACATGAACATCAGTGAGTATGAACCATGTTCAATAGTGCTAAGACTATCCATGTCCACAGGTAACAAAATGAAACAGGATCCTTGCCTCACACTGAACAACACTTAAGTCCTAAATGGAACAAAGACCTAATGTAAAAGGAAAACTTTACAGCTTTTAGAAGAAAATATAGGAAGAATATGATTATGATATCAGTACAGAAAAGGCTTTCTTAAACTCAAATATAATATTAAGATATTTAAATTTAATTATACTAAGCTACAATTTCCTTTTGACAAAAACACACCATAAAGTTAACAGATAAGTTAGAGTCTGGAAGTAGAGATCTGTAATGCAAATAATTAACATAGGATAAATATGCAGAATATATAAAGAACATCCACAAATCTATAAGAAAAATAAGCAATCCTATAGAGAAATAGACTAAGGATAGAAACTAGCAATATATAGAAAAAGCTTAACTGTCAATAAAAACATGAAAATATGATGACTGGGAATCAGAGAAATCCAAATTAAAACAATGAGGTACCATTTCACGCTCCAAGTGCCTAACTATGTGTCAGACACTGGACTGGTCATAAAGGACACAATGGCAAACAGACATGATACTTGTCCTGAAGGGAAAAGGCTGGCAAAGGCAGATGCTACATTAGTTCCAACTGCCTGACAATGAAGAGAATATCACATTATAGTGAATAAATGTCTAATAATAATGCAGCATTCATGTTACATTCATGTTAGAGGTAGTACAATAAGCTACTAAATAAATCAAATGAAAACCGAACTGACATATAACTTTCAAATCAGTAGATGAAACAAGAAAATCTTTATTAATGTAATCAATTACAACAAAGGGGGGGGAAGCCTTGACAAATAAAAAACATAAAATAAAATAAAAAAGAAGTTCAAATGCATCATTAGTCAGTAAATGTAAGTAGGTCAAATATAGAACTGTACAAACTATTTACAAGCAACTTTCTTAAAATAAAACATCAAAGGAAGATGGAACATAAAGGAACGAAAAATGTTATTCTAAGTAAATGCCAAACAAGTCAGGTAGATGAAACAAAAAAGAACAGAATCCAAAGTGAATAACATTAAAGAAGACAAAGAGAAATATTTACTAATAATAACATATAAAATCCACCAAAAAGATTTAACAGCCAGAAACTCTTATGCGTCTAACAGCACAATTTCAAAATATACAAAACAAAAATGAATAAAAATATAAGAAATTAAGAAAGTTTCATGTATCAAGAGACTTTAACATACCTTTTATATCAGTCATTTAAAAATCAGTAAATAAAACCAGAAAATTATACAAGAAAAAGAAATATAGATGGAAAAGAGGAAATAACCCAATAGTTTTTATTCATAGATGATATGAAGTCTTACATTGGAAAACACAAATAATCTACAGATAAGTTATTAAAAATAAATTAGCTAGCTTAGAAATATTGCTAGATACAAGAGCAATACATAAAATCAATTCTATGTCTATATATCAGCAATATACATTAGAAATTAAAATTTAGGAGAAACCAAGATGGCGGCATAGGTTAACGCGGGAGTTTGCTGCCTCGAACAACCACTTCAAAAATACAACTAAAAGACGGAACGGACATCATCCAGAACCACAGGAAGGCTGGCTGAGTGGAAGTTCTACAACTAGGAGGAATCGAGAATCAGAGGAGGCGCAGTGCTGAAGTAAAATACTAAGGTGCGGAGTGCGCGCAGCGCGGGCTGGTGGCTGAGGGCGCGGTTGTCTGTTTCAATCCGGAGGGAGCCTCAGACTCTGAGCTCCAGATCCGGGCGAGTCTCTAGGGACCCAGACTCAAACGGGAGAAGCAGGACTGTCTGGCTACGGTCCCTCCGAGGTTTGCAGCGGTTGCTGGGACAGAGAGGCAGAGCCCCTGGGGACGGACTGAGAGCAGCCATAACTGCTCCCTCCTCCACCCTGTTGATCCCGTGGGACCCGCCCCGCCATTTGCCGGATAGCCTCAGGCAAAGGCTAGATTAGCACCTCCCTAGAGGACACAAATTCTTCCACTGATTATCACAGCCAGTCGGCCTGGAGGTCAAATCCCTCTAGTATTAACTATAACAATCAAGGCTTAACTACAACAAGACTGCACACAAAGACCACTAGGGGGTGTACCAAGAAAGCGTAAAAAAATGCGGAGACAAAGAAACAGGACAAAACTATCAAGGGAGGATATTGAGTTCAGAACCACACTTTTGAGGTCTCTCAAGAGGCTTCTAGAGTCTGTCGATAAACTTGATGAGATGTACAGGAAATCTAATGAGACCCTCGATGGTGTGATAAAGGACCATCTAGAAAGTAAGCACACACTGACTGAAATAAAGAATATTATACAGACTCCCAACAGCAGACCAGAGGAGCGCAAGAATCAAGTCAAAGATTTGAAATGCGAAGAAGCGAGAAACACCCAACTGGAAAAGCAAAATGAAAAAAGAACCCAAAAATACGAAGATAGTGTAAGGAGCCTCTGGGACAGCTTCAAACGTACCAACATCAGAATTATAGGGGTACCAGAAGATGAGAGAGAGCAAGATATTGAAAACCTATTTGAAGAAATAATGACAGAAAACTTCCCCCACCTGGTGAAAGAAATAGACTTACAGAATGAACTGGTGATTATAATAGAATCAGGGACATAGAAAGGGAATGGACTGACTATTCTTGGGGGGAAAAGGGGTGTGGGAGATGCGGGAAGAGACTGGACAAAAATCGTGCACCTATGGATGAGGACAGTGGGTGGGGAATGAGGGCGGAGGGTGGGGTGGGAGCTGGAAGGAGGGGAGTTATGGGGGGAAAAAAGAGGAACAAATGTAATAATCTGAACAATAAAGATTTAATTAAAAAAAAAATAAAAAAAAAATAAATTAAAATTTAAAAAAGACATCATCTATAAGCGAATTGAAAATAGCAATACCAGGAAATCTAATGAATGCTAAACAAAACCATACACACACATACACACACACACACACACAGACACACTATAAATTCCTGAGAGCATTTAAAAACAATATAAATAAACCAGGTGCACGGATCTGTGCACCAGTGGGGTCCCTCAGCCTGGCTTGCGGGGGTCAGCCGACTTGCAGTCCTACATCCCCCGAGGGATGTAGTAGTGAAGTGGCAGGCAGCCCGAGCCCAGGCTGCGCGCTGCACTGCTCCCGCTCATCCCTGCCTCATTGCGCCTGCCACTGCCACAGCTCGGTAAGCTCGCTACCGCTCCTCTGCGGTCTCCACGCCCGCCCTAGGGCAATACTGGTGCACCTATGACTGAGAAGTGGCTGTGGGCTCATGCCCAGTCAGTCCCAGTGCTGGTCCGATCCTGGTCCCAGTCTGGATGGGGGAGGGGCTCTCGCAGGGGGAGTGTCCGTGGGAGAGGCTCTAGCTGCCACAGATGCACTTGCCAGCCATGAGCCTGTCTCTGGCGCGCCCATTGGTCAGCTGAGCGGTGCTCCCACTGTGGGAGCGCACTGACCACCAGGGGGCAACTCCTGCATTGAGCATCTGCCCCCTGGTGGTCAGTGCACGTCATAGCTACCGGTCGACCGATTGAATGGTAGACTGGTCGCTTAGGCTTTTATATATATAGATGGAGGGATATACATTGTTTGTGGATTGGAAAATTCAATATTATAAAGATATCAATTCCTCATCAAAATTCCATTAGGTTGCTTTTTATTACTGTTTTCAGAGGAACAGGAGGATTGGTGGAAATTGACAAGTTCTGATTCTAAAATTTCTATGGAAATACTAAAGGTCAAGATTAGCCAAGGCATTCTGGAAGAACAGATGGCAAAGCTATTCTACTGGGTATCAAGACTTAGAATAATTAAGACAGTGTATAGGAGCATAAGAACCAATATTAGATCAATGGAAGATAACAAGGGGCCAAGAAACTGACCCACACATATGCAGACGGTTATTTTATGACAAAAGTGGCAGTATATGTCACTTTGGGGGTAAAAATAATTCTTTAAACAAATAGTGCTAGCACAATTGGATATCCATTGGGAAGAAAGTGAAACTTTTTTCTAGGAAATAACAAAAAATGTCTTCTTAATTTGGCACAGAGAAAAGCTTCTTAAACAGGATATAAAAAACAAAAATTCAAGAAAAGATTGCAACATTGGACTATAGTAAAATTAAGAATTCTGTTCATCAAAAGACACCACTGCAAAATTTAAAAGCAAGCCACGTCTTATTTCTAAGAAGATATGTACAATACAGATAACTGAGAAAGGTTCTATATGCAGAACACTCCTACAAAGAATTAAAAATCATTAAAAAATAAAGGAGGGAAGGAAGAGAAAAAGAGGAAGTGAAAGACAGAGAAGGAAAGGGAGGGAGGATTAGGCAAGAGACTTGAACTGGAATTGCACAAAGTAAGACATATAAATGGTCTATAAATATACAAGAAAGTACTCACACAATTACTCATCCAGAAAATGTAAATTAAAATCACAATGACAGCCTTACGCACCAATCAGGTGCCTAAATTTTTAAAAACTTATAAGTGCTCACAAGACAGGAGACTAGAATATAAAATGATGAAACTACTTTGAAAAAAATCTTTATCTTCTACAGTTGAATAAACATATAACCTATAATGTATCAATTGTATTTATAGGAATATACCCAAGAGAAACACATGCATACATGTACTAAGAGACAAGAACAATCATAGTAGTTTTCTTTATAATCATCCAAATCTGGAAAAAACTCAATAATTAAAACAACAGCTTTGGTGTGCAGCATGGCCTCTCCCTCATGCACCCAGACCCAGCAGAAGCAGCCACACTGTGGATCACTTTGTAGCTCTAAATTGGTAGCCCAGGGCTGGTCACAGGCAGTGTTTGACATTGACCTGCAGCAGAGTCCCTCCCAAGAGGCCCACATCAGACCACATGAGATCCTGACCCAATAACTGCCACAAGGGGCACACCCAAAAGGAGATTTCAGCAGGCTCCAGACCCCCTGGGACAAATACCATTTCATGGGGTCAGCCTCCCCATACAACAGCTTGTACACTGTCACTGGGGTCAACCCTTATAGTAAGCTGAAGGGTCAGCTCCACTCACAGATATCGCAACAGCAGTCAAGACTGAATTACATCAGGGAAGGCTCACAGAACTCACACAAGGGACATTCCTTGGACCACCCTAGCTCAGGGGATCAGGTTTACACTGAGACCCCACAGGGATATCTGTACAAGGGCACCCATACCAAGACTGGGAGACACAGCAGATCCTACCTTAATATACGGAAACCAAAATGGGGACACAAAGAAACATGCCCCAAATGAAAGAACAGGAAAAAAATCCCCAGAAAACAAACAGTAAATGAAACAAAGGCAAGCAATCTACCAGATACAGAGGACAAAACAATGGCTATAAGGATGCTCAAGGAACTTAGGGGAAGAATGGATCAACTCAGTGAGAACCTCAACAAAGATAGTAAGCATAAAAAGGGACATAGAAACCATAAAAAAGAACCAGTCAGAAATGAAGAATATACTGGAAGGAATAAATAGTAGGTTAGATGAAGCAGAGGATCAAATCAGCAAATTGGAAGACAAGGTAGCAGAAAACACCCAATCAGAGGAGCAAAAACAAATAAATAAATTTTAGAATGAGGACAGTCTAAGGGGCCTCTGGCACAACACTAAACGTAAAACATCCACATCCTAGGGTTACCAGAAAGGGGGGGGGGGAGAGAGAGAGAGAGAGAGAGAGAGAGAGAGAGAGAGAGAGAGAGATATCAAGGGATTAAGAACCTATGTGAAGAAATAATGATGGAACATTTCCTTAACCTGGTGAAAGAAAAAGACACACAAGTCCAGAAAGTACAGAGAATCCCAAAAAAGATGAATCCAAAGAGGTCCACACCAAGACACATCATAATTAAAATGCCAAAGGTTAAAGACAAAGAAAAAAATCTTAAAAGCAGCAAGAGAAAGACAGATACTTACAAGGGAGCTCCCAGAAGACTGTCAGCTGATTTCTCAAAGAAACATTTCATGTCAGAAGGGACTGGCATAAAATATTCAGAGTGATAACAAGCAAAGACCTAAAACAAAGACTACTCTATCCAGCCAGGGTATCATTTATAATTGAAGAAATTAAGAGCTTTCCAGACAGGAAAAAACTGAAGGAGTTCATTACCACCATACCAGTATTACAATAAATGTTAAAGGGATTTCTTTAAGAAGAAGAAAGAAAAAAGAGGAACATAATTACAAATAATAAAATGGCAATAAATATGTGCCTATCAATAATTACTTTAGATGTAAATGGATTAAATATCCCATTAGAAAGACACAGGGTAGCTAAATGGATAAGAAAACAAGACCCATATATATGCTATCTACGAGAGACCCATGTCAGAATACAAGACACGCACAGACTGAAAGTAAAGGGATGGAAAAAGATATTTAATGCAAATGGAAACAAAAAAACCTGGAACAGCAAAACTTATATCAGACAAAACAGATTTTAAAACAAAGGGTAAAAATGAGACAAAGAAGGCTATTACATAATGATAAAGGGATCCATCTAACAAGAGGATATAACCCTTGTAAACACTTATGCACCTAACATAGAAGCACCTACATAGATAAAGCAAATACCGATGGACATAAAGGGAGAGACTGACAGTAATATAATCATAGTAGGGGATGTTAACAAAACATTGACATCAGTAAATAGATCTTTCCAGACAAAATCAACAAGGAAGGAGGGACCTTAAATGACTCAGGAGACCATATGAATTTAATTGATATTTTCAGAGCCTTTCACCCCAAAGCAGGAGAATATACATTCTTTTCAAGAATATATGGAGCATTTTCCAGAATAGATATATACAAAACAAGTCTCAATAAATTTAAGAAGATTGAAATCATGTCAAGCATTTTCTTCAAACACAAGGGTATCAGAGTAGAAACCAATTACAAGAAAAAAACACCTTTAAAAACACACAAACATACTGAGGCTAAATAACATGTTACTAAATAACGAATAGGTTAATAATGAGATCAAGGAAGATTCGAAAGATACCTAAGACAAATGAAAATGAAAACAAAAAAAACCCAAATCTATCGGACACAGAGAAAGCAGTCCTGAGAGGGAAATTCACTGCAATACAGGTGTACCTCAAGAAACAAGAAAAACCTAAAACAAATAATCTAACTTTTACCTAAAGGAACTAGAAAAAGAATAGCTCAAAGTGAGTAGAAGGAAGGAAACAATAAAGATCATAGCAAAAATAAAATAGAGCCCAACAATATCAATATGAAAGATCAATAAAACCAAGAGCTATTTCTTTGAAAAGATAAACAAGATTGATAAACCTTTAACCAGACTCAAGAAAAATAGAGAGGACCCAAATAAGTAAAATTAGAAATGAAAGAGAAGTAACAACTGACACCACAAAAATACAAAGTATTGTAAGAAAATACTATGAACAACTACATGCCAACAAACTGTACAATATGGAAGAAATGGATAAATTCATAGAAACATACAATTTTTCAAAACTGAATCAAGAAGAACAGAAAATTTGAACAGACCAATTACAACCAACAAAATGAAAGCAGGAATCAAAAATCGGCCAACAAACAAAAGTCTCAGACCATAGCTTCACATGGGAATTCTACCAATTATTCAAAGAACTAACACCTATCCTTTCTCAAACTATTCCAAAAACTTCGAGAGAAGGGAAGACTCCCAGTGTGGAGGTTCATCAAAAAATTAAAAATGAAACTGCCTTATGACCCAGCAATTCCTCTTCCAGGTTTATTTCCAAAGAAATCCAAAACACTAATTCAAAAGAATATATGCACCCCTATGTTCATTGTAGTGTTATTTACAATAGCCACGATATGAAAGCAACCCAAGTGCCCATCAGTAAATGCGTGGGTAAAAAGGGGAGGTACATATCTACAATGGAATATTATTCAGCCATAAAAAAGAATAAAATCTTCAGGTCAGTCAGAGAAAGACAAATATCATATGATTTCACTTATAAGTGAACAAAATAAATGGACAAACTAAATTGAAACAGACTCATATATACAGACAACAGACAGATGGTTGCCAGAAGAGAGGGAGCTGGGGGACTGAGTGAAAAAGGAATAGAGACAAAACAGTCAAGGGGATGTAAAGTACAGCATAAAGAATATAGTCAATAATATTTTAATAACTATGTATGGTACCAGGTGGGTACTGGAAATATCAGAGGGACATTCTGTAAAGTATATGATTATCTAACCACTATGCTGTACACCTGAAACAAATACAAAATAATATTGAATGTAAACTGTAATTTAAAAATAAAATTTTAAAAAGCACCAAAATAGAATCTTAAGGAAAAAAGTACAGAGAACAATGATGTTCATTCAAGTGCTACAATATTTTTTACCCATTAATCTCTAACATAGTATAAACATTAATCAATTGTGCAAGTACAGTCCATGCAATTCTGATTTTTTAAATTTGTGTTGATGATTATAGCAAATAAGCAATAATATTCAATAGAACATATATAAACATAGTTTATATATGCTGAAATTAAACATAGTTTACAAAGTAAAAAAAGGAGAAGCATTCCCACTAAATCTGGGGGGCAAAATAATGTCTACCATTAGAATTATTACTGAATTAAAACCCACTCAAAGCAGAAAGAGAAAAAAAAGGAAAGGTATAAAAATTGTAAAGAGAAAGGCAAAACTTTACTTGCAGGAGATATCATCTACCTGGAAAAATACAAAAGAGTTAACTAACAAAATCTCATATTTCATCAAATCTAAAACACTAAGTATAAACATCATTATTTTATGCACAATAGCAAATTTTAAAATATTGCCAATTAATTATGATATCACCAAATTTAAGAATGTATCCCAATTTCAGAAATGTTCAAATGTATACCTTATCATAGCAAATTAAAGATTTCAGCCAAGTACCAGACATAAGAGCAATATACACATCCAACAGCTCTCCTATAAGGAGCAATAACCAATTTCAAAATTAATAAAAAAGAAGGTCCCATTCACAAGAGCAATAATAACTGGAAATAAACCTAACAAGGAATTTAGGCATGCATATGTATTCCTATTCAGGAATTCTTGTATGCAGAAAATTATAAAATTCAACTAAAGAGATGGAAAAAGAACATGGATAAATTGATGGGCCAACTTCATATAGTAAAGATGTCATTTTTTCCCTAAATAATCTATGAACTCAATGTAATACCAATCCAGATCCTGACAGCATTTTTCATGGGACTTGACAAGCTCATTTTAAATTCCTCTGAAGATAAGCAATCACCATCAGCAAAATTTTGAAAAAGAAGAAAAAGTTGCCTCATGAAATATTAAAATTTTCTGTAGCAGAAAAGACATCATAAGCAAATTGTAAAAGCAAGTGACTAAGAGAAAATATCTGTAATATATGTATACCATAAAAGGATTAAGATTCTGATTATATAAAGAATTTCTATACATCCATAAGCAAAAGACATAGACCCCAGCAGGAAGATGGCAAAAGATATGAATAGACAAATCACAGAAAAGGAAATAGACATGAAAAGAAACAATAATCTTCCTCACTAGGAATCAGGGAGATACAATATAAAATAGTAAGATACCATTTTCCGCCGAAACCGGTTTGGCTCAGTGGATAGAGCGTCGGCCTGCGGACTGAAAGGTCCCAGGTTCGATTCTGGTCAAGGGCATGTACCTGGGTTGCGGGCACATCCCTAGTAGGAGATGTGCAGGAGGCAGCTGATCGATGTTTCTCTCTCATCGATGTTTCTAACTCTCTATCTCTCTCCCTTCCTCTCTGTAAAAAATCAATAAAATATATTTTTAAAAAAAAAGATATCATTTTCCACTGAGAGACTGGGAAAAAATTTAATTTCATTATATAAAGAACTTGGCAAGGACATGGGAAATATATACTGATGATCACTGCTAGTCAAAACATAATTATATGCCCATTTTCAAGGACAAGTTGCCAATATATGTCTAATTGTGCATACCACATAAGTTAGCAATTCCACTTCCTAGAAATTTACTACTATATAAATAGATATACTTATCCTATATAATAAAAGGGTAATATGCAAATCGACAGAACGGCAGAACAACCGGTCGTTATGATGCGCACTGACCACCAGGGGGCAGACGCTCAACGCAGGAGCATGCTCCCACAGGGGTAGTGCTGCTCAACCACAAGCCAGGCTGACGGCTGGCAAGAGCAGTGTGGTGGCAGGAGCCTCTTCCGCCTCCGCATCAGTTGGACATTCCCAAGGGCTCCTGGACTGCTAAAGGGCACAGGCCGGGCTAAGGGACCACCCCCCCGCCAACACACCTGCCTCCAGTGCACGAATGTCATGCACCCGGCCTCTAGTATGTATATTAAAAGATACATATATATCCAATGTGCATGTGTATATGAATCAATCTATCTATCTATCTATCTATCTATCTATCTATCATCGTTAAAATGAAAATTTAAAGTAGGGCTCTAACTTCCAGCTCTGTGGAATTTACTTTGGGTAGCCCAAATGCTATATGTAGGAAAAGGGAATTCTACTTTTCCATGGTCCCCTATGGAAGAATATTCCAGTCTCCAGCCTAGTTCAAGTATACCTATTGAGGACTAGGTTTTAAATCCTAACTTTCCCCTCAGTGTAGCAAATGTTACAGTCCAGACAATTCCAAAGAATAAAATACCTTGCAATGAACACTTTAGGACACATACCAGCAAGAACCTTCTTTGCCACTGAAGGTTGTCTTGTTTCCTTTGGAAGTATCTTCTTTGTTACAAAGGGTCTCCTCTCACTCTTTGGCAATGTACTTTGCGATCTCTCTAAGGACCGTGGGCTATCAACAGGAAATTTGCTGCTAATTTCAGTAAAATTTTTCTTCACCTTTTTTGGTGACAGTTTCTTTTCCAAGAGGGATTCCAAAGCCTGCCATGAAACAGTCAATTATTCTCTTTGTTTATCTTCTAGTGATTAAAAAGTCTGACTTTTAACCACAAGACTGAAAATGAAGACTCCAGAGAAATGTGTTATTAAATGGCTATTTCTAATGATTAAGAAAATACTGTTCAACTTAATTTTAAAATTTTATTATTTAGGACATCAAGTTAATAAAAGCAATTCTGCATGTTCTTTTACATGTGAAGCTCACTAAAACCATAGCAAAACAATAGAGAATATGAGTACTTATTTTGTTGTTAATCCTCACCTGATGATATTTTTTCCATTGATTTTTAGAGAGAGTGAAAGGGAGGGAAGAAGAGAGGGAAGAGGAGAGAGTGAGAGTGACACATCGATTGGTTGCCTCCCACACGCAACCCAACCAAGGAGGGGATATAGAACCTGCAACCCAGGTATCTGCCCTTAACCAGGAATCGAACCTGTGACCCTTTGGTGTGCAGGTCAACACTCTAACCACTGAGCAACTGGCCAGGGCAATATGAATACTTTTAAAGGCATTCAAGTCCTAAAATTAAGCATCACCATTTTAAATACTAACCATAGTTTTCAGAATATAAACCTACATGCTTTTAAAGCATTTTAATTCTCAATAAAAAACTCATAAATTCAAATCATTTTAAGTAGGCAAACACTTCATATACATTTCCATAAACTAAAGGAAACTCTATGTGTCCAGTGGCTCTGGTCACTCATTACCACAATGGTAGATCTGTGTCCCCCTTTCTAACAGAGGCACCTCCTAAAACAAAGTACTCCCTCACTCATGACCAGGCAGTAAGGGCCTGGTGTCCATCTGGCCAATACAAATTAAAGACAATTGAAGTAGCCAGGGAGGTTTAGTTCAGATGACAGTAAGGCAATGACAAGGTAAGCTGTGGGATGGTACATCAACAAGAATAAACTGCGTGCACTATGGAATACTTTCAAACGTGGGAGAGATAAACATTGTGTTTAAGAAACATTATGTTAAGGCCCTCTTGCTCAAAATTTGGGAAAGTGACTAGATAAACTCTTGAGATCTTTTCTAGGATTATAAAGATCTATCCTCTAAATGAAATAATTGTAACCAATAAATGTTTCTTATGGGTAAGTTTAAAAAACATCACATGATTTGATATACTGTCTAAAGGTCCGCATTGGACAATAACCTTCTTGATAGAGAGTTCTAACTACCCAAACATCACCAATGCGTTCACAAACATATGCTGGATAAGGGGCTTGTAAAGGTAGAGGAGCCTTAAAGACTGCCACGCTAGTTAATGGTGACACTGGTCTGCCATTAGCCCACGAGGCTCCCCTCTACAGCGCCTTTCCTCTACAGCCCACAGCTCACTGTGTCACACTGACAGACAGGTCGTCCTTTGATTTGTAGATGAAAATATGTGGTGTAGTGGAAATAACAGTGGCATGAAATCAGAAGATAGGAATTTGATTCCCAGCTCTCAAGGGAAGTAATTGTGTCATCTATCTAACCTTAGCTTTTATAAAAATTTTATCTGTAAAATAAGACATACTGCAAATCACAGCATTGCAGTAAAGATAAAATGGAAAAATTATGTGGTAGCACTCTGTGAACTTTGGAGAGCTATCAAGATGTAAGGCCATGTTGTCCTTGTCGTCTCTGTGACCAGTTAGAAGAAAGAACACTATTCATTCCTTACTAGTACATGCCAACGGTGATTTCCCGAAGTTTCAAGCCATATCACAAGACTTGAGGCTCTGCTTCCATATATCTTAAAACGTCTTTTCCCACAAATCTCTCTAGATTACATGCTAATATTCTAATTAAAGCACCAATTTAAGAATGCTTTACTGTTTTCCTTTTCTATGCTAATAAGTTCTTTATTAAATGGCAGAGCCAGGAAATGGAAAATTCTTTTTAATTAATGGACCTGGTTAAGGGTTTTTATGTTCTAGATTCAAATCACCAATTCTCAAAGAAGTGAAATACAATATAATAGATTAGACCAGCGGTCGCCAACCAGTGGTCTGCCAACCACTGGTGGTCCGTGAGGTCTGAAAGGTTGGCGACTGCTGGACTAGACTATAAAAACAATAAAATAAAAATGAAGCCCAGCCTAGCTGGTTTTTCTCAGTGGATAGAGTGTCAGCCTGCAGAATGATGGGTCCTGAGTTCGATTCTGGTCAAGGGCACATGCCTAGGTTGCAGGCTCAATCCCCAGTAGAAATGTGCAGGAGGCAGCCTATCAATAATTCTCTCTTATCATTGACGTTTCTCTCTCTCTCTCCCCCTCCCTTCCTCTGTGAAATCAGTAACAATATATTTAAAAAAGAAAAGAAAAAGTTCCTATTTCTAGTTAAAAAAAAAAAAATGAAGTCCTTTTACTGCCCTCAGTAAAACTTTAACTTACTAGTTGTAGCAGCTTTATCTGGTATTCTGCATAAACCTCAATGAAACTTGGAGATGATAAACATTATTTCCCTGCTTAGAAAAAAACGTACTTTTGCGTCATCTCATACACCGAAAGGTTGTGGGTTGGGTTCAATTCCTGGTCAGAGCACATATGGGAGGTAACCTATGGCTGTTCCTTTCTCACATAGATGTTTCTCTTTCTCTCTCTCTCTCTCTTTTCTCCTTTCCCCCCTCCTCTCTATAAAAACATATCCTTGGCTTAAGCATAAGTGATGGATGTAGACAACAGGGGGTGAGGGTGAGGGCAGGATTGGGGGGACATTGGGGGGATAAGGACACATTTGTAATATCTTACTCAATAAAGGGGAAAAAAAATGAAAATGAAAAAAAACACACAATATATCCTTGGGTGAAGATTAGAAAACAAACCAACCAAGAAACAATGCATTTTTAACAATAATAAGTCAATTTCATACCTCAATTTGTTGCAGGATATCTATCACCACATCAGAAACGGAAGAATCAGCATCCACCTTGGCAGAACAGAGCGAAAGCTGGCGGATGAGACTGCCCAGTTCCCTATACTGAGCAGGAATTGGGTGCTCCCCTCGGTCAGTAAACTGCGTGACAAACATCTGTAAGGCCTGAACGGCTCCTCGATAGGCAGATGCCAGCCTGGACATTGCCCATGACTGGCAATAAGTGAAATATGAGAAGTTATTTCCATATTCAGAACTTCCTGACATTAATCCCACCCTTAAGAATATTTACAGTCTACCTTCTTTCTATATTGAACTATTTCTAAGGTGAAAACTTTTTCATCGTAAAGGGAATTGTAACGTTTACAGATTTCTAATGACAAAGTCTTTTCCTCCCTATTCTTCATTTCTTACAGCAGCAGCAACAGCAGCAATCTATTTTCAAAAACTGTTCCTTGGAAGGCAACCACAAATTCAGAATATTTAAGGTGCTAATGCCCTCACGAACAGGTTTCTACAAGCACTGAAAATGGTATTATGCAGAGAACACACATGATACTAACAAAACACTGGAAATCCAATTTAGAAATAATAAGTACTAATCATAATTAAGTTGCATCATACCTTCTTAGTGTGTTTAATATTATGTGGACTCAATTTATCCAATTCTTCCTGGATTTCTCTAACCTGTTTTGTAAAGGGGGAAAAACATGAAAACTTGGTACCTTTCCACTGATCTTTTTTTTATAGAATAGGAAACAGCTTGTCTTGTCCAAATATAACCATTATTATTTCAAGTCACTTGAAAATGAGACAAGGCTCTTCCTTCATGTACCCCCAAAATAGATAATTGGTTTTCCACCCCTTGGTCCCCAGTGTAAAAGGAACTAAACATGAAGGAGGGAAGGGGCAGGTGACTCTGAAAGGTAGGAGGCCAGGTCACAGTCTTCAGTGGGTCCTGTTACAGAGCCCTGGGAGTCTTTACAGCAGAGGTCTGACAGGGTAGCCTTCATGTTTTAAAACAATCTCTATGGTAGCAATATAGAGTAAGGACCAAAATAGAACCCAAAAGGAATACAGAACAAAATCTAACTCACACATTTTTTTTTTAAATAGAAAGGTCCAGGTTTTGGTTCAAGCAATAAGGCCAACATGTGACTTAAGTGACCAGAAATGAGTTAAAGACTTATTAATGAGTAAGGCCTTAAAGTTAAAACACACATTTTTAAAAATCTACCCATAAACAAGAAAAATGCCCATTTATCAGCCATTAAATGTGTCCTGAAAGATATTTAACATGGTCTTCATTCTTTACTACTCAATAAAGATGATCAAAGTATTTACTACTTACTAAGCTTCTAGTCTAGTATATAATAAACATGAGACAGATGGGATTAGGATTCATAACTAAAGACAAAGGGTTTCGGGGTAACTAATCCCCTTGACTTCATCATGTATGTGCTGTACAAGCATTTTTTTCTGGGGAAAAGAGCCATGGCTTTTAGTAGATTCTCAAGAGTCTATGACACCAAAAAGTCAAAAACCACTACTTAAGGAGTTTGGCTATTTACACATAATACACAAATGCACATAAAGGCAGGTGGCAAAGAGAAGACGGATTATTTGTCCCTGTGCTCAGGAAATTTAGCCTCACAAACGCATGAGAATTCATGGAGGATACTGAGGCACTAATATTCCTGAGACGAAAGGGAAACAAACTCTCTGAGGAGGTAACACAGGCTGAAGGTCCCACTCCTCCCCGCCCTCACCTGCTGCTGGAGGACGTAGAGCATCCGGGCGGAGCGCACAGCCTGCTCCTGCCTCCTGACCCGGACGCGCCGTTCTTCATCTGGATCCAAGGCTTCTTCCATTTTATCTGAAAATATCCCACCCCCCCAAAGTGGATTACAAAACAAACATAAAAACTTAAAAAAATTTCAATTACTCAGAGATAATAAAGTTGAAGATCTCTATTTTAAGAAGAAAAATGAAGCTGTAGTAACAGCAAATGTCATTTTCCATCAGCCAAGAAGTCAGGAATAAGGGGGCCTATGTACCGGCAGAGATGGAAGGGCCATGATGACATTACCAAGGTCAAGCTCCCCTCCAAGCAGGGATTCCCTGAACCAAGCTCCACTGGACAGCCTACTCCACTGTGAGGTGCCTTTTACTATTTTAAAATTCTTTATATTGAGCCAAAATCTCTAATGCTTTCTACTTTTTCAAAAACCCTTGACTGGCCCATTTTTATGTTTTGCAAGATTTCTTTCTTTCTCCAACATTTGAAGATTACAGGACTGTCTGAAGCCTTCACATATTTGTTAGGAAGCACAGCCTCGCATACACTGTGTTCCACACTTTCAAAAGGTTAGTTCAAAGAAAGTGTTTCTGGAAGACTGACTAAGGGATGTGCAACTCACCCATTCCTTTCCAGTCAGTGGTTTTCAAATATGTCTACAACACAAATTCTTATGCAAAATTCCATCAAACCATCAGAGAGAAGCAGTGCTTCTTAAGTGTATTTTATCAATTCAAATTTTTCATATTTACTCATTAAAAAACAAACAAACTAGTGAAAGTACTTTTGAAGAACTTGAAAATTTGAAATCAAGGAGTTGTAGACACAGATACAGTCTCTGTGCTTACAAGCCAAACTGTTTCTCTCAGTTGGGCTGCACAGTGTGGAGAAACTGGGTTCATATACTAGAGGCCCAGTGCATGGATTTGTGCACACTGAAAGGAAATTAGAAGGTGGCCGGTGGGGCGGGACTAGGTGAGATGGGCCGGACACACCCTGGAGCCACCTCCCACAGTCCCTCCCCGGCCAGCCAGTGTCTGTGGAGTGAGTGGGGTTCCTCCAGCAGGTGGGGTCCCTCGGCCTGGCCTGCAGGGATTGAGCTGAAACCGGCAGTCCGATATCCCCCGAGGGGTCCCGGAGTGCGACTGGGCACTCTGCAAAGTTGCTGTCGCTTAGCAGCTCCTGCATTGAGCGCCTACCCCCTGGTAGTCAGTGCGCATCATAGCTACTGGCCGGCCGGCCCATCAGTTAGGCTTTTATATATACAGATGTCAATGGTAACTGGCTCGGGCACAGTTTTTAACTGTTCCTCTTACAGATGATTCTCTTTTTTTCTTTTTTATTGAATTTATTTGGGTGACATCTACATATATATCCTATCTAATAATAGACAAACATGGTAATTAACCGTACCTCTGACACGCTTCCCATTGGCTAATCAGGGCGATATGCAAATTAACTGCCAACCAAGATGGCGGCCGGCAGCCAGGCAGCTGAAGCGAACAGGAGGCTTGCTTGCTCCAGTGATGGAGGAAGCCAAGGTTCCCCGCCTGCCGCTGCTGGCCTCTGAGCTGCATTCTAAGAAACAATGTTGCAATTATAGAAGCTAAACAAACCCCAGAAACCTGCTTTCAGCCAGCCGGGCCTCAGAGCTGGAGTTGCAACAGTGTTTCAATTATAGAAGCCAAACAAACCCAGATACCTGCTTTCAGCAGCCGAGGTCTCAGAGCTGGAGCCAAGCCTCAGAGCTAAAGCGGGCTCTCAGTTCCAGTGACAGCAATAGAAGGTAAATAAATACCAGAATAAAAAAGAAAAAAAGAAAAAAAGGAGAGGTTGGGAGCTTCAGTCGCCCGCCAGCCTGAAAACGGCCCTCAGCCCCTCACCCAGACTGGCCAGGCACCCCAGTGGGGACCCCCACCCTGAAGGGGGTGTGACCAGCTGCAAACAGCCATCAGCCCCTCATCCAGGCTGGCCAGGCACCCAAGCGGGACCCCCACCCTGATCCGGGACACCCTTCAGGGCAAACCAGCCGGCCCCCACCCATGCACCAGGCCTCTATCCTATATAGTAAAAGGGTAATATGCAAACTGACCCTAACAGCAGAAGGACTGGGAATGACTGGTCACTATGACACACACTGACTACCAGGGGGCAGACGCTCAATGCAGGAGCTGCCCTCTGGTGGTCAGGGCGCTCTCACATGGGGAGCTCTGCTCAGCCACAAGCCAGGCTGATGGCTGCCAGAACAGCGGTGGTGGTGGGAGCCTCTCCTGCCTCCTCAGCAGCGCTAAGGATGTCTGACTGCAGTTTAGGCCTGCTCCCCGCTGGCAAGTGGACATCCCCCGAGGGCTGCCGGACTGCCAGAGGGATGTCTGCCATCTTAGGCCCAATCCCCCGGGGAGCGGGCCTAAGCCAGCAGGTGGTCATCCCCTGAGGGGTCCCAGACTGCGAGAGGGCACAGGCCGGGCTGAGGGACGCCCCCCCCAGGGCACAAATTGCCAAGACTTTGAATTTTTGCCATTTTGATGGGTGAAAAATAGTATCTCAGTGAAGTCTTAATTTGCATTTCTGATTATGTGTAAACGTGACTATTTTCTCATAGGTTTCAGAAGCATTTTTACATCTTTTGGGTGAATTGTCTATGTCTTTGCTTTTCTAGAAGATGTTTTTGGGGTCTTTAAAATGGACTGTTAGCCCTTTATCTGTGATATCTGTTGTAAAATATTATCTCCAAGTTTAAGGCTTATCTTTTGATTTTGCTGGTGGTATTTTCTGCCATGCAAAACTTAAAAAAGAATTTGTAGTCAAAATTATCAATTTTTTATTTGCTTTCATTTGGATTTTGATTAGAAAG
>NW_005871370.1:346547-352544 GCF_000147115.1 Myotis lucifugus | reverse complement strand
GGGGGTGGGGGGGCGCCAGACCAAGCTGGGGTCCAGTCACTGTCATCGGGGTGAGCCTCTGGTGGTTACTGAAAATTCTTTGCTCCCATGTACTGCGGTCCCGCTGGGGGCACGCACAGGTTCTGACAACAGGTACCCTAACCCCTAGGCTGGGCCCTTGGTCAGTCGATGACCAAGTGCAGCTTCAGGAAAGGAGCTGTGTCACCTGCCTCTGCTGGAGGGAGGGGCGAGGGCAGGAAAAACTCTTTAGAAAAAAGACACTGGTCAAACTCAAAGTCCACCTGTCTGGTCATGAGTGCTTGCTCCAGTGACAGGAGAAGGGAGTGGAGTTTGAGGGGGGTGGGGGTCCCAAAAGAATGAACGTGTATGAACTATTCCACCCTCACCAATTTTCCTCACCTTTGGTTACTTCTTCAATTTTATGGATACAATTGCTCAATATTTTCTGGAGTCGCTGAACTTCTAGCAGTCTTCTGTGTTCACATAGGCTTTTGTGGTCACCTGTCCTGCCATGAGGCCGCAGTCCTGGGTCATGGGTGGGTGGCGAATTTGGCATGGTCAAACCTGACTGTCCTGCATGAGATGTGTATACGTATACTTTGGCACCTGAGCTGGAAATTTCTACTTTGGATGGCTGGTGGTTGCAATGAAAAGCTTCTTGATTCTTTAATTCCTTCCTTTCCACCCCAAGGTCCGATTTTTTATGCTTGGTGCATCCACATTTCGGAGAGATTTGGGATTGACTTGTGAGATGATGTTTTTTTACATGTTCTTCAAAGTGTCTTCGTTTCATATCTCTTTTGGCAAGGTGGACAGCGTAGCTAAGTCTCTCTTCTGATACAACAGAAAATGAAACAGAACTGCTTAGATCAGGACCATCTCCAAAATCCAAATCTTTACAGTGGTCCGACTCAGTGTGCGAGTGCTTCAGTTTTTCTATTTTAATTGCATGTGGGTAAGAATACCGGATTGCCAAGTTGCTTGAATGTGTAGGAACATTCTTATTAAACTGCAGCTGGTTCTTTAAAAAAAAATAAAAGTAAGCAGTCATCAGAAAAATAATATGTTGTATAGTTGGTATATGTCCACACCAAGTTTCTAAAATTTTACATTTATTAGTGCTAAGAGGTATTTTTATTTTGTGATGATAGAATCATCCGCTCTCTTACACCCTGAATCCATCACGTACCACCAGTTGCAGACTGGATAAACAAACTGGCACACTCCTGCTCTGGAATACTCAGTACTAAAAAGGAACAAACTGACACATGCAACACACAGATGAATCTTCAATACACTGCACCCAGTGAAAAAATTCTTCCACAAAAGAGTGCATAGCATAGGATTCCCTTTATATGAAGTTCTAAAACTGACCAAACAAACAGTGGTGGAAAAAAATCTGCATAGTGGTTGCCTCTGGAGGGAAGGGCGGGACTGACCAGGAAGGGGCATAAGAGAACCCTCTGGGTAGTGGACATGATCCGTATCCTGAAAGAGGCATGGGTCACACTGGTGTGCACATCTGTCAAACTCAGCAAATGTGAATGAATATATTCATTTCAGATGTAAAATTTACATGAAAAGAAAAAATGGTGAAGAATGAATTCTAGTACTAGGTATGATATGCACGCTGAATTAGTTAGGGTACCGGTGTCTGAAATTTACTTGGACATGTCAAACAATAAGTTGGGTTAATGAATGGATCCTAGAGGGATGGACTGAAGGAAAGATATGCAATTGAAAAGTACAGTGAAATAGTAATGGAATCTTGATGTTCACTGTGAAATTCAACTTTGCTGTATATTTGAAGATTTCTATAACACAACGTTAGAAGTAAAAACATTTTGGGTACAACTGGGTGAAGTTCAATAAAGACTGGTTATTAGGTAATTTTAGGAAATTTTTTTTGTCAGTTTCTTAGGTTTGATAATGGTATCATGGTTAAGTAGAAGAGTTTATTTTTAGGATCAGTATTCTAAAATATTTAGAAGCAAAATGTCATATCTGCAACCTACTCTGAAGTGGTTCTGCAACCATTTTAGAGATGGTGAGACAGAAAAACAGGTAGGACAAATTGTTACAACTGTTGACGCTAGAAGGATTAAAAAGGTGTTCTTGCCCTTTTCTTTCAGCTTTTCTGCTTGAAATGTTTCATAATAAAAATATGAAGGGGGAAGAAAACCACAACTACCTGGGTCTGAAGTCTCCAAGGGTCACTCCTCCCATCTAGTTGGACACTAGACGCGTGATTAACACAAGTTGAAGCTGGTCTGCCTGGTCCCATCATGTCAGATAGTGCAGAACAATAGTGAGAGCCTAGTTATCAGCCAACAGTTCTTCCCCAAACCATTGCCTAAAATAAAAGAAAGCTACTTTCAGACCAAGAGTCTTCAAAGGGAAAGAGTAAGTGAAACACAGCATCATGCTCTTATAACAATGTTCTAGTAGCCCATAGCAACCTCATACTAGAGAGCCAATGACATATGAGGATAGGTATATGATAGCTACTTCCATTTACAAAAGCATTGAAATTAGACTTCCCAAGAGAATAGGGAGACACTACTTGAATGACAATCTATTGAGCCCTTTTCATTCCAAATTTCAAATCTCAAGGGTCTCTAGTAAGGTATTACTACAAACAGAGCTCCGCTATGGTCAACAAGCACTTCCCAGCAGGGCATTTTATGGACACATGTTCTACATTAATAAATCCCAACCACTAGTCAGAAAGTAGTCCTGCTTGCTCTATGAGGTGGCTCAAAAGGACACAATTGAACGACTCTAAGTAAACCTCAGGGTCAGAATATCTAGATTTATGCCAGGATCTGCCATTAACCACTGAATGACCTCTCCACACCTTCCATTTCCCCATCTCCCCCCTCTACGCACACACAGCGGAGATAAAAGATACGGAAGTGTTAAGCTGTTATGGGCTCTACTCATTATCACTGCCTCTGCCTATTCTGAAGGCCTCCTTATGGACACGGCATTATCCCTGCACGCGTCACGTGCTTGTTACACACTTGTCTCACGTTGTTATTTACCTATTTCACAGGTATATGTCTCATCTTCCCAGCTAGACAAGGTTCCTTGAGGGGAAGGGCCTTGTCTTGCTCTTCTCTGATATTTCCCACAATACAGTGCTTTGAGCATAGTAGACAATTTAACTCATTTGTTGAATTAAGCTGATTTTCCATGAACTGACTCGTGTTAAATGGAGAATTTGTTCTCTCAAAGAATCCCATGGTAAATCAACTGGGAAATGCAGGTTTTAAAAAAAAATCCCTAATTTAAGCTTCTGAATAAACCCAACATCTGTAGACTGGATTTGCTTAAAGACAGATACATCTGAAGGAACATAAAGGCAGCTGTCCAAGATTCCTTATTTCTAAGGCTGTAGAGACAAGATAAAAACAAAGATGGGAGGAGGTACATGGGCCTGGCAATCCCAACTGGCTTGGTATCACCAGTTCAGGGGCTGGAGCCGCACAATGAAGGAGTCTGCAGAATTGGGGGCCAGGGTGACTGCAACTTTTATGTGGTCAACACCTTCCCCCGGGCTGCATAAGGCCTAATGATCCTTTCTCTACAGGAATAAACTAGGTGATGCCCAGTTCCCCGATACCCCGAGTGATGCCAAACACACACACACACACACACACACACACACACACACCCAAACTGTTCCCCTGTACAAAGTCCTGGGACACCTTTCTCCTTGCAATCTGTCCCTTTCCAATTGCTCCAGGAAACCTCCCAATTCGTTACCCCACATACCGTGGGACTTCTCCACACAATATCCCCCCTCCCCCATCCTGAGACACCTCTACATCCTGTGCCTTCATCCACAACCCAGGACAAATCTCTCCAACAGTGTTCCCTCCCAGAGTCCCAGGACCCCTCAACTTGTGCCCTACTCTTACTACAGGAATGCCCCCCTCCATCTGTCCTCCCCCACACAATTTTCTCCCAAATTGTCCCCCCTCACTCTCATTCCAGACACTCCTCCAGCCTGTCTGCTCCCTCTCCGCTGTGGGTGATCTCTGAAACGGCCAATGCCCATTTCCTCCCTTGAAACTGAGGACACTGCCACAGCTTCATTCACGCCCCCAGTCGCTCCTGTCCCTGACACTCCTGGCACATTCTCCCAGTCGGTTCCTTCCCCCACAGACCCTGGGCAGCTCCAGGACCTGGTCCCGCACCCATGGGTGTAAGACACCCCCGCTGCCTGGCTCCTCCCTGCCAGCCCCAGGATACTCCCACCTCCCGTCTCCGCCCCTGAAGCCCCCGGCCCCCTTGCAGACTGTCTCGTCACCACGGTGAGGCCTGAGCCAGCAGCAGTGGTTTCTTCTCCTGTAGACCCAGACACCCACACCGCAGCAGGCACGTGCCCCGCCATGGGAACTCCTACACCTGCAAGCACCCCCAAAGACAGAGGTACCCTCACAGCCTCGGGGACTACTGTAGTGGGTCTCCGCCACAGGCCTGGCACACCTTCAGAGCCCGTCTCCCTGCCCACAGGTCCCGAAGCCCGGGCAGCGGTGGGCCCCTCCGTCGCCAGTCTCCTTCCCCATGCACCAGCGACATCCCCAGCACTAGCGTCACCCACCACCAGCCCAGGAGCGCCAGCCATGGCGACTCTGGCAGCCACGGGCATCTCCGCCGTCTGTCTTCTTCCCGATGAGCCCAAGAGATCCCCAGAGAGTGTCTCCTCTACAGGCCCAGGCAACCCCACAGGCACAGGTACCCCCGCAGGCTGTCTCCTCCCTGGCAAGTGTGAGAAGCCCCCAGAGCCGGTCTCCACCCCCAGAGGACAAGGCACCCGGGGAGCAGCGGGCACCTCCACAGCCACAGGAACCCTGGCACTCTGCCTCCTTCCCCAAGATCTGGGGACACCCCCAGAGCTAGTCTCTTCCCCGACAAGCCCAGGTACCTCGGGAGCTACAGCAACCTTGTCAGTCACCGGAAGCCCGGGCACCGGCCTCCTTCCCCATAACCTTGGGAAAGCCGCAGACCCCGCATTCTCTCTCACAGCCACCAGCTCCTCAGAAGCCACAGGAACCCCGGCAGCCAGGGGCGTTCCGGTAGTGGGAACGCTTTCCCACGGGTTCGAGACCCCTCTAGAGCTGACTTCCGGACATGCAGGGCCTGACACCCACACAGCGGCAGGCACCCTCCCAGAGCCAGGCGCACCCACAGCTGCGGGGACCCCCGCGGGGGCGCACCTGTGCTTGGCCATGCCTGATGCCTCGGGCACCCCCACCGCCTCAGACACGCCCACGGCCTGTCTCCTCCTGCACAGACAGGCAACATCCCTGTAGCCAGCCTCCTGGTCCACGGACCCAGGGACCCCTAACGCTGTCGGAACCAGAGCCTCCTGCTCCCCCACCGCCTGCCTCCTCTCCCACAGACTCGGGACATCCTCACAGCACGTCTCCTCCCCAACCACCCCTGGCACTGCCTCAGCCAGAGGCACCCCCAGAGCCTGCTGCCTGGCCCACAGGCCTGGGATGCCACCGTAATGTGTCTGCTCTCCTATGGCTCCTGGCACCACCCCAGCCTGGGACACCCCCACAGGCTGGGCTGGTCCCCACAGACCTGGCACACTCCCACCGCCTGCCTCCTGCCCCAAAGCCCGAGGTGTGCCCATGGCCTGTCCTACCCGCCAGAGGCGGGGTGCGGCCCCCCGGGGCCTGCCTCCTGCTCCTCGGACCCAGACCACCTCCCGCGGGTCTGGGCTACTTCCCATGGCCCTGGGTCACCTGCAGAGCCCGTCTCTGCCCACACAGCCTGTCCCCTCTCCCTGAACCCTGGGTCGCCGCCGCATCTAGCTTCCTCTTCCACAGCACAAGGCACCCCTACAGGCTGCCTGGAGACCCACAGGTCAGGGGACACCCCCCAGGGCCTACCTCCTCCAGGGCTCCTCCCCCTCTGCCACATGCCTGGGGCACCCACCGAGGGCGTCTCCTCTGCAGCTCTGGGTACCTCCACAGCCTG
>NW_005871370.1:235282-345427 GCF_000147115.1 Myotis lucifugus | reverse complement strand
TAGGTTCATACTCTTTCCCTCATTCCACGGGTTCCAGCCCGTCCTGATAGGCTCCTCACAGCAGCCCGAGCATCTCTGTTTCGCTTCACCTCTCCTCAGCCAGCCCGGGCGCCTTCTCATGCTCCTAGGCCAATCTCATGGCCTCCTCCCCACCACCACCACCACCCCCACGCAGGCACAGGGCACCTGGCCCCCGGGCTGCTCCACACTCGCACTCACACCAGCTCCAACCGCGCAGCCTGACTTCCTCCCAGCCCCCCACCCCCGCGCCCCGTTCGCCTCCCTTCAGTCCTGGCCCCACCCTAAAGCCTAGGCAGGAAAATAGTTAAAAGGGGCGACGAGCAGCAGTATCTGCCCTGGGCCAAGCTCTCCTCTCCCCCACGTCCATGACTCCTAACGCAGCTCCCCAGGACCCCCCAACACCGCGTGTGCCCACCCGGCCTGAGGCGGCGAGGCACGGCTACTGGGAAGCAGGCGGGGGGGACCTCAATTAGGCCTGGTTTCCGGCCGCTCGCCCGGTCGCCATGGCAACAGGCGCAGGGCGGCTTGGGAGCCGTTAGAGCTCGAGAGCCACGTAAGGGTTCCAGGGCTGCGCGGCAGCAGGTTTTGCAGCCATTGTCTCTGGGGCTGGGGCCGAGACCAAATTAGGAAAGAAGCCTGGGTTTCGGAATGGAGCCAGAACGAGAAGGTCGGAGAAGCGACAGCAGAAAGGCGGTACGGATGAGTTATGGCCCTCAGAGGCCCCCGTAGCCCCCCATCTCCCGAAGCTTTGGGGCTCCTGCAGTCACCTGGTGCTCAGCCCACCCGGAAGCAGGTTCGCCCCGCCCCACGTGGGCCCCGCCTCTGGGCAGTACCACCCGAAGCCTTCCCCGACTATCCTCGGTTCCCGGAGCGCGTTCCCCATGGCTCTTTACGAGGAGGTGAGTGTGTCCGGCTTCGAGGAGTTCACCCGGGCTGTGGAGCAGCACAAAGGCAAGACCATTTTCGCCTACTTTACCGGTTCTAAGGACGCCGAAGGGAAAAGCTGGTGCCCCGACTGCGTGCTGGGTGAGGCCGGGGTTCGGTGCTGCTGCCCAAAGGGAGTGGAGGAAGGCAAGGCCGAGGTTCTGGCCGGAGAGCGGAGTTCATGGCAGAGGAAGGAGTCTTACTCCTGGAGATCCGCAGGGCTTTCTAAGCTGGCATTTTGCCTCCTTGTCCCACCTTGTTCCCTTCTCTCCTGTTAAGTGCACCCCCGCCCCAAGAGTGCCTTCTACCATTCGACCCATATCATCTTGACATCTAGTCCTTTACAATTTTTCACTTCCTCAGTATGATTAGCGTCTTAGTGAGGACGGGAGTTGATGTCCTTTGCATAGGTCAGCAAATATGCCTTTCATTCTTCAGGGCGTCGGGACCGGGACGTAGTTACCCTTAAAGTGGCTTTCAAATCAGAGAACACCTGCCTTCTGTTAACCTCAGTTAACTGCAGGTTAGGTCTGAGTTGTTAGCAACATGAGGGGAGGGGAGAGGGATGCTGTTTATCAGGGCCTGGTTGTAGAGTTGATGTGATTATTTTATATCAACTTTTTTTTTTTTAAGCTGAACCAGTCGTACGAGAAGGGCTGAAGCATATTAGTGAAGAATGTGTGTTCATCTACTGCCAAGTAGGAGAAAAACCTTAGTAAGTGGCAATATATACTCTCTCCCCCAGACATGCACTGCACTCTGCCAAACAGGTGGGAAGGGCCCGGACTCAGGTTCTATGTCTAAGGTACAGTGGATGAGTCAAGCAATTAGAAGATATAAATACAGATCAAAATTCTGAATGTTCAGCCGCTTGTATTAGAAGGATAATTCAATAAATTTAGTCTGGTGTTAGTTCAGAACTTAATTGTCTTTACATACATATCTTAATCACACTTTAAAGGAAACTTACACAGGGGAATAGGTAAGTCACAGTTCTTAAGGTTTTTAAAATGTTTACAACAAAATGATTACTAAAAAACTAAATGTAGGAATATATCAAATATTAAACAAAATATAAGAAACATAGTAAAATGTTTTGATCACTTTCTTTTCAAAATAGTTGGAAAGATCCAAATAATGACTTCAAAACAAACTTGAAAATAACTGCAGTGCCTACACTCCTTAAATATGGAACAGTGAGTATCTTTTTTCAACTATGTTGGGGCTACAGTTCACCCTGTCACAACTCTTTTAACTCGTTCTGGATTCAGATATGGAAAGGTCTTGACATTTCATCCAAACATCACAGTGCTGTTCAGAGTGCATGTGTCCGTCCCCTATGGACAATCCCAATAAACTGTTAGTAATGTAAATATCTAAGTATTACATCTTTTTATGCTTTTTAAAAGTTATTAATTTAAAATTCTATAAGAACTGCTCAAGAAAGTTGATTTACACATGGTTTCTTAAACACTGGCATCAATGGCTGCTTGCCAGTTAACCCATAATTCTGGTTGAAAAGGAACTTCTAGTCATAGCCCTGGGATTCTAAACTAAAGAATAGAGGGCAAGGGGGTGGCACTGGACTTGCTGTCTCCTGTTTTAGTCTAAGTTTTGAGCCAAGTATTTTAATGACTGAACTTAGAGCAAATATCTTAAGTGTTTCATAAAACTTGTTACAACTAGTTAATAGTTTCTGAATGGCGTACTTTCTGTTTAAATATTTGTGTCATTCAAGGCTGAACAACTCTATCCCCTCCTAATAACATTTTTATAGCTGTGGGTTACGATTTGACTGTTCTTCTCTTACAGCCTCAAAAACTGGTAGAATCTGAATGTCTGCAGGCCAACCTCGTGGAGATGTTGTTCACTGAAGATTAAGATTTGATTATGACAGTTGTGTCTTGATTTCCTGATTTATTCTAGTATAAAAGAAATTGCATGCTTGCTTTGAATTCATGTTAGGCATAAATAAATGATGATTTTTAAAAATGGCATGTCTAAACATTGGAGTGCTATAAAAATGCTCATGAACCCTGTTTGTTTGTAATATATGGATATCTTTAAGATATAGGTAAAATAAGTCTTCAGGAGTGGTAGTAATAGCACAAAGGAATGTGTTATTGGAGATAATAGGAATATCTGAAAGCCCCTAATAGTGAATTTGCTTCCAAATCTCTGAATGAATTTTAGGATCTTTTAATTTAAATTCCATGAATTTACAAAGAACTATTGTTCCTAAAACGCCTTTTGGGCTTTAGAATGCAGAACTTAAGCTAACCACAGCACAGCACACCTAATCCAGCCCCACTTCATACAGGCAGCTTTGTTTCACAGTCTGAACGTACCTCACTACTTGGGATGAGGCAGGGAGCAAAGGCTAGAGCCGATACAGCCAAGCGGGAGGAAGGATTCCACCTGAGTCAGTCACACTCTGATTACCACTTACTAGCAGTGTAACCATAGGCAAGTTACTTAAACTGTCTAAGCCTCAGTCTCCCCCTTTTGAACAAAGATTGTTCTAAGACTGACATGAAAATGCAGCTAAGCACTAACACGGTGCCTGGTTTGTGGTGTCTGCCAAATAAACGTTAGCTTTGCCAAATGAGCACAGGTATTTGAAATTCCTCATCTTTGTTCTAGTCTAAGGTCAAGAGTCCAATTAGTTAACTATCAATCTCCCCGCCATCACTAGGTCAGCGACATAGCAATGATTCTTCCATTAAAGCTCTTTGCAAAGCAAGTAGTGAGACAGGTATGTCCTCTTCTCCTGCAGAATGTAAAAAACCTTATGCCGTTCCTGCTCTGGGATTTAAAGAGGTCATTGACTCTATTTCTTATGTATGTGGATAAGGAATAGTCAATGACTACTATGTAGATAAGAAGGGTGGGGTAGCTGACCTGAGGGACAGTAAGGTTCCAGGAGATGGACTTGCCCCAGCCCCCACTGTACATCAGGAACAGAGCCTGACTGAGTTCAGGATGTTTGGCGGCCCTCCCCCTGCCCCATCCTCACTGCCTCCTTAAACTGGTCTAAAGCACCAAATGTTTCTGTCCTTAGTTGTGTGTGTTAAATACTAATAAAAATTTACAAATCCAAAGGAAAATCAAAGAACAGTTTTGGCTTAACAGAAATAATCTACTGACAATGAAAAGTTAGTTGGATTAAATAGCACACCAAAGGTACTCAGTGCTAGCACAAGAAAGTAGGTAAGATGAGTCTTTTTTTTTTTTTTGGTCTTCACTGTACAGAAGCAACATATACAGTCTTAGGAGCCTGGTCTGGATCCAGCTTTTCATTTTCCTGAGGTGTTATTTTGCTGTTGCTGCTCTGCCAGGGCTTGCTGAAGGCGCATCCGCTTCCGGGAATAGTGCTGCCAGTGCAGAATTTGCTGCTCATCAATAAATTTCGCACACTGAGCATTCACCAGCTCCTTGCGGAAGTGTTCGTACTGGAGTAGTTCTAACATGTGTAAACACTGAGGGTACCTGGGTTTAAGTTTATCAATTAATGATTGGCATAATTTAAGTCAATAACTCCAAGCTCTAATTCAGTTACTCATGAAATGATCTTTCAGCTACAATTTCTGTAACATTAACTTAGAACACTTTGGTAGCATAGTTCTTTTTTTCCTGCTCTGGCAAAGAAACTAGTGATTTTTAGTAATTATGTGTTTAATTGATAACTATTGGCTTTCCATCAATAATGATAAAAAGTCAGAGTCAATTTCAGAAAGAACTATGCACAAATATTATACTCTAGTTTTTAATCTACTCTGGTGGTTTCCAAAGTGAGGAATAGGAACACTTTTAATTTTTAGTAATACTGTGGATAAAGAGTCAAATTCCTGGCTATCATAAAAAGAAACATGAGGAAAGGGAGAAGGCAAGAATGGACCCTATTTTTGAGCAGGAACTGAAAACAGCAGTATGAACTCATGACTTTTTAGACAGAAACATAGAGCCAGACACAGATATGTGTTCTCAGTTTGTGTGCTGACAAGGCGTAGGAACAATGACATAGTGGTACTAACAAGCACAGTTTAGTGCCCAATTTGTGGGTTTTAAATAGCATTTTCCAGAGTTCCTTGGAGAAATGGCTGATTCCGGGCTAAGGCAAGGAAAACACAAGGTGAGCCTGGGATAGTGTGTAGTGCCAAAGAAAAGTGCTCAAAAATTATGTCAGAAGTACTCCAGAGACCATCTGAAGGGGCTCCTAGTGGCCATAGCTGGAATCACTAGAGCAAGGACATACATCACAATAATCTACAAGATAAAAATTAAGATTCCAAGAGTCCATAGTGATGTAACTTTTAAAAATGAATGAATAAATTGGGAACAAGGGAATGTTCTTTACAACTGAATTCCAACTAGTAAATGTAGAAAGAATGATGGAATTGGAATTAGAAAATCACCACAGTAACAATTCTTTGAGGCAAGTATCTTCAATAGATAATTAGTGGGTAAAAGTATGAAACATAGTTTCAAAGTATTTCCTCACAACATATTAAAAAGAAAAAATAGTAACTTGATATAGAGAAAACTGGCAGCTACCACCGAGTGATCAAAATTAACATCATCAGTGGTGGGTAAATTGACTTTTATGTCACAGTCATGGAGGAAAAAAAAGACTGACGAACTCAGATCGAAGGAGACTAAGACATGACAAAATGCAGCATATGAGCCTACACTGGATACTGTACCAGACATAGGGCATTAGTAAGACAGCCTGTGAAATTTGAAGTCTGTAGATTAGATAAGGTTAGACAGTATATTGTTAATGTTCTAATTTTGATCATTGTACTGTGGTTACATACGATTTTTAATATTTAGAATATATGGGTGAAGAATATATAGGGATGCTCTTTACTATTTTTCCAAGCTTTTGTAAGTAAAATTATTTCAAATAGAAAAGAGATAAAGTTTAAATGAGTAAATTAAAAAACACTAAATCAGCCCTAGCCAGTTTTGGCTCAGTGGATAGAGCATCAGCCTGTGGACTGAAGGGTCCCGTGTTCGATTCTGGTCAAGGGCACATACCGGGGTTGCGGGCTCAATCCCCAGTAGGGGTTGTGCAGGATTCTCTCTCATCATTGATGTTTCTATCTCTCTCTCCCTCTCCAAAATAAATAAAAATATATATTTTAAAAAAGTAAATCATATAGGGAGTACACAGAGCCAAAACTGGACCAGCGGTAGAAATGACACGTTTGGGAAACAGCATACTCCTGCAGTGCTCAAGGGAACCTCGAGCCATAGTTTAGATGACCATCTCAGCAGTGTGGTGAGTGAAATTAAACTTGTGGTGTCTAATTCAGTGTCCATCACTGAGTCTCTAATCTACATACATACATGTTGGGATCTAATAAAGTATTTTCTGTGAATTATTAAATGAATAAGTGGTTGTTTATAAAGAGCCAGGAAGGGTACAAAGGATCCTGCAGGCAGCTTCGTGAATCAATTATTAGACCAGTGGTTCCCAACATGGGGCACATGCCCCTTTGATTAAGGGGAACAATTCAAGAATGGAGTTATTAACAGTGAATTTTTTGCATTTCTTATGGTTCTAGGGGCTTCACATACAGTATATAAATATATATTGTGGCCGAAACTGGTTTGGCTCAGTGCTCTATTATATGTTTTGAAACTATTTGCTATTTTTTCATATCACTTCACATTTTTTTAACAATTTCTTAGTGATTTCTTCCTCAGTATTCAACTGTCCTTTTGTTCTTTTATTTTTCTCTTTCATGGACACCATGTTCTTTGGAAGCTTATCTAGACTTAGTGGTCTTTAGGCTTCCTCCATAGGAGTTCACTTTTTGAATAGTAAGAATTATATGGGGGGGGGCAGCATTAGGATTTTAGAGATGCTTAGGTGGGGCATGGCCAAAAAAAGGTTGGGAACCACTGTATTAGACATAGATCAGAAAAGTGACTTGGATAAAAAGTGCAAGTTTGAAACATTTTCCTCTCAAACTTTGTTTGTTTAGAAAAAAAACAAAAAGTTTCATTATTGCTTTTTGACTGCCTAGTTAAGACAAAGAGGCGTGAATTCAAAGTTTACTTTTTTACCAGCAAAAAGGAATGCTTGTGATTATAATATGCTTCTTGCAATTTAGTAACCATTAAAATGACATCTTTTGCACAACCTAAATTATGTGTGTGTGTGTGTGTGTGTGTGTTCATTTATTTTTAAAATGGGCACAGTACAGCACATAGGAGGCCCTAAAAAACCAGTAGCTATTAAGACGCTGGTAAGGTTACCTCCTCCAGAAAACCGTCCTTACAAGTACCCCTTTCTACATTCTTAAATTTTTAGCGTATAGCTCTGTCCCTGCATTTATAGAATGTGGGTTCCTTGGGGTCAGAAAACCAGTGAGATGGGGTGAATAGTACAAGATAAGGTCAGATAAGACAAAGCCAGATCATATAGAACTTCAGCTCAAGAGACTGAATTTTATTGTGGATGCACTGGGAAGCCATTGAAAGATTCTAAGAAAGGAACACGTTGTGATTTACATTTTTAAGAGGTCAATTTGGCTTATGTATAAAGAATTATTTTGCTTTGTTTGGCTGGGGGTGAGGGGGGCGGGTGGAGAAAAAAGGCAAGAGTGGAAGCAAAGATAACCAGTGGGCAGATCACTGCAATAATCCAAGTTAGAGATAAGTGTGTCTTATAAGGTGGTTGCAACTGAAAGTGGAGAAATGGGTAAAACTAAGAAGTCTGTTAAATATCAGTGTTCTGGAGTATAATAAAATATATACATATTTAGGACTATTAAAATTAAACTTACTTTAGATACTTGGCATATTCTGGTTCTTTCCAGTAAAGCAAGTACTTAAGATAATTAACAAAAGCTTTGTCTTTGAAGTAACCTCTTTGGGCAAGAACTGAAAGGCATAAAAAAAAAAAATGCATCTGTAGAGCAAACCAATCCTTGAACCACTGATTTGTGACTTCTAACAAAGAATTTACACACATAACATCCCACCACCAACACACATTGAATTCATAAAACAAGTCCCAGTTTGCTCAATTATATACAGTATATACACCAGTATAAGTGCAGCAATAATTCCGTTCAATTGAGAATGTATAAAAGCAGACACTAATATGAACTGCAACTCATCTGTCAGAAATCATTCATTCAATGAGGTGCTCAACAACTTACAATTAAGATAATTTGGGTTAGCTAAACACTGCACAAATTCCAACTCCAACTGAAACCGAAGTCGATTTCCAGCATCATCTAGGAGAGAAGACAACGAAAATCACCCAAAATAAAGGTAACTTTTTATATTAACTTGTAGAAAGAAAACAGCAGTAAAGAAGCCCGACTAATGCTGATACACATTTCTACATGAAGGGCAGGTGATGATGTTTTTTTTAAAACTGCGTGAGAGGGGATAAACCTTTACAAGGGTAAGAAAAGCAAAGCCCTGATTAAAATGATTATTTCTCTAAAGTTTAAAGTCATCAAAGAAAACAGGAACACACGGGGGGGGGGGGAGGGGCAGGACATATGTAGAGTGACCACTGGGGTACGTAGTAATAATAACTGTGCCTTCCCCTATATGAATACTGCGTTAAAATGTTAATGGGATTAAATTAAGCAAAAGCTAAGCGAATGCTAAGTCAA
This sequence comes from Myotis lucifugus, assembly GCF_000147115.1. Classification (NCBI taxonomy): domain Eukaryota; kingdom Metazoa; phylum Chordata; class Mammalia; order Chiroptera; family Vespertilionidae; genus Myotis; species Myotis lucifugus. Next base: position 336,839 of record NW_005871370.1, on the reverse strand, counting down.
TCAGAAAAGAAAGTTTAGAATTCAAGCTGAAAAAGAGACGGAACGTGTGCAAGATCAGGGAGCGCGTGGGTATGTGAGAAGCGTCAGTGGCAGAAAAATACACAAGTGTGGCGGCGATATTTCAAACTTATAGACAAGTTCATCTGAGACGCAGAAAACAAATCGAACGCCTCCGGGTTAGTCTCGCCCACGCCAGGAAGCCCGCGGGGTGGGTGTTTGACCAGCAAGTGAGGAAAAAGGCCTGCGAACAAATCAGCCTCTGGAAAGGCCAAACTCGCTTAGCTTTTCCAGCCGCGACAAGAGCCCTCACGCCCCCGGGTCCGCACTGTCACCCCGCGGAGATGAGGCCTGCACGGCGTCCCGGGAGCTGGAGCAGGTGTCCCGGCCCGGACCCGTCTGTCCGCGGAGACTCGCGGCTCCGAGCGCTACTGACCTGTCTCCATAGCGACAGCCGCGGCCATCACCGGCTAAAAAGCTCAGCTGCCTCCAGCCCCACACAGCCACCGCCAGGAGTGGAGGAGGAGGTTCCGGAAGCCGCGGCTCCGCCTTCCTGTCGCGGGGCAGTGTGGGATGCGGGGGCGGGCACAGCCTAGCGTGGGAGCGGGAGGCTCTGCCCATCCCGGGCCCGCCCAGGCTCGCCCCGGCTCAGCCGCTGACACGCCTGCGCGGACCCCCTAAAGGCGAGGGCGAGGAGCAGGGCCCGCGGAGCGCCGCGGGGCGGGGCCCGGTATTTGCAAGGGAGAGAAAAGCCCGACAGAACCCGGTGCCTGCATGCCATGGTGTTGGGGCACTCTCGTCCACCCCTGTGCCTGCGGTGACGTGACACGCCATTGTGACATCATCCCTTCCCTTGTGATGTAACCCAGAGGCGAGACTATCGGGGAGTGTTAGGCTGTTGGGCCTCCCGAGGTCTCGTGGCCTCCCACCTCCTTTCCACCCGTAGAATGGCCTCACCCCTTCGGGGAAAGACCGCTTCGCCCCTGGTGGAAACCACCCGCTACAAGGAGACATCGACGGTCCGCGTGGAGACCTCGTCCCACCGCGTGGAGACCTCCTCCCGGCGGGTGCACACGTCTTCCCGGCAGGTGGAGACCACCCAGGTCCCCTCTGGGAAGCGGCTTCCTCGCATCCTCGAGGTGTCCTCCCAGCACGTGGAGACCTCCTCGCAGCGCACAGAAACGTCCTCCCGCCACGTCAGGGCCTCGTCCTTGCGCGTGGAGACGTCTCTGCACCGTGTGGAGAGCCCTCCCCGGAGGGACAAGACGGCAGCCAGCCAGAATGTAAAAATGTCCCGATGAAACACTTCCCAAAGGCCACGAAAGGGCCATGGCCCTCGGCCAGGACCACATTGCCTCCAGTTTGCAGCCACCAAGCTGCCAGGTGGACCAATCAGAGCAACCGCCTATACATCAGCCTAAGAAAGGCCAATCCGCAGTTTCCGGACTCAGCCAACATTTATTGCCCACGCTGCACCTTGGACCTTCCTGCCTTTGACCCAGGCAACTGTTTTAACTGGAAGCCAGCACAAGTGTCCAGGTCCATTCTCCTGTATAAATTGAGTTGATGGATAAGAGGCTGTTTGAACCTCTGAACCAGGTGAGTTTGAGATTCATAGTCCCTTCACTGCCTAGGGACAGGATGCAACCAGAAATGATGCCAGTAGTATGCTTATATGCCTGCTAAAAACCTGAGGGGCGTGGAGCAGACTTTCACTCATTCAGTAATTGGCCTTTGTTTGTTTCAAAATAAGCAGGTTTTGGGTTTGTTTTTTTGTACTAAGCCCTGTACATGGTAACCCCAGCTGTACTTTTTAACATAGTTCTACTATAGTTAGAAATGAAGGTCACCAGTTAAGAATAATCTTAGAGCCCTAGCTGGTTTGACTCAGTGGCTAAAGCATCGGCCTGTAGACTGAAGGGTCCCGGGTTGGATTCCAGTCAAGGAGCACATGCCTGGATTGCAGGCTCGATCCCCAATAGGGGGCGTGCAGGAGGCAGCTGATCAATGATTCTCTCTCATTGATGTTTCTATCTCTCCCTCCCCCTCCCTTTCTGCAGTCAATTAAATTAAAATTAACAAAGTAAGATATTTTCTTAAAAAAAAAAAGAGCAGTGGTTCTCAACCTTCCTAATGCCGCGACCCTTTAATACAGTTCCTCATGTTGTGGTGACCCCCAACCATAAAATTATTTTCGTTGCCACTTCATAACTGTAATTTTGCTACTGTTATGAATCATAATATAAATATCTGATATGCAGGATGTATTTTCATTGTTACAAATTGAACATAATTAAAGCATAGTGATTAATCACAAAAACAATATGTAATTATATGTGTTTTCCGATGGTCTTCGGCGACCCCTGTGAAAGGGTTGTTCGACCTCCAAAGGGGTTGCAACCCACAGGTTGGCGACCCACAGGTTGAGAACCGCTGTCTTAGAGCCTTGGCTGGTGTGGCTCAGTGGGTTGAGCATCAAAGGGTCTCTGGTTCGATTCCCAGTCAGGGAACATGCCCAGTTTGCCGGTTCGATCCTTCGTTGGGATGTGTGCAGAGAATAATCTTAGAAGGGAAACCTGACCTGAGATATGAGGAGGTGGAGGGGAGGACATTTTGAGTACCTACTCTATCCCGGATGGAATTCTAGCACTAGAGCTATAGCAGAGAGCCAGATAGACAGGGTCTGGCTCTCCAGGAGAACAAGACAGTTCCCTATTATGATTAGCACTGTGGAGGAAATAAACCAGTAATGTGGTAGAGGATGGAGGTCAGTGGGCTCTTCAGATAGGATGGTCAGGGATGGCCTTGCTGACTAAGCATTATTGGAGCTGAGATTTCTGTGCATGAGCAGTGAGCCATGCAAAGATCTGGAAAGAGTGTATTCTAGGCAGAGGGAACAGCAAGTGCAAAGAGTGGATGGGTGCAAGCTTGGAATGTTTAAGGACCAGAAAAACCCGTGTGGCTGGAGTTTAACGAGGGGGAGTCATGGTATGGAAGAGAGGATGTTAGAGAAGTAGGCAGGAGCCAGTTCGTAGAGGTCTTGTAAGCCAGGCAAGGAGGGGTTTTACCGTAAGGTCAATGGAGAGACGTTGGAGGGTTTTCAGCCCGAGAGTGACATGATGCAATTTATATTTTTAAAATATCTTGCCTTCTGTGTGTAGGATGCAGGGCTGTGGTTCTCAGCTGGGGGGTGGTTCTGTCCCCTCACAATGTCTGAAGACATTTTTGTTTGTCACAGTTTGGGCGGGGAATGGGGGAGAGTTTTGCTCCTGGCATCTGGTGGTTGGAGGCAAGGGATGCTGCTAAACATCCTACAGTTCATGAGATAGCCCCTCCCCACGATATACACCAAACAAAGAATTACTTAGCCCAATATATCAATAGTGTGATATTGAGAAAACCTGATGATGTAGGGGACAAGCAAGAAAACAAGAACTAGTTAGGAAGCTAATGCAGTGGTCTGGTAAGAAATGATAGTGGCTCGTACTAGGGTGGCAGGAGTGGAGCTAGAGAAAAGAGGCAGATTAGGGATGGGTTTGGAGGCAGAGCTGACATGACCGATGGATATGGAAGTGAGAGAAAGAGAAATAGGAGAATCAAGGATGACTTTAGTTTGGGCTTGAGCAATTTGTTGTACGGTGGTCTGGCCATTTATGAGAAATACCAGAGGAGGATCAGGTTTAGGAGGGAAAATCAGTTCCGTTTTGGCCATGCTGAGTTTGAGATTCCTGTATAAGACCCAAATGGAGACATGGATTGGCAGTTGAATGCAAGAAGCTGGCTTCCATGAGGGAGGTGAGGATTGGAAATATAAAATGTGGACCATGGCTGGTGTGGCTCAGTGGTTGGAGTGTTGGCCGGAGCACTGGGGAATCACGGGTTCAATGCCTGGTCGAGGGCAGGTGAGGATTAGCAACAACAAAGAAATATAAAATGTAGGGTCATCAGTACATAGATGGTATTTAAAGCCATATGACTAAGCAGCTATCGTCTGCCAGCCTGTCTCACTCATTTTATGCTGCCCGAGTGAATTTGAGATCTTTTTCTCCAGTTTTCCCTGAACACCTCTTCCCTCCCTCTCATCCCCACAGGGCCTGGCTTGACCTACCTATTTTTTCCTTGCCTATTGTCCTTTGGCAGCCACTCATAAGTGAGAACATTTGCACTAAAATGTTAGATAAATGCTTCAGGAAACTTGACTTTCATGCGTCTTAAAACAAAGTTTAAAAGTTCAAGTTTTGTGGGGGGGTTTTGGTGGTGGAGGTGGGGCACATGGACATTAATGTGTAGTCCTAGCCCCAGGTTCTTATGGGTTAGCTGAAGAACAACGAAATTGATCTATGGCAGTGGTTCTGAACTGGGGACAATTTTGCCCCACAGTGGACACTTAGCAATGTCTGGAGATATTTTTGTCACAACTGTGGGGGTTGGATACTGCTAGCATCTAGTGGGTAAAGTTTTGGCTTGAGCAGTTTGGTATGTTGTATGCCACCAAACATCCTACAATGCACAGGTTACCCCTTACCCAGCCCCTGACAACAAAGAAACACTGGGTCCGAAATCTCTATAGGACCAAGGTTGAAAAACCCTGACGATTCTAAAGCATGATCCATCGAGGAAGCACCCCACTCATCATAGGATTATGCTATGGGAGAGGTTTACAGGTAGTGACCTATGTCACATCTCAGGCAGGAGCTCTCAGAGGAGAGGGATATGTTGCCCTTTGAGGAGACCATACATCTCTGCTTTCAATAATTTATGTGATATTTACCCCAGGAGGAAGCTGATCCCATCTAACAGGAAGTAATTGACCTTGATTCTGTGGGACCTTTTTGTGAGGTAGAGTACTAAGTGCTAAGTCATCACCCACATGACTTCATTTAATTACAGGGGAGGGCACTGGGCTGCCCAGTAGAATAGGGGCTCAGGCAAGAGGAAAGTTATGAACCCAGAGGCTCCCCTCATGCTCCTGTCTCATAAAACGTCTGCTGTTAACTAATAATTAGACTTTGGCATTTTAGTCTTCAGTGAGCTTACTGGTTCTTGTAAATATGACAGACCATGTACATTATATACAAACACTCTCTTGATCAGTGTTTTTTTTTGTGTGTGTTTTAAATGAATAAGGTAGTTGCTTTCTGTATCAGTGTTCTTTATTAATGTATATTACAGAAGTGATATGTGCTTAATGTAACAGATGAAATAATTCAAAGATGTGTAAGGAAAATTTAATAATTTGTCATCATCCCTTTCCACTTTCATCCTTTGGAAATAGTGTCAGCAACCTGGAGTATATCCTTCTAGACTTTACTGTGTTACCTGCTTTGATTCCCCCTTCTTAGTAGTACCTGTAAGACTGGTTGGAAGGTTACTGTGAAAAAGCCAAACGCTAGGTTTCTAGATGATTGATTCTCCTGGGAGGATACAGAACTATGGTACCTTCTTTCTTTTTGTTATCCTTGTTACCTAGGTTTCTTCCTCCAAATTTCACTTATCCATGTTTCAAAGCAAAAAGACAAGAGACATGAAGAAAAGGATGTTGACAAGATATTTGCCATACATACTGGTTTACACATCAGATCCCACAGCTCAAGATGATCCTGTATATTAAAGCAGCTTATATCTGTCACAGTTTTAATGTACCTGCTGCATATAATAAGCGTGTGCTGCGCATATTGTGTGTCCGCATTCTCCCCACAGAGTCCTCTCTCGGAAGCTTCAAAGGAACCCAGGTGCTGTTGTACCTGTGACCTGGTATATAATGCTGAGCACTTGTGTGCAATGAAGAGCAGAGCGCAATACTGTCCCCTCCATTGCCAGCTAAGAAAGCCGCTAATGGCTCCATCTACTAATCCCTCGGATTTGTTGAGCTAGGAAATAGCTGTCATTTGCCTTCGGTTGTTGCCAATCAGGTCACTTTGAAAAATTAAATAAGTACAAGTCAGCACCTGTCATTCTCCCCATAATCCGTTCATTTACATATGAGCTAAGGGCAGCTTATAAAATTCACATCTATATTTGCTGTCAGTTGTTGAAAATACTTCAAGTGAAAGACTGTTGTTAATAGAATACTCTTTCCCCAGATCACACAAGTCAGGGGAAGAATTAAGAGCCTGACCAGCAAGGTATTTGGCTCAAGTTCTCATTTAGATCTCCTAGGATTCCGGGTCCTCCATCCTTGCTTTTGCTCCCATCCCAGTATGGCTAGTACCAGTGCCCAAGCCCTGGATAGTTGACCCAGCCTCCATGGTTCCATGTGCTTATATGGGTTCAACATGTTAATAGGCTGGGGAAAAAGTCACTGTTTAAACTTTTTTTTTTTCCAAAACAGTTGACCTTCATGGTACAGATGGAAAAACAAGTCCAGAGAAGCCAAAATAACTTGCCACCACTATCCACTTGCAACCACTATTTACTGCCTCCCAGGATGGTTTCCTTTGATAACCATACAAAGGTAGGTGTAGTATCCTTATGTTTAATTTACAGTGAGCATAATAGATGATACTAAAAATAGAAAAAGAAGAAATAGAGACTCTATTTATATGGAATCCTGCAAAGCACTGTCATTCCTGTGAGGCCCCAAAAACATCTCGTTAGTATTTGGAAGATCTGTTATCAAGTGCATAAATATTTAGCATCATCATTTCTGCTTGATAAATTGGCCCCTTTATCATTATAAAATGACTTTTTTGTATCCTCCTCTGAGGATACTTTTCCATTGATTTTTATTATTTTACTAGAGGCCCGGTGCACGAAATTCATGCACCTGCACCCTCTCCAATCCGGGACCCCCTCAGGGGATGTCCGACTACCAGGATCGGACTTAAACCGGCAGTCGGACATCCCTCTCACAATCTAGGACCACTGGCTCCTAACTGCTCACTTGCCTGCCTGCCTGATCGCCCCTAACTGCCCCACTGCTGGCCTGGTCACCACCAACTGTCCCCCCCACCCCCCCGCCGGCCTGGTCACCCCTAACTGGCTCCCCGCCAGCCTGGTCACCTCTTACTGCCCCACATGCCAGCCTGGTCGCCCCCATCTGGCTCCCCCACCGTCCTGGTCACCCCTCATTGCCCCCCTCTGCCGGCCTGGTCGCCCTCAACTGCCCCCCACTGCGGGCCTGGTCGCCCCACGCAGCCTGCTGCTCAGTCATTTGGTCATCCCTCACTAACCCCCGACACAGCCTGTTCGGTCGTCTGTTTGGTTGTGATGGTTGCTTAGGCTTTTATATAGAGAGATTTTTAAAAATATATTTTTTGATTTCAGAGAGGAAGGGAAAGTAGAGAGAGACATAGAAACATCAGTGATGAGAGAGAATCATTGATCAGCTGCCTCCTGCATGGCCCCTACTGAGGATCGAGCCTGCAACCCTGGGCATGTGCCCTTGACCAGAATCGAACTCGGGACCCTTCAGTCCCCAGGCTGATGCTCTATCCACTGAGCCAAACCAGCTAGAGCTCCATTGATTTTTAGAGAGTGGAAAGGGGGAAGGAGGAGGAGAGAGAGAGAAAAAAAAGCCCCCACAAAACATCGACATGAAAGACACATCGATTGGTTGTCTCCCAGCAACCAAGGTACATGCTCTTAATCCCTTAACTGGGAATCAAACCCAGGACCCTTCAGTCTGAGGGCTGACACTCTAACCACTGAGCAATCTGGCCATGGCTGAAGTGACTTTCTTATTTCCCAATAATATTCTTTACTCTGAAGTCTATTCTATTTGATATTAACATAGGAACTCCAGTTTCCTTTTTAAAAAATCTTTATTGTTGAGAGTATTACAGATGTTCTCCTATTTCCCCCCCATTACCCCCCTCCACCTGGTTTCTGCCCCGCCCCATCCAGCTTTCTTTCTGTTATTGTTAGGATGGCGCATCTTTCCCCACCCTTTTACTTTCAGCCTACTTGTATCTTTATATTTAAAATGGATTTGTTGTATTATATAGTTGGATCTTGGTGCTTTTTAAATCCAACCTAATAATTTTTGCTAATATGGGAATCTTTATACAATTTATGTTTTCTGTAATTATTGATATAGTTGGGCTTAAATTTAGCTGTTTGTTTTCTATTTGTTCGCTCTAGTCTTTGTTTCCTTTTCTTTTGTGTTAATTTAATATTTTTTAATTAGTTCATCTCCTTTGTTGGCTTATTTACTCTTTTTGTTTTATCTTAGTAGTTTCAATAGGGTTTATAGTATACATTTTTAACATCATATTCTACCTTCACATGATGTTATGTTACTTGACATCTATAATAATAAAAGTGTAATATGCAAATCAACCAAACGGCCGAACAGTGGAACAACTGTTGGACTACCATGCTATGACACCCACTGGTGTCAGGCCAGCCAAGGTGGGTGTGATGCGATTGGTCAGAACATGGCCATCGCCCCATGATTGCCCTGCAGAGGGAGGCCCAGGCCACCGACCGGTGGGCTGTGGCGGGTGGGCAGGGCCTCGGGCCTCCCTCTTCGGGGGTCCCAGACTGTGAGAGGGCACAGGCCGGGCTGAGCCCCCCCCACCCCCACCCAGTGCATGATTTCATGCACTGGGCCTCTAGTATAGTACAAGAACCTTACAAAAGTATACTTCCATTTTTCCTGACCTTTTTTCTATTGTTGTCATACATGTTATAAACCTCACAGTACACTGTTAGCATATTTGCTTTAAACAGTTGATTAGCTTTTAAAGAAATTTAAATAATTTTTTAAAGCTCTTTATTCACATAGTTAGCAATTTTGGTACTCTTAATTTTGTGTAGATCCAGATTTTCATCTGGTAGCATTTTCCTTCTGCTTCAAAGACTTTTTTTAAATCCTCACCTTTGAATATGCATCATTGATCTTAGAGAGAGAGGAAGGGAAAGAGACAGAGAGAGATCACTCAGTTGCCTCCCACATGTACCCCGACTGGGGATTGAACTTGCAACTTAGGTATGTGCCCTGACCAAGAGTCAAACCTGCAATTTTTTGGTGTATGGGATGACACTAAACCAACTGAACCATACCAGCCAGGGTTCAAAGACTTTCTTAGTCATTTCTTCTAGTATAGGCTTGCTGATGATGAATTCTTTCAATTTTTGTATGTTCAATAAAGCCTTGATTTTGCCCTCATTTTTGAAATACAGTTTTTCTGGGTAAAGAATTCTTATGTTATTTTCCTTTTAGTATTTAAAAAGTGTTAATTCCACTGCTTTCTGACTTGCATTATTTCCAACAAGAAATCTTGCTCTATCCTAATCTTGTTCCTCTATACAAAGGCTTCTGTATGACTTCTTTGACTCTGTCTGTATATCATTAGTTTTAAGTAATTAGATTATGATGAGCCTTTGTGTGGTTTTCTTCATGTTTCTTGTACTTGGGCTTCATTATGTTTTTAGGATCTGTGGTTTTATAGTTTTCATTAAGTTTGGAAAATTTTGGGCTTTTATTCCTTAAAATATTTTTTCTGCCACACTATCCTAATGTATTCCAATTAAAGGTATATTAGACACTTAATGCTGTCCCACAGCTTACTGATGTTCTCTTTCTTTTTTCCTCAGTTTTTTATCTCTGTATTTTACTGTACAGTTTCTATTGCTATGTCTTCAAGTTCACTACTCTTTTATCTGCAAGTTTAATTTGTCATAAGTACCATACAGTGGTATTTTTTTTAAAATCTGAATAATCTCTCATAATTCATTTTGCGTCTTTTTCATATTTTCCATATATCCTTTTTATATCTGCCAGACATATTCCTTTCCTCTATTTCTTGAACATATGCAACATAGTTACAATAGCTATTTTATTGTCTTTGTCTACTAATTCTATTATCTGTGTTATTTCTGGGTCAGTTTTCATTGATTGATGATTCTCTTCATTATGAGTTGTATTTTTCTGTTTCTTTGCATGCCTGGTAATTTTTGTTTCCATACCAGACAAATTAATTTTACCTGGTTGAGTGTTGGATATTTTCATATTCTTATAAACATTCTCAAAATTTGTTCTAGGACATCCTTAAGTTACTTGAAACAATTTTATTCTCTTCAGGTCTTGCATTTAAATTTTGTTCAGTGGGGCCCTGGCTGGTGTGGCTTAGTGATAGAGCATCGGCCTGTGCACCAAAGGTTTGCTTCCCAGTCAAATGGATTGATTCTCAGTCAAGCATACATACCTGGGTTACAGGTTGGATCCCTGGTCCCAGTCAAGGAGGGTGTGGGAGGTAACCAATCCATGTGTATCTCTCACATCAATGTTTCTCTCTCTCCCTCTCTCTCTCTCCCTCTCTCTCTCTCCCCCTCCTAAATAAACAAATAAAAGGATTTTAAATTTTGTTCAGTAGGTCCAGAGTAGTGTTAAATCAAAGGCTGATTGTTTCACATTACTGAGGCAAAACTCTCCTGAATACTCTGATATTATGGGGTTTTCCACCTTGGCTGGTGGGAATAGGCACGATCCTCAGCATTATGTGAGCTTTGGGGAGTGTTCCTTCTCCTTTCCAGTACTTTTTTTTTTTCCTGTCCTCACATGGATGTGATAATCAGTACTCAGCTGAATACTCAGTGTTAGGTTTAATGTAAGGTTTAATCTGAGATTTAAGATTTAATCTGACCAAAGCCAATAAATTGACCAAGACAAGCAGGGTAAGAGCGAAATATCGCGTTTATTGGAAGCTCTCGGGTGAGGTCCCACGGTCTGGAGGTGCAGGCCGGGGGGAGTCACACCCGCCTATGCCTGGCAGAGATTTTTTGTGCTGCTGTTGGACCAATCAGGTTTATCTGAGGTAGCTTGTGGCGGGTGATTGATGAGCGGGAAGTTGGTGCAGCTGCACCCTGGCCATCTTGAGAAGTCTCCGGTGGTTATTTATTGGCCGTCAGCACAACAGGATGCTCTGGTGGGTCCCAGGATGGCAGCTATTGTCCAGCAGGATGTGGCTCGGCAGTTCTAGGTTGTTTTGTCCAACTCAGCTGGTGGGATCAGGAAAGACCCTATTTTCCCAGCCCCAGACCTTACACTCAGGGGAACCTCTGCTCATCTCCAGCTCTCTCTCTGTGCAGCTCTCTCTCTGGTACACTGGTTCATGGGTTGACACTCAACCACTGAGCCACACAGGTAGGGCTCTTTGTCTTCTTGAGGTTTGAATCATTTAAGTATTCTGAGTACAAATTCTCATTTGCATTGCAAACATATTTTCAAAGTTTGTGGCTTGGGGAATAATTAAATTTTTAATTATTTTTTTAAGTTTCAAAAGACAGTTACTCAATTCCTGCCCTGTGCCAGGTATTCAGGAAAAGTAAGCACTCTTTGGCCTTTATCTTACCTGGTTTCCTTCTCTCGTTTCATTTCTTAATGGCAGCAACGTGTTTCTGTCTTAACAGACTGCTATCCCCATGGCTTTTAAGCTTCCAGTCAAAACCATTAAATACTGGTGAACTCAATTTAGTGGGTCACAATTAGCATTTTTAAAAATAAAATAGAACAGAGCAGAAAATATCAGAGTACATCGCACCGTTAACACATTAAGCACCCAGTCAGTTACCAGTGACAGACACTATACTTTCCGTCTTGAAGACAAAACAGGCTGGGCGCTTAACGGAATGAATGGAGGGAGGGGGGAAGCTTAAGACAGTTTATAACTCAGTGTCAAAGTTCTTTTTTCTTTTCTTTTTTTCTTGGTAAGAGAACATTTATTAGGTAAATTACAGAGGTAGAAAAAGTAATTCCTGGAAGAAATGGGCTTAGGAAACAAGTTATAGAGGTAAAGGAAGGCGCTTGGGAGTGAGGGAGCTAATGGTAAGGTGCCTGGGTGTGGAGGGGAAGGGAAGGAGAAGGAAAAGGTGGGGGTGTGCCCCTGCGAAGCAGAGCCCACTGGGTCCTCTGTCCTAAGGGTTTTAAGGCTGGAGATTTTAGAGGAGGTTCCAGGGGAAGATTTCAATAGAATATCCAGTAGCTTTCCAGGTATGTCCATTCAGGGTTGTGGTCTCTATTGATTGATTGGCCGGCACCAGGGCAGGGGGTCATTATTCCACGCAGCTGGTCCTGAGGTCAGCAGTGGCTGGTTTTGTTGCTTTTCTGGGCCTGGAGCTGAAGTACAACTGAGGCCTAGATGTTATCTCTAGGGAGGAAAGGTCATGGGGTCCAGCTATATGCTAGGGGAGGAAAGGTCACCCTGGGGGCGAGGTCCCACCCTACAATGGATTGTCTGTTGCTAAGCACCTGGGTCTTTCCACCCTCCTGACCTTATTTCAATCTCATGGCAAAGGAAGAGGCTTCTACCTGGTCAATTCAACAAGTACCTATTGGGAAGGACATTGTATAGGAAAAGAGAATGGTTAGATAAGAAAAAAGTTCTGGTTAAGAATTATTAGATTTATTGAAAGACAGATAAAGGCCGTTGGGTCCCTCCCAAAGCTGAGCACATAGGTAACTGATTTCTCAGAGGTCTTATTACCATGAAAATTCACCAGAAAATTGCTTAAGCATTTTGTCAGAAATATATTTGATTCCCAAGAAGAGGTTTGTGGATTACATCCCCAAAACATCCCTGACCCAGCCCAAGTGTAGGGCAGTATTTTCTTTTACAGTATAAAGGTGTTTTGTGAACACATGTTTCAGTACGAATGTACTCTGGCTTGCCGTGAGCTTTATTCTTTCCTGTGCACCACTGTGAAGAGGTTTGAATTCCTTAGAGCTGAGATCTGATCAAGGCCTGGAGGATATGAGAACCTGCCCTGGTCTGCAAAAAACCTCTGTCTTTGCAGATCCCTAGGGGACATTGTCCTGGATGTTTTTACTCACCTTCATATCTGTTGGTTTCAGAGGGCTGATCAGAGCTTTGTCCTTTGTGGAGCTGGCCTGCTATTTGCCTGATAATGAGAATTCATTTGCAAAAGGGCCCGGATGCTAAAATAAAACCTTTGAAAACCATCAATCTATTCTAATATCTTTGTTTTACTTAATGAGAAAGCTGAGGCCCAGAGTGAGAGCACCTTGTCGGTCACTGAATATTTATTCAGTGTGTATTGGGGGGGAAATGCAGCTAGCCCTCAAATGTGTAATTTCACCACTATTTTACTTACGCTCTCGTGCAGTGGTTCTCAACCTTCTGGCCCTTTAAATACAGTTACTTATGTTGTGACCCAACCATAAAATTATTTTCATTGCTACTTCATAACTGTAATGTTGCTACTGTTATGAATCATAATGTAAATATCTGATATGCAGGATGGTCTTAGGCGACCCCTGTGAAAGGGTCGTTCGACCGCCAAAGGGGTCGCGACCCACAGGTTGAGAACCGCTGCTCTAGTGGGTGTTTAACAATGTTTCGGTGCACTGGTTTAAAGAAAACATGAGCAGTTAGCCTTCAGTGTGGCCGAAGGTGTGACAGGGACATGGTGCACACTGACTGGAGTTGGGGAACTAGGGAACCAACTCAGTAATGTCTCGTGAACTTCAGGAGAAAATCTGGGGCTGTGACACCAATTCTGTGGGTTGCAATCAGCATTTTTCTTATTATTGAAATAAAATAGAAAAATGTAGAGTCTATCAGAGTGCTCACACACATTAAAGATAAGAATGGCTTTGTGGGAACTTCGTGTACAGTTACCGTGTGAAATATATTCATACTGGGAGGCACTGTCAAAACAGTTGGAGAAAGTGCATGTCTGAGGTCTCATGGCCGTCTTCACGTTGGTGCCATGACACTCAGTGGACAGCAGAGGTCAGACCACCCTTGCACAGCAGTGAAGGCTGATTCTTGGACGACCAGAAACCTAGGCCGAGTGCCAAGCAGGACAGAGGCCCGAGGGGACAGTTGTTGACAGAAGATCCCGCTCACTTGCCCGCAGGAATGACAGCTTCTGAGGGGACTCTCCAGATGGCTTTGCTGCGGCCACTTTGCATTCTCCGTCCCGGACTAGGTTCTGGTCTCTGACTTTCAAACACCCCGGGGGTGCTTCCCGGGCCTTGTTTTTCTCAGACCAGCTTCCTCTGATTCAGGAGCGGGCCCTGGCCATGCTGGTTCCTCTGGGGACATCGAAGCATTTCCACGTGGCATGCCCACGTCGGTTTAGGCGCAGTGGTTCTCAACCTTCCTAATGCCGCGACCCTTTAATACAGTTCCTCATGTTGTGGTGACCCCCAACCATAAAATTATTTTCGTTGCTACTTCATAACTGTAATTTTGCTACTGTTATGAATCGTAATGTAAATAACTGATATGCAGGATGTACTTAGGCGACCCCTGTGAAAGGGTCGTTTGACCCCCAAAGGGGTCGCGACCCACAGGTTGAGATCCGCTGGTTTAGGGGAACTCCTGTGCTTTATATTCCCTTCCAAAAGGAGCTTTGACACCTGCGAGCAGTAAACATGCACCGAGCACTGACTTTCCCCTGGACACTGTTGGAAGCACTACATTCTAATCCACGCATCCGCGGGACCTTGGGGCAGAGAGAAGTGTCTTATCCAGGGTTACCTGTTAGGGAGGAGCAGAGCCAGGATTCAAACCCAGGCTGGCTCTTAACCACTCGTCTGCTGGTAGGAGAGGAATAGGTAGCTGTTCCCCTAGTAATGTATCTATGTTAAAGGCTAGTGAGGCTGCAGGGTGTTCAGGAGAAATCCTGGAGACCCCAAAAGAGCAGGGATGTTAAAGCCTGAGACAGGAAAACAAGGTGGGCCCACTGCCCTCCGCTGTCTGAAGGAAGCCTCAAGAGCAGGACAAGAATCAAAGGGTAAAAAGCTACAAGGAGGTGCATTTGGGCTCAGCAGAAGGAAGATTTTCTTAAACGTATTATGAGATCTATAGCCAAACACAGAAAGCCCAGCCCCATTGAAGTCCCAACACTGTGCCACGTCTGTGTCCGACCTCCAAGGAAAGCTTTTCTAACCGTGGAGCCAGCCCCACGATGGACGAGGCTGCCTGCCCGCCGTGCAGTAGTGCGCTGTCTCCCTGAGCAAGGACAGGTGGAGGCCAGGCCACCACTGGGGAAGAGATGCCTGTTGGGCAGGAGGGCGCAGGAAGCCTGAGGTCTGAGTGGGGAAAGGAGAAGAAAGAAGTGGGAAGTCCGTGGGGCACCTCTCCCTCTCCTGCTACATCTCCCCTGTTCCCAGCCTGGACTCCCTCTTCCCCATCCAACCCTATCCTACCCCTAAGCCATGCTTCATCTTATTTTATTCTCTCCCAGACTTCCTCCAAGAGCTGTCTGCCCTTGCTGCTTAAGCTTCCCCACCTGATGTCATTGTCTACCCCTGCAGCCTCGCTGCACCAAAGCTGTCCTTCCCAAGGTCTATTCCTACTGTGCCCAGTCTTAACTCCAGTGGCCTCTTCTCAGCCCCGTCCTCGCCGACCCTTCTGTAGCATTTGAAACTGGGAGCCATCCTTTCCTTGAAATGCTCTCCTCCGGTGGTTCCCATGCGCCGGCCCTGCGGCCCAGTCTCCTGTCCCTCCACCCCACCAGCCCCTGATGCCTTCTCCACCTTGCTGGCCTTCATGCTAATCATTAAATAGGCCAAGTTTATCCCTGTGTTTGCACTTTCCATGTGTGCTGCCTAGAATGCTCTCCCCCAGATTCTTTTAATGATGTTTGCCTCTTCACATCATTTAGATGTTAAATCAGATATTGATTTTACTGATTAAATACCCCCTCCTACTCCCCCACCTTCATCACTCTTATCCACTATTATATATTTCTCCAGTGTGAATTTATTTTGTCACTTGTCTGTTGTCTATTTTCCCCATTGGAAGGGCACAGACCTTGACTCGTCACTGTATCCCCCAGAACCTGCAAGAGTGCCCAGCACAGAGCAGGTGTGCAGTAAGTGTTTGTGATACGAGCAAACTAAGGAATGAATGAACGGTCATGGTCAGTTTCAGTACCCTCCGCCCTTTGAATCAGGCTGAGACCACCACTGCACTCTCCTCAGAGGTCTGGGCAGGATGGGTCGTTGGCAGGCCCCCAGGTGAGAAGCTGGGGAGGCTGAGGCGGACTCCTGCACTTGCCCCTGGCCCCTGATGTTCCTTCTTCCAGGTAAAATCCTGCTGTTCTCCAGGCCCTGCTCCATTTCTACCTCCCCAGGGAGCCTTGCTGGGCCCTCCACCCCATCCTGAGCCCACTTCCTGGGTGTTCTCACTCCCCAGCGCTGCAACCTCTTCACAGCACCCACGTGGTCGCTCCTTGAATTATTCTTCCTTGTTTACTCCTGCCTCTCCCTGAGACTGAAAGCACGTCAAGGGCAGGGACCATGATGAAGCCTCTGTGTTCAGTCCCTTGCATGGATTGAATGAACAAGGTTAGGCTTGTCTGGACACGGGCCTGGCCACTGAATGTCCTCAGCCCCTGTGAGGCAGGGACGTGGTTCCTCTGGAGCACCATTAAGGGCATGTTTGGAGAGCCAGACAGGCTTTGAATAAGCATTGTTTGGTGACACATGCTCATTCATGCCCCATGTGGTCTCTTCCCTTGTCATTCACCCTCGAGTTAGTGAGTTCTCAGTCACTGCCACTGCGGGGACGGCCACTAGAAATGAGGGGAAGAGGGAGAACTGGTGGTTCAAGTTCAGAATCCCAGCTGTGCCTCCTGGGGAGCAGGCCAGGAGGGGAGCCCCACGACTCCTTCCTCTGCCTGCAGTCTGTTCTAAAGTGCCTTCACCCCAGGATGCCCCAGCTGGGAGCCCAGACTTCAGCTGGCTTACACAGAGTGCTGTGCTCCCAAATAGCAAGACATTTCAAAGCCTGAAACATCACTTTATCCCTTTTCTTAAAGGAGGACCCGACTCCACCGCGTCTGTTCTGGTTTGGCTCCGTGAGGTGTGACATTGGAGTGACCCAGCGGACATCACCCAGACGCCTCAGGACCCCAGGGCAGCTGCCTAGGTGGGCAGGCTTGGCCAGGACTGTCTCCCCACCAGTCTGAGGTCTGTGGGTTAGGCCTCTTGGTTAGAGAGCTCCAGACGGGGAGCGGCAGGGAGGCCCCTAGGGAAGACAGGAGTGTCTGTGTGGCCAGCGGGCGCCAAGGACCACCGGTCACCAGCAAGGGCGGGGCTGCCGGGCATCCAGGCGGCTGTTTTGTGTCATTGTCAATTTCATACGGATAGTGTTATTGTCTGCTTTTTGCACATATCATAAGGATCCTTAAATGCTATTATTTAGCCTTCATATTCCCTATTTTAAACACATTCCCGGCGCCTATTGACCATAACGGATAACACTGCGCTCATCATCTCTGATGGACAAGCCTGTCATTTTTCTGTTGAATTATTTCCTCGCAACACATTCCAAGAAGTGGAATTACCACAGAATGAGAGAGGAGCATTTTAATAGCCCTGGAGCCGTATTGCCCAATTTCTTGCCTAAAAGGCCAAGCTAATTTACAGGGCCATGGGCGGTGTGTTTAAGCTGGTTTTACCACAGCCTGGCAGCTGAGACGGTATCATTTGGTTAATGGGTGCTAATTTAGTAGGCGTAAAGTGGCACACCGGCTCCTCTAATTGCGATTCCCTGATTGCAGCCAGGATGAGTGTTCTGGGCGCTGGTCTCCTGGGAGTTCACTCCTGGGATGGCCTCCCTGCCCGCGCTGGGCCTCAGCCTGTCCCTCTCCCCACCTCTGCCCTTGCTGTGTGTCATCTCGTGCTCTCTCTCTAAGCCTGTCTGTCCGCCATGGTCTTTCAGCTTCTGATTCGGGGACTTCCTCTGGTTTCTAACTGGGCAGGCACGTGGCTGGTTCGTGGCGGTCCTGGACAGGCCCTGACAAGCTGCTGGCTAGACCCCTGGCCTAGAGGGCCTCTCTCCCCCACCGAACTCATATGGGCCCCTTTCTTCCTCCGGGGGCTCTTCAAGAACCCCTTTTATCTCTCCAGGTGGCCTCATCTGGGCTGATCTCCCGAGAAATGGCGGGAGTGACCAGGCTGTCCCTCAGTGACCCCCTCCAATGAAGTGTTCCCAGCTCTCCACCTTCAGAACAAATGGACCTGCTTGTCCTGGCAGTGGGGGATGTGGGTCCCCAAAGTCCAGATGTGGATAGCAGAGGGGCCCACAGCGGTGACCGCAGCTCAGCCTCTCTTCCCGCTCCGAGCCCCTGGCCTGAGGTGGCAGAAAGAGCTCCCTTCTCAGGCGAAATCCACTTGTCCCGGTGGATGCAGTGGATGCGCGGCCACCAGCACTCCATGGTGCGGCAGGGACAGAGCGGGCTGGCGCACTGCCCACTTCCAGCGGCGTTGAAGGTTCCCAGGCACCTGGGGAGATTTCAGGAAGACTTCAGAAAGGCAGCTGACCTCGCGGGAAGTCGGCGCAGATGCACGTGGGAGCCTGTGGCCGGCGAGTTGCCGACTCCGGGCACTGGACCTGCTGCGCGTCACTGAGGCAGGCGGTCTCCACTGTCACCTCTCAGACACCGTGGACCTTGCAATTGGAGGCCGTTAAAAGCTAGAAACTCAGACATCGAGTTCTAGCTTCTCATTTTATTTAGACCATTTTTAACACTCATCTCTTTTAAAAATGATTATAAAGTAGTGCATGCCTATTCTAAAATATTTGGAAATACAGAAAACAAGACGAAAATATATAACCCTGTAAGGTCACCAAAGATAACTGCTGCTATATTTCCACCTCAACTTTTTTCCTGTGGTCGTGTATGTTTTTATTATCATAAAAACACATATAATTTGTATCTGTTTTCTTTAAATATAAGCATTTTCAACATAAAAATGTTCTTTATAAACACTTCTAATGAGTGCCTAAGTGTGTTTTGAGTGGATACACCATGAATACTTACTGTTACCTAAATATTGGGCATTTTATATTTTCAGTTCTTCGAGAGCATAAAGACACATTGAAGTAAACATCTTTTAAACATACATCTTTGTCCACAGTTTGACTTTTCCGTTAGGTTCGATTCCTACTCCTATGATATAAGCATGTTTTGCGTGTGTATTTCTACTTTGTTTCCCAGAGGCTGAACTAATGCTTGCCCACCTTACAACACAACCAACTACACCAAAAAATACCACTTTAAAAACATTTACCAATTTGAAAGGCAATTAGACTATTGATTCCTTTTACCAGGTGAACGGAGACTTGGTGAGGGAAAGGGACATGCCTAGGGTCACCATAGGAGTGTGTGACCTCATTCCACCCTCACGACAGCCTGTAGTCGTAGTGGAGGAGCTGAGTCACATCGACAAGGTCACCTGCCCAGACCCACACTCAGCTCACCAGCCGAGAGGCCTGAGTGTGACCCATGTGGGCCACCCCAGGTCCCATGTCCTCAGAGCTGCTGTTCCCAAATAGGTGCTGAAAGGTGGTTTGGGGCCAAGAGATGAAGGGACTTGGGTTTGGATTTACCCTGTAGGCAGAGGGGCGCCATGAAGCATCAAGGCTGTGTTTTACAAAGATGTTTTTGGTGGACTGGCCGGGGGAGGCTGGAGAGAGGACGGCCAGTTGGGGAGATACGACATGCAGATGATGTGAACAACAAAGAGACTGCCCAGACGCGTGTGGGCTGTGGGCTGTGGGCAGTCAGGAGCGTCAGGGGTCCAGGGAGGCCTCCCGCTGTGTCCTTTCCACTTGGCAAGGGCCATGTTTATCTGCTACACGTCAGGCAAAACCTGTGCCAACCACCAAAGACTCCACCTCAAGTCTAGCAAATAAGAGAGAGGACGGTATGGATTACGTTATATTTAAAACAAGCCCACACAATGCCTGTAATTTTTTATCCTGACTCCGTAATTATAGCTCGAGACCAGTTAGATCATAGTTATCCCTACACTGACCTGCTGTTGGGACACGTGGAATTAAAGGCTTTGCCGCGCGAGATTCTATTTTGGATGCCGAGCACTGGCAGGTAACGGGCCTTTCGCAAGGCCCATCTTGTTGGCGGTCCTCCTGGGCAGCCTGCATCAAGGCCAAGTCAGCACCGGCGCTCGAGGAGACCACCGGTGCTGTGAACAGTTGGGGTGCTGCAGCTTTGCCCTGCGGAGTGGGGGTCTGGAGATCAGAGGAAGCGCCATCCCTGGAGCAGGCCAGCCTCCCGGGTCAGTCCCATCTCAGAGCCTCGGCCTCCTCCCCAACTAACTGGGGTCAGATGAGCCAAGTCCTGGCTGTTGGGGTACACTTGTCACAGACAGGCTGGCATTGCCCAAATTCAGAAGAGAAAAAGACAGAGGAGCCAGGCTTACGCAGACAGCCCCTGTGACAACCAGGCCTGGGTCAAGGCAGGCAACCCTCCCATTGGGGTACACCCCTCCCTGTTCAGGGACCCACCAGAGAACACCACCTCTCCGCATAAAGATACCCCTGACAGCAAGGGTGGGCTTGGGTGTATAGACCACCGTCCCTTCCTCCAGGGGCTCTCCCACGACCAGTCCTGCCTCCTGTGGAGGAGAGAGAACAGCGTCTCTTTATCAGCAAACTGCAGGAGACCTTGTGCACACGTCTCATTTACTCACATCACTCATGCCGAGTTGGTGTGACCACTGTTACCATGAGCACATGGAGCTCAGAGAGGTGAAGCGGGGGGCTCAAGGCCACCCAGCTTGTACGCGAAGGAGTAGGAGCTGGAATCCCATTGTTCAAAGCACACGGCTCATCCACGGACAACTGGACTGAAAACACCAGTCCCACACACTTGGCTGCTGGGGCAACGCGCTAAGCAGTTGGACCTAAGAAAGCCCAATCCAAGTGCCTATTTCTTTTTTAAAAATATATTTTTATTGATTTCAGAGAGGAAGGAGGAGAGAGATAGAAACATCAATGATGAGAGAGAATCATTGATTGGCTGCCTTCTGCACGCCCCACACTGGGGATCAAGCCTGCAACCCAGGCATGAGCCCTGACCAGGAATCAAACCATGACTTCTTGGTAATCAAACTGTGACCTCTTGGTTCATGGGTCGATGCTCAACCACTGAGCCAGGGCGGCCAGGCCCAAGTACCTATTTCTTAGCACAACTCTCCTGCTGCACACAGCTCCCCTGGCCTCAGCCACGCCCAGGACAAGCCAGCCCCTGTTCTTATGTCCCCACAAAGAATGGATGGTCCCTCCCCGACCCCTGATGCATCTTACACTCACTTCTATTTTAACATTTAAGACATTGTTGTCACCACTCACATGACTGTCCTGCTGGACTTCTCAGGGCAGGGCCCGTGGCCTGTCTCTCTGTTCCGAGTTTGACACCCAGCACATAGTAGGGGCTTACTGTTTGTTATAAGAAATAAAGGAGACTCTGAAAAACTCATATTCATCCTTCAAAGCTCTGATTACACAAGACCCTGGAGCCTTTCCTGGTTGGCAAGGGCCGAGTTAACCTGTCCCCCCTGTACAATCTGGAGGAGGCCTGCCTCACCCTCGGGGGCAGGGACAGGACCTGCTTCTTCCCGTGACCCATTCAGCACAGACCAGGCCCCCACGGGCAGTCAGTAAAGGCAGAACTGGATTGCCCTTTGCATCTGACACCAGAGGAAGGGCACCTGACCTGACTGGTCAGCCGCCCGTGTCGCCAGGCTGAAACCACCACGGACTGGCACGCTGGTTGTTTGCTGAGGAAGGGAACCCTGAAATAAATCCCAACTTGAAGAGGAAACACACCCAACAGGTATTCTATTTATATGAACATCAGCTCCGTTTTTAGGTATCTGCCCTCCTGCCTCACCTCCCCAAGGTGGGCCCAGCCCCCCTCCCATGGGTGCCTCCACACCCCACCCAGTAATCATGGCCCTACCTGCCCCCACCCCTCCCCTGTTTGCTCTCTGGGGTTTCCCTCGATTGCAGGGTGTGAGCTTCCAGACGCCCAGAGGCCTGTCTCATGCCTGGCCCCAGACTCCCTCCCTCTCAGACCTGCTCTTCTAGTCCCAGAGTTCCCAAAGAGCAGGCAGAGCCAGGGCCAGGTGGGGAGGGTAGGAGAGGAGTCCATCTGTACACCCCAAAACTGAGTCAAAGTAGGCAGATTGCCACTGGGTGCCCAGGAGCCAGGCCCTGCTCCTCGCAGGGCTCTGGCAAACCAGCAGGACCCCAGTCCCCAGTTCAACAAAAGTTGGGGTCCACTTGGCACAGGCTTTGGAGTCAGGCTCATGGTCCTGCTCCAGGCTCCACCGAGGCTGCCAGCGTTCAGACAACTTGCTTCCCTCCCTAACCTCTCCCAGCCTCGGACCCTGCGTGCTGAACAGAGACACATCCATCTGCTGAGAGGAGCACCACGAGGCTGGGGAGGCCGCTCTGGCATGGGGCTGCATGGGAAACCCCACAGGGTAAGGGATTCACATTGCAGAACAGCAGCTGGATGTTTCCTGTTTGCTTATCAAGTAGCAACCCCCAGGCACCCAGCCCTGGCTGTAAGCCCCTCTCCAATCTCACCCTCACCCTCACCCGCTCCATCAGCTCCCTGTCCCAGAGACCCCTGCGACACCCACTCTCTGGCAAGGTTCCCGCTGCTCATGGAGGCCCGTGTGGCAGGGGTGCCGGGGGACCCTCCACATCCAGCAGCTCCTCCAGAGAGCAGGGCCAGCCCTGGGCGGGGGTTCCTGGGAAACTTCGGAGCCTCCCTCAGCTCAGCGCTCAGGCAGGCACCCAGCTCACCACAGCTGCGGTGCAGAGAGCCAGGCCTCCGCCAGGGACAGTAAACTGAGAAGCCTGCAGCTATAAATGTGAAGTGGGGAACCGCAGGACACTGCCATGGCCCCATGGGGCCTGCCGCCTGCCGCCCTGGGAGCCGCAGGGCCCCGGCCAAGCCTCTCAACAGCCCAGACCTGCCTGCTGCGTGTCCTGACTGGGCTCTGAGCAGAGCCACCGGGGCCCCCATGGTCCCAGGCAGACATGACACAGCGCTTTGTACACCAACAGTCAGCACCTAAGGTCTTGCCTCCCCAGCATATCTTGTTTTATGTTGACTTACACAGGAGGAGGGAGCTGGGTGCTTCCACGGGTCTTCCTCCTGCCGCGGGTGGCTCTGGGTCACAGTTTCAGGCCCTTCTGAGGCTGCCTCAGGCACAGTCAGGGGGCTGGGGTGGACTGCAGCTAGCGTGGTCCTGACAGCATCCTCATAGGGACTGCCGGAAAGGACACCCTGGAGACTGGCATCCATGGCTGACGAAATAAGGACAGCCTTCTCCAAAAAGTGCCCAGTGTGTGCCCAGCCCAGAGTTCTCAGAACCTCAAAGGGTTCTTGTGGCCATTTCCCAGGAGGAGGGTCCAGAGCTGGCCTCTGCCTTGCGTCTCCCTACCACTCCCAGCTCAGGCCTGGGCGAGAGTGCAGTGCGAGGTGGGGAGCAGGGGCCCATCTGCCAGGATCTGGGGAAACAGAGGCAGGGAAGGAAGGCCCTCATTCTCGGTCCTCTCAGAGGCTGCCAAGGAACATCTCTCCTCCAACACCCTACTCCACTGAACAGACCGTGCCTATCACAGCCCCTCCCAGCAGATTAGGGAACCAGCCAGGACAGGTAAGCCCCCTTGGGAGCAGGAGGGGGATGGATGCTTGGGAGGCTCCATCAGCCACGGCAGAGGCCCTCCCAGGAGACTGAGGAAGAGCTCTGGACTGGGTGGTGGGGAACAAGGGGCCTCCAGACATCACTGCAGGCCCCAGGGTTACCCTCCCAGAGAAGCCACTGCTGACAGCCATTCCGCACCCACGTAAGTCAGGCAGTTCCGCTTCCCAAGTCCACTAGTAAGAACACTAAAAACCAGTCTGGGCAGAAGTTTACTATAAAAATCATTTGGAATTTCTTATTTGTAAGAAACTTTAAAATTGTACAGGAAGACATACGTAAAAGTAAGCTTTAATATATGGAAAACACCATTTTACTGTGTAGGATGAGTCAAGATGTCATCTCTCCCCTAAGCCAACCTACAAGTCTATTCTTCCAACTCATTCATTCATTCAATATTTATTGAGCACCTACTATGTACCAGGTGTGTTCTCAGCACAAGAGAGAACAAAATAGATAAAAATCTTGGCCCGTGTGGGACTTATACTCTTAAAGGAAGGGGAGAGACGGACAAAATAAAGGCCTAAAGGAGTAAATTATATAGTATTTTAGAAGATAAAAAGCGCAATAAAGGAACATCAGGAACAGTATAGAGAGAGTGGGGCAGGCAGGGGAACTGTGGTCTGAAATAGGCTGAGAAGGAACATTGGAGCAGAGATTCAGAGGAGGCAGGAGTGTGCTCTGCCCGCTCTAGGAACGCTGAGGAGAGCCATGCAGCTAATCAGAGCGAGTCCCTCAGAAGTTTGGCACTGCCTGCCCACATTTTTCATTGTCACAACCAGGGTGGGGGGGGGGTGGGGGGGTGGGGAGGGGGTGTAGGGTTGCTATTGGCATCTGGTGAATAGAAACCAAGATGCTGCTGAATACCCCACAGTGCACAGAACTGCTCCCGACAAAAAAGGAATTATTGGGTCCCAATGCCAATAGTGCTGAGGTCAGAAATCCTGGAGGGAGAAGGAAACAGTAGTAGGAGAGAGAGCCAGAGGGGTAAAGGCCAAGCAGGTTGTTTTTGAAACTAGAGAAAGCTGATTCAGAAATTCTTATGGAAAAATATGTGAGAATAGGTAGGGGGAATAAATTAAAAAGAATAAACAGTAACTAGCTTCACCAGAGCTTAACATAAACTATAACTTCCTGTGACAAATGACTAATTTCCTTAATATATAAAGAGTTCTTACAAATGAGTAAGAAAAGGCCTTTTAAAAACTCTCAAAAATGAGAAAAAGAGGGAGTTTACCAAAAAAAGATACACAAATGGATTATGAATATGTGAAAAATGTTCAATGTTATTTGCAAATCATGAGATGGCATTTTTCAACTATCAGCAGAGACTGGGAAGTTTGATACACACAGAGTTGCTAAGGGTGTGGGAGAGTAAGGTCTCAGGCACAATTCTTGAGAATATATCCTGGCACTACATCTTTGGAGAGCAGTTTGGCAATATCTGTCCCGTATGTAAATACACACACTCCCCGAGCCAGCACTTCATTCTAGGAAAGTATTGTCCTCACATAGGCACACACAGAAGCAAACACAGACGTGTTTAATTACAGTACTAGAGGCCCAGTGCACAAAATTTGTGCACTGGTGGGGTGTCCCTCAGCCCCGCCTGCACCCTCTCCAATCTGGGACCCCTCGGGATTAGGCCTAAACCAGCAGTTGGACATCCCTCTCACAATCTGAGACTGCTGGCTCCTAACCACTCACCTGCCTGCCTGCCTGATTGCCCCTAATCGCTTCTGCCTGCCAGCCTGATCGCCCCCTAACCACTCCCCTGCCAGCCCAATCGACACCTAACTGCTCCCCTGCCGGCCCAATCGCCCCCAGCTGCCCTCCCCTGCCAGCCTGATCACCCACCCACAACTGCCCTCCCCTGCCAGCCATCTTGTGAATACATGGGAGCAGCCATCTTGTGATGACGTGAGGGTGTCACACGAGGGTGTGAGGGCCACCCAAGCTTTTATTAGTATAGATTAGCAAAAGGCTGGAAAAGGCCCAAATGCCCATCAGTAGGCACTTGTTTCTTATATGGTATAGACGCACAATGGAATGCTGTGCAGCTCTTAAAAAGACTGAGGCTTATTCATGGGCATATGTACAAGAGAAATGAAAACATATCCTCAAAGAAACTTGTTCAGAGAATTTAATAACAGCTTTCTTCATAATAGCCCCAAACTGGAACAACCCGAATGCCCATCAAAGGAGAACAAACAAATTGCGGCTTATCCATACAGTGGAACACTCCTTAGCAACAATAATAAAAGGAATGAGTGGATACACACCACAACAGGAACGGATTTCAAAAGCATTTTGTTAATCACACACAAAAGAGTATGTACTGTAGGGTTCCATTCATAGAAGGTTTAATGGGCAAAACTAAGCCATGGAGCCCTAGCCGGTTTGGCTCAGTGGATAGAGCGTCGGCCTGCGGACTCAAGGGTCCTAGGTTCGATTCTGGTCAAGGACATGTACCTCGGTTGCGGGCACATCCCCAGTGGGGAGTGTGCAGGAGGCAGCTGATCGATGTTTCTGAGTCTCTCTATCCCTCTCCCTTCCTCTCTGTAAAAAAATCAATAAAATATATATTTTTAAAAAAACACAAAAAACTAAGCCATGGAAACAGAAGTCAGAACAGCGGTTGCCTGGGGAAGGTGCAGACTCCTGGAAGGGGCAGGAGAACTTTCACGGGGGGGAGGGGAGGAGATGGAAATGGGGTGTTGCTGACACAATGGACACAGTTGTCTACATCACTGAATTGTACACAGGAACTGCATTTAATTCTGGCTCCGTTTAACAACAAAATTTATTGAATTAAAATAAAACACACCCTAGTCAAACTTCACATGTCCTGAAATGGAACGATCCCCGAATAAATGTAGCAGGGTTGGGGTGTGGGCATGGGGTGGGCGGTGGAAGCAAGGGCGGGAAATGGGTATGGTGCTCCCGTCTGTGACAGAGGATGTGCACCTATTCCAGAAGCTCTCAGACGGTACCATCTCTGGGAGGACGCGGAAGGCACTGCTGACGGTGCCTGTCTCTCTGGGGGATGGAGGCCTCAAGCCTGAAGTGGGAGGGCCATGTCTCAGTACTTTTTGTACTGTTAGCATTTCTTTGACCCTGTTCATATTTTTTTAAATATAAAAATTAGTTTAAGCCCAGAGGGTGTGGCTTAATGGTTGAGCATCGTCCCAGGAACCAAGAGGTCACCCATTTGATCCGGTCAGGGCACATGCCCGAGTTGCAGGCTCCATCCCCAGTAGGGGGTGTGCAGGAGGCAGCCCATCAATGATGTTTCTCTCTCATCAATGTTACTATCTATCTCTCTCTGTTCATCTGTCTCTGAAAAATCAATATATACATATATATATATTTTTAATTAGTTTAACTTTCTTGATAGGATAACAGGGTGCTCCGAGATTGAATTTGAGTATTCCCCTCCCCTCCGGAGCTGGAAGCAGCGGCTACGTGCTGCTCTGGAACTACCAGGGGTCGTGGCTTGTGTCTCTGAGGGAGGAGGGGTGTTTGGACAAGCAGATCCAGGAGAACATTCCTTGGGCTGGGAAGTGAGAACGAGAGCCCTGAATCACGACACCAGGGGAAAGAAACGGAAGATCTGATTGCAAGGATTTCAGCCTGAAATGACAAGCTTTCTGTGAAGGAATGTGAAAACCCATCCCACGGTGAGGGAGATTCATCTGGATGTAATATTTTTTTTAATATAAAAGACGCTTCCCTGGTGGGTTGGGGGACAAAGCTTTTAAGAGGCTGTGGGACTAGGGGGAGAGGGTTCTTAGGTAAGATTAGGATGCAATGTCTGGTTTTTAATTGATCAGCATTTGGTCTTTATTTCTGCAAACAGGAATGTGCCATCAAGGGCCTTACCCAGGAATGTCCGTATTGATTTTGAGAATTGGAGTGCGCTACTGACATGATTCCCTGCTTGGAGTCCAGACCAAACACCTCACTATCCATTATTTTTGTTGGTGTGTGAGATGAGAGGGAGGAGAGAGAACTTCACGTGTCCCAGGATGTGCCCTGCTCCCTGGTCCTGCCACAGGAGGAGGCCCAGGCCTTTCCCTAAGGAAGTTCTCAGGTCAGAGGGTCAGGGAAGGATCCCACTTGGGGGATCAGAGCGGAAGGAACCCCAGGTTCTGATCTTTGGAAGGCATAGGATCCGTGTGGGCTCCTGGAACACAGTTGAGAGCAGTCCTGGTTAGGATTCTGTGTTCAGCCTACCTTGGGCCCAAATGACTGATCCAGATGCCTTAGAGCAGCGGTTCTCAACCCGTGGGTCGCCAACCTGTGGGTCGAGACCCCTTTGGGGGTCAAACGACCCTTTCACAGGGGTCGCCTAAGACCATCGGAAAACACATATATAATTACATATTGTTTTTGTGATGAATCACTATGCTTTAATTATGTTCAATTTGTAACAATGAAAAGACATCCTGCATATCAGATATTTACATTATGATTCATAACAGTAGCAAAATTACAGTTATGAAGTAGCAACAAAAATAATTTTACTGTTGGGGGTCACCACAACATGAGGAACTGTATTAAAGGGTCCCGGCATTAGGAAGGTTGAGAACCACTGCTTAGAGCAAGCATGTCAAACTCGCGGCCTTCTTGTTTATTTGGCCTTTGTTAGCCTTTGAGTTTGACATGCTTGCCTTAGAGAGAACTGAAGGGTCTTGGGTTGAACCTCTTTACCAAGTGTAAGAGGCAAGATAGGTCCTTAGGAAAAGGTCTGAAAGGGTTTTCAGCAAATGGCTAAGACCCGGATGGGCACAGGGTGGGCTGTGCAACAGAATCCCCATGAGACCGCATGGGGACTGCATCTGGCCCAAGCAGATGGAGGAGCAGATGGGGTAAGGGAGACAGGACTTACACATCCTCTGGTCCAGCCCCTTCCTGATAGAAACTGAGGCCCAGAGAGTGGACTGACTGGTGTCAGATGTCAGGACCAAGCTCAGTTCATGACTCAGGCTCTAGCCTCCCAATCCAGTGGGTCCCCTGGGGAGTCCTGGCCTTTGGGAACTGGAAGCAGAGCTGACGCGAAGCCCTTGACCAGACAACCAGGTACTCTCTTTCCTCCTAGGCACATGTTTCACTGAGTCCCATGGAAAGGCAGCCACTCAGGCAGCCTGGAGTAAGGGCTCCTCTGAAAGGGTCCTAGCACCCGACCGTGGACATCACCTACCCAATAGCTCCCCCTCTTTTTTCCAGCAGAACCCAGGTTTTGTAGTGAGTGGAAATCTCTTCATTTCAGGAAACAGGCCAGTTCCCCAAGCCCAAGAGACGAGTCCTAATTAGCCTCATGGTATTCCAATAGCATTCCAATTACCCTTTGTCAGTGATTGGCTAAGGGTGGGCATATGACCTAGTTCTGGCAAATAAGATATGAAGGGAAGTCTGTAAGGGCTTCTGAGAAAGTTTTTGCTTTCCTAATAAAAGGGAAAGATGAAGCAGACACTGTCATGCCCCCACCCCACACCTCTTTCTTCCTGCCTTCAATACAGATGTGTATGTAGCATGAGGGTCAAGCATGGAGTAAAGAAAGGCAAAACACCCTTAGAATGGCAGAGTGGACGGTAAAGCCCAAGCCCTTGGTGGCCTGAGTGAGCGGCTGGACCAATATCAGCAGCTGTCTACCTCCAGACTTCTTGTTAAGTAGACATTAAAAGCCCTTATGGTTTAAGCTACCGTTAGCTGGGTTTCTCTCTTACTTGTAGCCAAAAGCAATCCTGATTGGCACTGGCCATAACTGTTAGTGTGACTCCAACCAACTTCAAGAGAAGTTGTATAGAAGCAGCCTTTGGTCAGCCTCTCCAGCCGTGGGATCTGCTGTCCTGAAGCCCCAACCCAGCTTGCTTGTCATCCGTGGAGCACATGGAGTCCAGTAGAGCCCTCCACCCACCTCACCACATGCCCTCAGCAGCCTGGCCAGTCCTACTCCTCTTTCAATGCGAACCTTGGATGGCCTTTACTGACCTTGCCCTTTACCACAAAACATACAGCTAACAGACCTCACTGATCACTTGTTTATTTACCAATGACACGTATGGTGGCCTGCTCTGGGTCAGTCACAGAGCTGGCACTGGACCAGCAGGCAGGGTAAGTCCTCAGGAGCCCTGAGGCTGGTGTGGCAGACACGTCCGCAGCACCCGAGTAGAGAGCAGAAATGACAGAATGGATCAACTGCTTTGCTTTTTTGGGCAAAGATCAGCCCTTTCTGCCCCAACAGTGTCCTGAGCCCGTCTCAGAGGAGGTGGCAGAAAGGGGCTCTTGTTGGGTGATCTTCCCTGAAGTGGCAGGGCCTTGGGTGGACGTGCTCTTGGCCACTCACTTTTCCACACAGGCCTTCTAAGGCCAAGGCCCTTAATGACTCGAGGAAGGAGCAGTGGTCACGAAGGCTGAAGACCTAGATTGGAACCCTAAGTGCTACTAACTAGATGTGTGACAGGACATATGACTTGCTGGTTTCTCAGAGCCTCAGGGTTCTTGAGAGACAACCAAGGATACTAACACCTGCCTGTCTCATAGGGCTGATGAGATAAATAGTGGATAAGGTCAAATGAGATAAGTGGTGGCTGCACCAGGGAGGCTGACACAGGAGGTGGGCAGTGAGTAGTGTTCATTCATCCGCCGGCCCCTCCCCACCCTCGAATGCCAGACAGGCAGCACCGTGCACCTTTTTGTGGGAGGCAGATGTGGTGGCCACAGTCATTCTGGGGTCTTTGCTCCAGCAATTTCATGCAGGTTCACTCATGGGCAGGGACTGTCTGCTCAGGGACCACTAAGCACTGTCATTCTCAGCGATGCTCTGTCCCCACCAGGAGTGGCTGTGAAGGCCAGTCAGCAAAGGGAAGGTCTTCCCCAGGGGAGCTCAAACTCTAGATCTAGGACAAACTCCGAAGGGACGCTGCTCTAGGCAATTCACAGCTGTATCCGCTCTGGGTCTTCAGGTGAGGGAGGACCTAGATACCTGACTGTGTTCCCAAAGAAACCATCGTGCCCATACCTGGAGTGTGATCCCAGCTGTGTGGGGTGGCAGGAAGACCAACTCCCAGGAGAGCCAAGCTGACCTGGCTGGGAGAACAGGGGGTGCCAGAAGGCCCCAGCCAGATCCCAGTGAATGTTGGCCCAGACAACAAAGGGACCTAGGAGTTGAAGGAGGTGCTCTAGAGAGCGGGGAAAGGGCTCTGAACTGTCAGTTCAATGGAGCAAGGTAAGGAGAGGAGCTGGTAGGCCAGTGGTGTACCATGGGTGATGTCAACCGGAAGTTATCGGTTCAAATTCCTCATCCTTTGGTGTTGGCATTATCCTCCTGGTGGTTCCAGGAGGCTCTGAGTCCCACTCTCACTCCAGCAGCAGGAAGCTTCCCAGGACCAGACGTTCTGTCCCTGGGCTGGGTTGTCCCTTCCAAGTGACAGGAGTGATCCGAGGCAGCCCAAGGTCAGCAGCAGGAGGTGCAGGCTCTGGAAGGTCATTTTTCACCTCCCAAGCTGGGATCTGATCCCCATTTAGATGACCCTGAGACTAAGCAAGTGGACACCAGAACCCAGCGTGCAGGCTGCCTGTCCCAGAGTTCGAGGCATGACCCCGGAAAGATGGAAGCCATCTGGGTCTTGGGACGCTCCCTTAATTTCCAAACCGGCCCTCCGCCACCTGTCCCCAGCTGGGACCTGGGCCTGGGGTCTCTGTGGGGTGAGGGCATCATCAGGTCACTTTGGGGTGTCAACCCCAAAGCTCTGCTGTACGGTGTGCCGGAAGCTTCGGAAGTCCTCAGGAAGGCGGGGCTGTGTTATGCACTTGAGGCTCTTCCTAAGTCTCAATATGAGTCACATTAGCCCAGTCAGGAAAACTGTCCAGGTCAAACATGACCCGTCCCCAGGTGTTGACCGCCAGAAACACACATAAGACTCCAATTATGTTCATCATTATTCCTGTTTTCACCTGGGGAAGATCAGGGCCAAGAGTCAGCAGGATTCAAAAGAGAGGTGAAAGGGACACTGGGAACTAGTGCTCTCAGAGAAGGGGCTTCCGGCTGGTTTGCTGGGCCCCATCCCTGGGTCATGCTCTGTGCTCACCTTACCCCACAGACAGAGCAATTTCATAGCCAGTAAGTGTCATCGGTGCTCAAGCATCCCTGGGAAACAGGCATGATGGTGGGTTGTCTGCCTGCTTGAACATTTGCAACACTGGGCCTTAGGGAGGGACATGAGGCAACAGCCCAGGCCACTCAGAGAAATATTGGGGGAGCCTATGTCTGAGTGTAGGGCCTGTGCTCACCCTGAACATTTGTGTCCCTGAAGCACCTTCTGGTTTCTCAAGAACCTCCCTGGCTCTTTCTGATGCCAGTTCTTTCTTCTCCCTCACTACCCACTGCTTCAAGCCCTGTGTAGATTTTTCACTGGGGATTGGAACTGAGTTTGTGGTCCGTGTTTCTTATTAAGAATGTTCCACAGACTCCCAAAGATACCCAGCGGAGGCTCTGAGATCACTCACACCTGACTGGACTGAGAGAGGACCCTCCCTTCCTGCCTGTCCGCCTCTGAGACTGGCCCCTTCTCCTGGCAGAGGCGATAGAGCCCAAGGAGAACCTAAGAGAGTTCCTCCTCCAGCTGCATCTGTTTCCAAGGCCCCATCTCTCCCAGGCACTGCCTCTCCCTGTCCCCACTTCCATGTCTGCAGACACCTCTGTCGGTCAATCTCTGTCATTAGTATCCACCCCCTCGACCCATCTCAGCCTTGTCCCTCCTGACTGTCCTTACAGGTTCTTGCTAGTTGGTGAAGTCCATCTTGGCCATGGCAGGCTGGGGCTCTTAGGTAAGATTAAAAATTTCTTCCATGCCTTTAGTGCCAGACCCAGATCTTCATCACTATACATAAACTAACTGGAAATGCTGCTTTTGATTCTGAGTATAGGTATATCCGGAATTATAATTTCAGACTTTTCTTAATATAGCAAAATGATAGCTGTAGAATCTAGGTGTGTTCCCTGTATAATTCAACTTTTCTGTGTGTCTGAATATTTTCACAAAATAAAACAAAAAAGAGATAAAGATAAAAAAGGGGTGCCCCACTGCCACCCTCACCCCTTCCAAGTGCTCAGCGAGGGCTCCCCTGGTGGCTCTTCCTAAGTCTCGGGCACCTCCAGGTGGGAGATTCTATCACCCCCTCTCAGCTTTGGGAGACAGGACAGTATGAAATGCGAGATGATTTCAAAAAGGAAGAAAAACTGCACATAAATGCAAATAATGAGGGTAGGGCTGGACTTTGGGTGGTATTCCCAAATTACATGATATCACAAGTCATTAATAAATAGGGTGTCCCTCATGACAAAAGCATCAGAGCTGATAGGAGGAAATAAAAGCAGCTGCATTACCATGTCAGAAACCTTGAGGTGTCCGTAGGCAAACACGATGGCGTTAGGTGGGGTGGCCACAGGCAACATGAAGGCAAAGGACGCACTCAGGGTGCAGGGGAGCATGACGTACAGCGGGTTGAGGCCAATGGAACGTGACTGGGGGGAAACACAGCACTGCAGTGTCACATACACAGAAAACAAAAGCTCCTGGGACCATCA
This sequence comes from Myotis lucifugus, assembly GCF_000147115.1. Taxonomy (NCBI): domain Eukaryota; kingdom Metazoa; phylum Chordata; class Mammalia; order Chiroptera; family Vespertilionidae; genus Myotis; species Myotis lucifugus. Next base: position 303,804 of record NW_005871370.1, on the reverse strand, counting down.
CTCTGAAAGCATCCCCCTCATGTACGGTGTGAGTTCCCACCTCCACGCCTTGGTCCTTCTGGGGGCTCTACCCTCTGCCATGCCTCTGGTGATAACTCTGCTGGACCCCAAAGGCTGAGCTCAGAGCCATCTCCCCGGGAGGCCTTTCTGAACCCCCTCCATTCATTCAGCACATAGCTCTAGGGCACCTACTATGTGCCAAAGACCATGCTGGCCACTTAGATAGCACTGAATCTGGAAGTGTTACTGCAGCCCACCTGTGCACACACCTGTGTGTGCTGCCGCAGACCGCCAGAGCCTAGAGGGCAGGGACCACGTCTCACCTATAAATACATCTGTGTCTGCATGTGTTGTTGTACATTTTGAATATGGAATTTGGTATCCATCTTTTTTACCCTACAGCTTAAAATTCAGCCACGTGTAGCAAACAGCACCCAGCACAGAGCAGAGACACTCATTAAATATTTGCTAAATTAATGAATGATATCATAATATAACTCATGTTAGTTACTACCTATCAAAATTAATAACTAGCATGCAGATTTACAAACACACGAGGGCAGACACATATGCAAAGACGTCCATTGCAATCATAACAGCAAAACACACAGGAAACTGACTCAGTGGCCATCAGCAGCAGGCTGGTTAAATAAAATATGTATACACACAATGACTCGTTTGCAGCTGTAAGGAAGAACTGACTGGTTTTATGTGCTAGCATGCAAAGATCTCCAAGACCTATCGTTAGATTTTTAAAGATTTAAGGTGCAGAACAGGATCATAGAATGATACCATTTGTTTAAAAAATGTCTGTATGTGTGTGTAATACATCCAGAAAGATACCAAGAAATTAATAACAGAAGTTGTCTCTAGGAGGAAGCTAGAGGGTAGGGCCTATACTCTTTGGTATTATTGGACATTTGTAAGCTATGTATATGTATTACATTTTCAACTTAAAAAAGTGTTAACCCCAGCTGGATGTCTCAGTTGATTGGAGCATCATCCCAACACACCAAAAAAAAGGTTGTGGGTTCAATTCCCAGTCAGGGCACATACTTAGGTTGCAGGTTCGATCCCCAATTGGGGCATATGTGGGAGGCAGCAGATCAATGTTTCTCCCTTTCTCTTTTCCTTCCTCTCTCTCTAAAATCAATAAACATATTCTCAGGTGAAGATTTTAAAAATTATGCACATTCCCAGTTTATAAACTGCCCTTCAAAACTCTGATTTTTAAAAATTGGCTTGATAATAGTACATCGTATGAGTGTATAACTTATTTCATCCATCCCTTTTATTTATTATAAATAAGTATTTATGTGACATACATCTGGCTTTAGGAAGACTTGTTTGGATGGGCCTGGCCGCCCCGTGGGTTAAGATATTCATTTGTCTGGGCTGGGGCCCTCAGGACTCAATGCTGGGGCTGGAGGTGACAAAGTCAAACCTTTGCTAGAGAAGGGAGGCCTCACCACCCCATGCCCAGCAACAAAGAATGCTCCTTGGCATAGGTCTGGGCAGCCTGCCTAGGGGAGGGGGAGATGAGCCACCTTGCTATTTCTACCACTTTCATCTTCACTTGGATTGAAAGGAGCAGCCACTTGGGTTTGCTTTTTATACACATGGACACCTTGGCAGCCAAGGTGAAGTTTACCAACAACAATCCTGTGCTCAGGTTTTGTAAGTCTGTCTCCCAACTCCAGAATGGCAACCTCAGCCTCTCCCAGGCTTGTTTGCAATCTACAGAGGATTTTCACAGCCATCATCTTTCTTGACCCTCAGCACAAGTGTAGGAGGAAAGAGCATAAACCATATGTTCTAGGATCCCAGGACCTGAACTCAGGTCTCCTGACTCCAAGGCCAGGGCTCTTCTTGTACCACCTTGAGGTCAGTATTGCCATGTCATGAGTGACAGGAGAAAATGCACGAAAAGATCACAGCTGATTTTCCTATTGGCTCTGCTTTCTTCTAAGTCCCAGCTCAACAACATGCTTGACCACAGTGCACTGATTCCTGATCCCGGGGCTCAATGCAAGGCTTCTAGGGGTTTTCAGTCATGCACTCACTTCCTTTATTTGGACTCTCCACCTTCCCAGACTTTCCTCTCCCCCAAACCATCCCCAAGCCCCACCTTCCCAGCCAGAGGTGTCCCCAAATCCCAGCCAGTGGTGTCCCTCTGATCTGCAGTCCTCCTGCACACCTGTGTGCTGGGGTCCAACCCCAACAGGTCCAGGGGTCCCAAAGGTGTGGAGGTTCTCCTGCCATGTTTTCTTGCTAGGTTCTGTTTCTAGGATCTCCAGCCAAGTCCTGTCTCTAGGTTCTGTCTAGGATCGCCAGCCAAGTCCTGTCTCTAGGTTCTGTCTAGGATCGCCAGCCAAGTCCTGTCTCTAGGTTCTGTCTAGGATCGCCAGCCAAGTTCTCCATCCAGGTTCTGTCTAGGTTCTCCTGCCATGTTCTCTCGCTAGGTTCTATTTCTAGGATCTCCAGCCAAGTCCTGTCTCTAGGTTCTGTCTAGGATCGCCAGCCAAGTCCTGTCTCTAGGTTCTGTCTAGGATCGCCAGCCAAGTCCTGTCTCTAGGTTCTGTCTTGGTTCTTCAGCCAGGTTCTCTCGCTAGGTTCTGTTTTTAGGTTCTGTGTAGGATCTCCAGCCAAGTCCTGTCTCTAGGTTCTGTCTTTAGGTTCTCTCTCTAGGTTCTGTGTAGGATCTCCAGCCAAGATTCTGGTCGGAGTTCTGGTTAGGAACTGATGAGGATCTGATGTTTATTGTCTTGTTACATCCATATTTATACCAGCCGATTTTAATCCTGTCAATTTCTATTACAAAGGTTAGGGCGTTTCTTATCTCCATTCCAGGGAGTAAAGATTATGTAGCTTAACTACCCGCCTGGCACTTAATCAAGGGGTTGTATCCCCTCCCTAACCTCAGGGAAAAATCCCCACCTGGGGAAACAACCTTTCTCGGAGAGGTGACCTTGGTTAAAACACATGGCGCTAAAGAGAGCAAACATATTAAGAACAATATGCTATATATGCCAGGTCCCTTGAAACATATGCTGTGCAGCTGTTTCTTTCCTGCAGCGACTGTGTCAAGCAGCAAGGATGGACCGGCTCCCGGCAAATACTGACTCTCAATATATAGTTAAATTATTTCCTCATATTGAGACCGCCTCTCTCCCACAAGGAAGAACAGCCATTTTCTCTTTGTTAACTCAGCTACAAACTTACATTCATAAACGAGAAAAGGCTTTCTATATTGGACATATTAGAGCTCATTCCTGCCTACCAGGACCCTTAAGCGAAGGAAATTATCAGGCGGATTTACTAACTCGCCCAGTAGTTTGTACAGCTCTAGAAGAAGCCCGGCGGTCTCATGCCATTCACCATCAAAATGCTTCTGCTCTCCGTCTATATTATCGCATATCTAGAGAAGCTGCTCGAAGTATTGTGCGTGACTGCGGCCATTGTCCTACTCATTTTCCTAGCCCTGCTACTGGAGTTAATCCAAGAGGACTTAGACCCTGTGACTTATGGCAGATGGATATTACTCATGTCCCATCTTTTGGCAAACTTTGCTATGTGCATGTTTGTATTGATACCTTTTCTCATGTTATCCTTGCTTCTGCACGTACAGGAGAAGCCTTTAAAGATGTAAGCAACATTTATTCCAATGTTTTTCCTACCTAGGAATACCAAGGGCACTTAAAACAGACAATGGGCCTGCCTATACCTCTAGAGCTTTTAAAAACTTATGCTCTACATTTGGCATCGCACATACTACAGGAATACCCTACAATCCTCAAGGCCAAGCAATAGTAGAAAGGGCTCACCAAACTTTAAAAACACAAATTAAAAAATTACAAGAAAATGAGTTTAAATATTCCTCTCCTCATCATGTTCTACAACATGCTCTATTTGTAATTAATATACTAAATGTAGATTCTGAGGGAAATTCCCCAATGTACAGGCATTGGAACCCTGATCTAACTAAACCTAAATTCCTCGTCAAATGGAGAGACTTGCTTACAGGAGCCTGGAAGGGACCTGATGTACTTTTAACCCGGGGGAGAGGATATGCTTGTATATTTCCACAGGACGCAAACTCACCTGTGTGGATTCCAGACCGTCTAGTTCGACCTTATGTCTCACCGCCCTCCGTTTCCACCTCACCCTAGCACACCTGACCAGTGTCCGTCTGTAGCAGATGTGCAGCCCTGAGCTGGAACAATCTGTCCATTGGGAGGATCACATGTGCCTCCATATGTCCCAGCTTTGCCCCACATCTTCTTTCCTTTTTTCCTTTTTTTAAAATCTAACTACTTGTTTGCTGGTTCTTTGGCCTTTCTCCTTCTCTCCTGAACACAGCCTTTTCTAGAATCTCCCTACCCTACTGTTCCAGGAAGGGCACCTCCCTTTTATGCCGTGACTAGGGGTGTCTGGTATATGCCCCATACGTGGAGTTGTCTTGTGCCAAGAGCCTGACATCCTGGGCTGAGAAAGCCCTGTCCTGGGACTCTCCTTTGTCCTGTGTTGGCCCCTCTTACCCTCGTGTCAAGAGGGACCCTCTTCTTACAATACAATTGACTATAGCTATTGCCTGAGCTCTCTGTTCATGCTGAGGTTGAAGCCTCATGGTGGCTGGTACCATGGATCTGTCTCTAGCCCAATGGCGTGAGCTGGGCCCTCCCTGGAGAAGAAACCTGGGTTCCCCAAGATATGTGATTAATGTCAGGGCCCTGCCAGCAGGCGAGGGGATCCCAAGGCAGTTGCTGGGCGTGGAGGCCACGGGGGCGTAGGCTACCAAGGAGACAGAACTGAACCTCACATCACCCTGCTTGGCCCCGGAGGATGGCTGGTTAGTCAAAGACGGGTAAGATTCCTCAGGGAGGAACAACCTAAGACAGGCACAGTCGCAGAGGGGCCGGCAGGAGAGAACTTGGGGGTCAACAAAGGTGGGGCACAGATCCTCACCCCCCCAACTATGCAGGGGCTTGAACACTCGCCCCTTCTGAGGGAGGTCTCCTGCCCCCATGGCTGCTTCCCGCTTCCCACGCCCAGCTCAGATCGGGACCCAGATAACAGAAAGAGACTTGGCCCAGCTCAGATCAGGACCCAGGTAAAGACAGAGACTGGCTGACAGCAGCTGCCCTCTCACTGCAACAGGACTTGTTTCCCATTTCTACCTTGGACCACAGGGAAAGGGGCAGCTGAAGGAAAGGGTTGTGTCAGGATGCTGCCTTCTTCCCTTTCTTCTCCTTCTTTTTTCTAAACACTTCCATGCCTTGTAGTTCTTTTGCTTTCTTTTCTTTTTCTCTCTACTACCCTCCATACTCCATAACAGCTGACCCAGAGGACACAGCTTACTCCTCCTTGGACACCAACATCACCATCAAGCATGGCCGTGATGGACCCTTTGATGCAGCCCTTCAACTCGCTAACACTTCGGGAAGCCCGATCAACAAGGACAACCAAACCACCAACTTGAGGACAGCTGAAATCCCTTGACTAAAAGGGCCAGCAACCTTCAACAGGAACAAGGCTCCTTGTGCACTCCATCCACTGTGTTTATAGCTATGCTCGCTATCATTGCTTGTCAGTCTTCTTCCGAGTCTTAAACAACCCAATCCAAGAGGTGGCCGCTGATTTACATGCGCTATCATTTAAAGAATAAAAAAGGGGGAATTTGCCGGGAGCCGGTCCATCCTTGCTGCTTGACACAGTCGCTGCAGGAAAGAAACATCTGCACAGCATATGTTTCAAGGGACCTGGCATATATAGCATATTGTTCTTAATATGTTTGCTCTCTTTAGCGCCATGTGTTTTAACCAAGGTCACCTCTCCGAGAAAGGTTGTTTCCCCAGGTGGGGATTTTTCCCTGAGGTTAGGGATGGGATACAACCCCTTGATTAAGTGCCAGGCGGGTAAAGCTACATAATCTTTACTCCCTGGAATGGAGATAAGAAACGCCCTAACCTTTGTAATAGAAATTGACAGGATTAAAATCGGCTGGTATAAATATGGATGTAACAAGACAATAAACATCAGATCCTCATCAGTTCCTAACCAGAACTCCGACCAGAACTTTGGCTGGAGATCCTGGCTAGAGGTCCTGACTAGGCTGCTGATCAACTGAAGGCTGTCTTCGTGTCATTCCTTCTTCGCCGACTCCGTCCACACCTTTGGGGACCCCTGGACCCGCTGGGATTGGACCCCAGCACCTGTGCTACATTCTCAAAGACCCTCTGTCATTCCCTCATGGCATTGGTCCACTCCTCCTTGGCCCACGTCCAGTCAACCCATTTTGAAAAATAAGCAGTTACATTTATAAATACATTATAAGAACCTGGCTTATGCTTAGTGCTTTGGCCAGCATGGGGGATACAAAAAAAACAGCAAAACATTGATGGTAGGCCCACGGTCATCAAAGGCACACAAGTCCTATCAGAGGCTCAAAACCCTGGTAGGGCTCTGGCCCCTGATTTCACAGCCTCGCTAAGAACTTAGGACATAGTCCTGGGTTGATAGCTTCTAATGAAATGATGGCTGAGCCTCCTCCTCCCCCAGCAGGGTTACTTACCATGGAGGCAAAGATGGGCAGGAACAGGGTGGTGGTGGCCACGTTGCTTGTGCACTCAGTGAATACAGCAATGAGCAAGGACAAGACCAAGGAGATGGCTGCTGGGGGCAGAACGTGCAAGGGCTCCATCTGCGTCCCCATCCATTCAGACAGCCCCGAGGCCTGGAAAGCACCAGAGGGCAGTCACTGAGGGGCTAATGGCTACAGTGCCTGCAGGGCCAGGAGAGACCCTCATCTTTCTCTCGGGAGCTCAGCCTCTCCCCTCCTACGTATTCTCTCTGCATAAATGCCACAGGTGAGCTCATCCATGCCCACAATTTCAATCTCCATCCTCATTCTGCTGTCTCCAAGATCTGTGTTTCTAACCCAGCCGGTCTACTATCCAGATCTCAACATCCATACTCCTTCTAGAAATTTCCACCCAGGTGTCCATGAACATGTCAGACTCAACAAGGCCCAACCTGCATTCATCCTCTCTAGCCCAGAGTCTACCACTCCCCCTGGCTCCCCAGCTTGGTGCATGGACTCACCATCCACCTGCTGTCCTAGAAGACCAGGAGTCATCCTGGGGATCTCTATCCCCCTCATTTCTTCCACTCAATCAAGTCACCCAAAACATCTCATGTCCATTGTCTCCTCTCAGTCTCCCACAGTCTTTAAAGTTCAGGAGAGAAATCTGAGACAGAAATTGGGATCTGGATTTGGTGCTTTGGGCTGAGAAGAGATTGTCCAGGGGAGAGAATGAAAAATGAACAGAGAAGGTACCAAGGACAGAGACTGGAGGAACATTCATATTAAAGGGAGGACAGGAAAAGTCAGTAAAGAAGCCTGAGCAGGAATAGTCAGAGTTAGAAGGAAACCAGGAGGGAATGGTTATCTTGGGGACCAAAGGAGGAGGGAGTTTCAAGGAGACAATGGTCCATGGAGTCCAGTATTGAGACTGAATTTAATGAAAGCTATAGAGCACCTACTGGGTCTCACTCAAACCAGCCCTGCCCAGGCTTCCACTCTAGACATTAAAGTGATTTTCCCCAGTACAGTTCTGACTCAGTCACCCTCTGGCCTCAACCCTTCAGTGGCTGCCCCCTGAATTCAGTGCCTGCATAATTAAGTCCACACTCCCTATCTTGAATTCAAGACCCTCATGGAGTGGCTTCTGGGAGCCTCAGTAGCCTCATCTTCTGATCCTCAGCTAGGTACCACACACTTATTCCTTTACCAACGTGTCACTTCTTCCCTAAATGCTCTCCCATATATGTCCCCTCTCTAGCCTGTGATGGTCCTGTGAACAAGCACCCTATTTCAATCTCCTCTGTAAGTCCCATGCCTGGACTAAGAGGGGCATAATAGAAATGTTTGGTGAAAGGAATGAATGCTAGATGGATGGATGACTGGATAGAGAAGTGACTAAATGGATGGATTTGTTCATCCAAAAATATTGATGCGCCTGCCATGCACCAGATGCTAAGGAAACAGAATAACAGGATAGACCCAGTCTATCTATCACATTCTATTCCTGGGTGGATAGACAGATGGACAGGTGCATGGATGCAAGGAGGATAGCTCGCTCATCTCTCTCTCTGGCTCACTTTTTCCCTATTATGGAAGGGGGAGAGGTAAGAAGGTTACATTTTTTAGGTGGTTTTTCCCAAAGGCTGTTCCTCTCCTTCTACACTGCTATACGCTTAGCTAGAGAAAAATTTAAACTGGCAGCCATATCAACAAAGAGTTCAGGGAGTAGAAGAACCAAAGGTAATGGTGGAGATTTCCACAAGGACTTGAAAGGAGGATTTCCCTAGAAGAAATCAGAGTAAAGATCCTATTGCCAAATCCCAAAGGAGACCTCACAGCATCCTCTGCCTCTCTTGGCTAACCCGGGGTTGCCTAAATTCGCTATTTCCACAATCACTCAAAGAGTATTTCTCTAGTCTAGGCACTAATCGTGGCCCAGGGTTCCTACATGACAAGACAGAGTCCCTGTTCTTGAGAAATGGGCAGTTAGTGGAGGGAACTGACACAGAACCAGCCCAGGGTGCAGGGGTACAGGAGTGCAGGGGTGGAGCAGTTCGTTGGCCACCCTCTTGGTGAAAGAAGGAGGCCCTGGGCAGCCCACAGCTGGGGAAGTTACCTCGCATCCTTTAGCCAGAGCGAATCCGCCCCCCAGCAGCAGCACAATGCCCCAGGGAACTTTCTCCTGGGTCACCTTCCAATCCAGCAGTGCAGGCGGATAAAACGGAGTCTTTCTTTCTGAGAAGAGACAAGAAAAACACACATACACAACCCAGAGCAGCCTTATGAAGCCCAAGACATCTGATCAGGGGAATAAAAGCCTGTATGGACAATGAGTACCATCTCATATCTAAAAATTAGCTAAAATTTACAATAATTACTGCACCCATTGCTGGTGAAAATATGGCAGAACTATCACACACTCCTGGCAGCATTATAAATTGGTGCAATCTTTTTGGAAAGCAATTTGACATCCTACAAATTTATCCTGAAGAAGAAACACCTTAATTTATAATAATGAAATTTCAAAAGAGCCAGAATGTCCCATAATAGGAAAATGGTTACAGCCCCCTGACTCAATACAATGCCGTTATTAGGGAAGATAAGTTTGAAGACTGGGGCAAGAGCAAGAAATGTCTCTATAGTAACCCGGTCAAAAACATGAAAACAGAAACAACAAAGCAAGAGGATTCAAATGGTGTGTTTTGATTATAGCCATCTAATATACGTGCTTATTAGTACAGACTGGGAGGAAGCGAGAAACCAAAATAATACTGATGGTGTTGTGGGAAATTCAAAACATTTTTCTGCTCCTGATGTAATATTAATACGATTTCAAATGTTTAAAAAGCAAAAGAGATGTTGCACTAAACAATAACCAGGGAGGGCTGAAAATGCCCTCTGCCCAGACTGTGCCATCTTGCCAGTCCTCTTTGATGGAGTGGGCTTTTCTCCCCCCTAAGCCCAGGGACTCGCATGGAGAGATTCTGCTACCAGGCCCCCAACCCTGATGAATGCAAGGCCAAGACAGGAGCATTACCTTCCTCAGTCTGGCTGCAGAAGTTGAACTTGGGCTTCTGCGAAGGCACAATGAATAGTAATATGGCCACGAAGATGGCCACGGTGGCGTCGGTGACATACCTAGGTGGGGAGAGGGCATGGATGAGCCAACTCAGCTGCAGGAAGCTATGCCACAAACCTGTGCCTCGTCTACGTGCTCCTGCATGAAGAGGCAGGCTCAGCTGGGCATGAAAACTGGAACCCCAAAGGCCAAGGTCAGGAGTAGTGCGGTAGACTGAATCCTGGCTAGAAACCAAGACCCACCCCCCGCCCCCCCCATCCTTGGCCTGCTCTGCCACCAGTATTGGGCGACTCTGGGCAGCTTCCTTCCCTCTCACATCCTGTGTTGTTCCATGGGTGAATGTCGTGACCTCTTCTAGGCCACATTCTCTAGAAATCTGGGTTCACCAGGTGATCACCAGCAGACCTTCCAAAAGGAATCAGTAGCCCTGACCCCTGTTGCACAGTAGTTAGAGCATTGGTCCACCCAGCAAAGGGTCACAGGTTCAATTCCCAGTCAAGGGCACGTACTTTCCATCCCCACCTGGTTGGAGCGCATGCAGAGCCCACCAATTGATGTGTCTCTCTCACATTGAAATTTCTCTCTCTCCTCTCACTCTCTCTCCCTTTCTCTCTCCCCGCTCCTTCCCTTCCACTCTCTCTAAAAATTAATGGGAAAAATATCCTCGGTTGAGGATTAACCAAATAAAAATAAAAAATGGAATCAACAGTAACAGGCAGCTGTCTCCCAACCCACTTCCAGGAATATGCACGTTGCTCAGCCTTTCTTCCATGTAACATCTTAGCCTGGAGAGAAACTACATATACCCCCTTTTTGCCAAGTCTCTACCTAAAGAAGCATCTGGACCCCAGGATCTGTGTCTTTAGATACTTGCCCAGATCTAAAGAAAGATGGTGGGGGCTGGGGGCAGGGATGGGGAGATGATGGAGGAGAGATTTGGAACCCAGAGCTCTGGGAGCCTCACTCCAGCCCAACAAGTCTCTCTTGACCACCACCCTGGCCAAGGACTTTCTGCTCAACCTGTTGGGGAAGGAGGGGCCACAAGGACATATCTGTGGGCTTGTCCTGAAGATTCGTGAGGAACGACTGAGTCGGGAAACCAACAGAACTCAACTACAGAGCAAAGGAGGACACGGCAGGCGCTGCAGAACCAGTGACTTACTTTGTCTCGCCCTCCATCCAGGCGACCGACATCCAGCCAGGCATGAAGCCTGGGTCCCGGGAGAACCACAGGGTGACCAGCAGGAGGAAACAGAGCAGGACGTTGCCTTCGGCGAAGGAGAAGGGTCCCAGCTTCCTGTACTCCTCCTGCAACACCTCGTAGGCAGCTTTCTCGCTACTCTTTTTCTCCAGACCGCAGCCCCAAGCCTTTTTAAAACTAGAGGATAGAGAGAAATAGAAGCATGGAACAGACCATCAAATCTCAGAGGGAAGGCACGGGAGGGTGGGTTGGGATGGGGTAAGAGATGAACCATAGGACTTGTAACTATGCATATGAGCATGACCAATGGATACAGACAACAGCGGGGTGGGAGCATGTGCTGGGGGGCGGAAACGGTCAGGGAGAGGTCAATGGGGGAAAGAGGAGACATATGTAAAACTTTCAACAATAAAGAATTAAACAAAAAAACTAGAGGAGACACAGAAAGAAAACAGCGGTGCAGGTTGGTTGGCTCAGGGTCTGGTCAAATGGAAGCCTGAATGTTGGGCAGCAGAGCGTGGTGGGAAGGCCTATGGTGCTGCCCATCGTCTGGGGTGGAGGGTGCTTGAGTGCACCCCTTCCCCACTCCATGTCTCTCACATGCCCACCAGGCCTCCCAGGACCTGTTATGTGTGCTAGCACATGCCCAGATGGGAAGATGCTCCCATGAATCATAATGTAAATATCTGATATGCAGGATGGTCTTAGGCGACCCCTGTGAAAGGGTCTTTCGACTGCCAAAGGGGTCATGACCCACAGGTTGAGAACTACTGCTCTAGTGCCAAACTGCCTGTGTTCAAAGCTCAGTCCCATGGCTTCCAAGCTACACAGCCCTGAGCAGCCCTTTCCCCTCTCCGTGCCTCAGTTGCCTTACCTGTAAATTGGGAATAATAGGAGCACCTACCTCACAGGTTGATGTGAAGATTAATTAATATATGTAGAGTCATTAAAGTTGTGTCTGCGACTTAGTAAACACTCAACAGATGTTGGTCATTATTATTCCCATGGCCCCATGAGAGGCAGGACACCACCTGCAGCCTGCGACAGGTTAGGGGCAGGTCTCCCGGGGCCCGCTGGTCCTGAAGCAGGTGTGCAAAGCAGGGCAAAGAGCTTCCCTCAAAGCCAGGCTGTGCCCCAAGTGCCCATGGGAGCAGCTTCCCTCTCACGTGAGGCCTGCACACGGGTGGCATATGAGGATGCCCACTACTATTATGATGTCGTTGCTATGACTACTTATGATTATATAGAGATTTCTTTTAACTGCAGTTTCCAAATCAGTTCCTCCTTCAGAAGAAGACTTACAAAAATCCCATTTTCCCCCGCTAACTCCCTGGGTTTGGGGACACTTTTGCCTCTCGGCTCTGAGATCTCCCTGTGGCCAGATAGCCCCTTGTCTTTGGCTCTAGCTGCCTGTGATTTAAGGCACAGAGCACACGCTCACTGCTAAGCACTTTCCATACTAATGTGAGAGGGTCCCCTTAGCTCCCCAGATAGATATGTGTCTTTTAAAATCACAAGAGTGTTTTTGAGGCATTTGTCAGCCACACACCATGGTTTCTGTCCAAAGACTGGCTGCTGTCAAGGTTGACTCTTGGTGAACTTGGGTTGGGTGTACTGGGAAGAGGAAGATAAACTTCCCAGAACGCGCACGCTGCTGGGAACATGGCAGGTGTTCAGTAAGAATCTGGACATCGGCGGGTGGTGTGCTGTGACCCGACCCAATGGACACATACAGCCAAGTGGGAGTTGGTCCAGAGTATCGATTTGCTCACGGGGACAAGATTTCCTTTAATTGCTTTGACTCACGTTGATGGCACACTTTCTCCCTGGCCGGGAGCTGGGCTGGGGGCAGGGGACAGAGAGGACTTACCACAAGCCCCAAAGGATCTCAGGTCAAGGGTCAGGGGACAGGGGCAGTGCTGGAACATGGCAACAGGTACCAAGGGTCAAGGCCATGGGGTGCCCAGGGAAGCCCAGAGGAGCAGGCATGGGGTGGGGAAACGGGCTGGGGAAAGTCAGGAAACATGTCCCTAAGGAAGCAGCATTTGAACTGGCCTTGAAGCCTGAGGAGATTGAAAGGTGAGAAGATAGGGAATGGCATTCTAGAAAGAGGGAACAGCATGTGCAAAGGCACGGTGAGCAGCCCGAGGTGGCCAAAATGAGAGGGCAGACTAGCAGATGATGGGGCTGTTGAAATGGGGCCAGACAGGAAGAACTCTGTGGGCTCGCCTATTGGTTCTTCTGCAAGGGCGTGGCAGGTTAGACTATTCCGGAAGCAGTTCAACTTACTTGAATCCCATAAAAATACACTGGAGCCAAAACCAGGCGAGCAGCAGCATGATCAGCATGTTGGGGAAGGCAAATCCAAACCAGGAGGCGAAGTTCACGGTGTCTTTGCTCTCAGGAAACAGCCTGGAGAGAGAAACACGGGTCCACACCTCTACCAGATGCTGAGTCTCAGAGTAAGCAGGTCAGGCCGGGTGTGTACCAGCTGACCAGTAGCTGGACCCTGAGAGGTGGTCTGGAGCAGAGTCCCATCCTCCTAAGGTCCAGCCAGCCATGCCCACCGCCCGGTATTATCCTAATCAGTTGGGGCCCCAGAACAGAGTCATGCCCAATACAAGCCGGAGGGGTGACCAACTGACCATCATGGGGGTCCAGACCCTGTTAAGAAGCTCATGAGAGTCATGGCTCTTCCCTCCAGAGAAACACAGCTTTGTACACACGTAATTTGGTCAATAGCATCAGGAGGTCCACAGATGCCGCAGAACCCTCACCCTGTGGGCTCCTACAAGGGAAGGCCCCCTTAGGAAAACAAATCTCCCAGGCCTCCCAGGGTGGGACCAGAGAGGGTTCTGGGGACTGGAGGAGGGTCTCTTTCACGCCAGGCTCCACCTCCCACTCCAGACTTGCTCACTTTAGCCCAAGGGTGTGAACGTAGACACAGAGCTTTCTGCACTCAGCGGGAACTCCAGGGAGAGGCTATCATTACAGAAAACATCACAGGATCAGAATAGTCTGCGTGTCCACCTCAAGAGTCTGCTTGGCCAGGCTCCAGGCCTGCCCTCCCACCCCCTAGCTGCCCTCCCACCCCACCTGTCTTGTCTGCACAGGACGGGCATGTCATACTTCTCTCCTTCCCTGCGCTCACTGCGTCAGTACTTTCCTTCACGCATTTACATGTCCTGCCTAGAACTCTCCAGGCATCTGCTACCCTCAGCAGACCATGAGTATCCCACAGACAGAGCCCAGGTCTCCCCCTCTTCTGTGATTCCAGCCCCACCCAGCACAAGGCCAGCACACAACTGGGTCCTCAAGGCCTGTGTCCCTTTGTGGCCAAGGAAAGTTCCAGACCACCACTGTGGTCCACCTGGGGCCTCACAAGGGCACAGGTCACCTCAAGGACAGTGAGAGGAACTGTAGTGAACGAGCTGGTGAGGCAATGAGTGGCCCAACCCCTAGCCCTTTATTGCATCTCCAGATCCCCAATATCATAGGGCCATTACCATTCACGACCAAGGTCGGTGAGCCAGTTTTGAGGAGAGCCTCTATAAGGGTGTCTATTTTCTGCAAGTTTTAAACAAGGACCCAGCATCTAAAACGATATTGTCACTTCCCATGACTTTAGCTCAGAGTTCAATCACACGACCTGTCTGAGCGAAAATACTGCGCCCAGGACAGAAAGCAGCCAGGCCTGGGGACTGTCATCAGCTCCCACCCTGAGGAGTCCTGAGCAGGTGCAGCAGAGGCTGATGGGGGCACAGCCTCCCGCCCCTGCCAGGCCCCAGCTCCAGGGCCCAGCTCAGGAGATGGGAGAGGAGGCTGAGTCCATCCAACCCAGGGCCCAAGTCATTGTCCCCAGAAGGTATGGCCAGTGACTCACTCGTGCATCTGGCCCAAGAGCACCACGTTGGGTCCTGTCCCGGTCAGGGTGGCAGTGCCTCCGATGCTGGCCGCGTAGCACACGCACAGTGTCATGGCCTTGCACATGCTCTTCCTGTTACAATTCTCCTGTGGCCCCATAGCAGGGCCTTCAAAAATCACTTGGGTCCCTGTAGTGACACACCTCCGTGAGCAGAGCCAGTCCAGGGGGCCGCGGCTCAGCTCCAGCTCCTAGCTCTGCTGCTGACCTGAGGTGGGACGTGCTGGCTCTGCAGGCTCCCTCCTCGGGTCCTCTCAGCCCACAGCCCAACTGTGTAGTCTGGCCCTGTCTGTCTTCCCTGTCACTTCCCACAGCTTCCCCAGGCTCCTCCATGCCCAGGGCAAATGCAGCTGCCTCAGACACACCCCTTTCTTCCCTGCTTCCTAGCTGTTGCTCCACCTGTTCCCTCAATCCAGGGGGTGTCCAAATCTATCTGAGATGTCCGAACCTCCTAGTGAGCCTCCCCTGTCTGAGCTCCTTTGGTGTCTGGCTTATGGTATCCCATGGCTTCCCCCAATTCAGAGGAACTGTGTGAGGGGCCTCATTACCCCACCCCACCCGGCTCCTTGAGTCTGAAATATGGGTGTGTCCACTTCATCTCAGCAGCCCCAGGACCTGCCCCAGGATCTGGCAATCGGGCCATCAGCATGGGCCCTGAGTTCCCCTGTGCTGGGCCCTGGGGACGGGGTACAAACAAGGCAGATAATAAAACAGGCACCCTCTGAGTTCCCTGAGCTGAGTGCCTGGTGGGGAAGCAGCATGGGACAACCACCCCGATGCCTGTGGGAGCAGAGAGCAGATGGGAAGTGTGACCTGTTCAGGGGAGGCCTCCCCGAGGATGAGTAGGAAGAAAAATGGGTGAGGGCCCCCAGTGAGTGCTCAAAAGATGCTCAAATGCATAATCAAATGAACACCTATTGATTTCTGTGATTGGCGGGAACCAAGGGTTGAAACTTGCTATAAGCAATACTAACGAATTTAACTTTCCTGCAATAATTACATTTCCAAAGGTTACAAAAACAGCAGTTTCTAAGTATTTCTCTTTATGCCTGTTTAAAGGTGGGCTCCAGGAGTCAGGGAGGTGGCTAAAGCTGTGGACCCAGCAGCACCTGGCAGGGGCTCACCTGGCACCTCACCGGTCTTGCCCTTGTCCACCAGCTCCAGGGCGCCCAGGCCGGCCTCGCTGGCTGTGCTCGTGGCCTGCATCTGCTGCAGCACGGCCTCCACGATGGGCACCATCATGGCTGTGGTGGCTGTGTTGCTGATCCACATGGAGAGGAAGGCGGTGGCGCCCATGAAGCCCAGCATCAGCCTGCAGAGGAGGAGCAGGAAGGGAAGCAGAGAATCCCCATCCCCACTGACCCAAGCCCTCAGGGAGCAACAGGGGTTAGGTCCCCTGCAGGGATGCCAGGGGTCAAGGCCAAGGTGCCGATGCCAGTTCAAGACTGGGTAGTCCAGGAGAGGATTATACTTTTAGTCCCTCCCTCTTTCCCGCCCTTTCTCCCTCCCTCCCTTCTTTCCTTCTGTTCTCCCTCCTACCTCTCTCCCACAGACATTACTGATGTCTACCCTGCTGGCTATGGGGCAGGTGGGGAGGGAAGACCAAGACGCCTTTCTCAGACCCAGTCATGGTTCTGAGGAGCTCCTGTCCAGCAGGGGCAGCACAGGCATCCAGAGGGTGTCAACCCAGGGTGGAGGTTGGCCCTAGTGTGTCCTAAGGGTGTGCTGGAGCAGCCCTATGGGCAAGCAGCCCCAACACCCCACTTCTATCTAGAAGATTCCCACCCACCCCAGACCCTGCTTCTCCTCTCATAACAGGGTGAGCCTGGGAAAGTGGGACCTCTCTCATGGCTGACCGCCCCACCGACTCTCTCTGCACACACACCTGTACTCCCTCCACTCTGCAATGGACCAGATCAAACAGTATTCAGAAAACATGTTCCCTTCCTTTATTCCCTGTCCTTCCACCGCTGTCTCACCTCTGCCATCTGCCTAGAGCACCCCTCGTGGTTCTTCTAATCAAAGTCCCTCCTCTGTAGCCTTCCTCCCGGTGCCCACCAGGCAGGGGTGGACACACCCTCCTCCAGCCCCACCAACACTCATCAACGGCTGGATTTGGAGGACCCATGCCCATGTCTGCTCTCCCCTTGGTGGTGAGCAGGGAGGAGAAGAGCTGGTTCTTCTCCATGGCTTCCACACACCCGGCACAAGGCCAGGAACAGAAGGAGCTCAGGGAGGGCTGGATGGATGGAACAAAACCACTCTCAGTCTCCATGCCCCTCTGCGGCCAGGCCTCTCCCCGGGGCCACTAATGTGCCTGGAGAAGGGATCTGGGAGCTGCACTGCACCAAGGCAAGGTCCACGCCGGTGTCCATCCAGGCTGACTTCACAGACCCACAGAACACAGGCCTGGGTCCGGGCTGGAAGGAGGAGCGGAGTTTTCATGAATGAGGTTTTGACCTGATGCTTCAAGGCACCACGTAGGCCTCAACATCAAGGTCTCCCCGGGGCAGGCAAGTGCCATGGACCTGGAAACCACGCTCAGAGGAGAAGCCCGGTGACAGGAAGGAGCAGAGAAGCCTGCGTGAACTTCCTGGGTTTGGAACCAGTGTCCTTCAGCTCTCTCAGAATGAGGACCACCTGCTGGTGGAGGAAGGCTGGCCGCTCAAAGGATCCTGAGAGCAATTCTGAGGCCACCGAGGTCTCACACTTCTAGAACATGCAATGGCCTTTGATTTGACCCTGTAGACCAATCACTGGGGGGATTGATACCACGTAGGGTAACAGACACCAGAGAGTCCCAAAGCTTTCTGCTCAGCGGAGCCTGAGGTGCCAAGGGAACCAGACATCAACTCCTGGGGGTGCACCGGGCTCTCTGTGCGCGGGGCCCGGCACAGTCCCTGGCACATGGACATCTCAGGAGGGATTTGCTGTGCAGTAACCAACCGCTGCCTTCCCAGGGCTGGGCTGGGCACGCCATCATTTAGGGAGGACATTGCCTCAAAAGAAGGTACCTCCTGGGGTCTCTACTGGAGATTAACTCAGGGGTCAAGGCCTCATTTCACAGCATTTAACCCCTCTCTGTCTCAAATGCCGCATCTATAGAACCTGGTGGAGGGATAATACCCAGCTCTCAGAGTTGTGGTGAGAGTTAACTGAGGAGATAAATGAGCTCCCAGAGTCATGCCTGGGCGCTGCAGGTGCTCAGTACCAGGGGAATCTGATGTCAACTCCATGGGTTGGTTGGAAGCTGCCTGTGGTTGGAGGGGAGATCTTAGAGAGAGGGGAGAAGCTGAGGTTCTAAGTGACATGGGGAAGATGAGGTCAGAAGCTTCTCTACAGAGGCTAGCTTTGTGGGTGCTAGCTTTGGAAGGATGACCTTTCTGCTCCTCCTGAGTGGGGTAGTTGAGCCACCTCTGGCCTGCTTGCCCCACAAATGCCCTATCAGGCATGGCTGGATCCAGCCTCCACCCACCTCGTTCCCTGTGGAGCCCTGCAGCCCCTCCCTCAGGAAGTCCTCTTTACATGCAGGGGCCCTTGCTGACCAGTCTCCTCTGGATTCAGAGAACCCTTACCTACTGCCACTCACCACAGGCCCCACCATTGCCCATGCATCTGGTGTCCTCAGCTAAGATTGTCACATACCCCACCCAGGGGTCCCCCTGCCTGCCAAGCCCAGGTAAGCCCATGGGCAGCCCTTGCCAGTGGGTGACTGGGCTGTGCCACAGCTCCTCCCCAGCCCTGGGGCCCGCAGGGAGCCCCGTGGCAAGAAGAGAAGGCGTAATTACTGTGCAGGCTTGGTCCCCACCCAGAGGAGTGTGCGCAGGGCGATTCTCTTGTGCAGGTTCCAGCGCTCCACGGCCACGGCCACGATGAGGCCTCCCAGGAACAGCATGTTAGTGTCCTTCATGTACTGGACACACACCTGGAAGGTGGTGGCATGGGGGCCCCGTCAGGGCTGCCTCCTGGCCACACATTGTTTGGGGTCTCTACTGGAGATTAACTCAGGGGCCCACCCAAGTCCCCAGAGACAGGCGAGCAGAGCAGATGCTGACGTGAGGGTCAGCCTGGAGTGGGATGCAGGGTCCAGTGGCATGTCTCCGTGCCAAAAAGAATCCACAGGGAGCTTATCTGGTGCCCCGGGACCTAGGCTGCTCAGAGAGGGGCTCTGAGAGGAGCCCATGGGAGAAGCAGGAAGCCACCAGGATCCCCTGGGTCGCTCACCTGCTTGGAGTCCAGAACCTTGAGGAGTGGGAAAAGCAAGGCAGGCAAGAGGGCGGTGACAGCCAGAGGGATGACTTCTGTGCACCAGTAAGTGGCCATGACGATGATGACGTAGGCACACCTGGCAAACTGAAGAGACAGCCCTGAGGCCTGGGCACGCTGCCGCCGCCCTCCGTCTCCCCACCTGTTCAAACGTGGGCAACAATACCCACCTCCCTAGGTGGTTTCATGTTCCATCAGCACTTTTATCAGAATCATTATTAACTACCAGGCTCTGCCCTCTCCCTCATTCCAGCCCAGCCTACTACACCAACCCCAAGACCTATAGCTTGTAGCCCTTTATTCTCTGGCCTCTTCCTCCTCCTGCCCTCACCCCAGGGCACTGCCTTTGTTCAGGACACACTTCCTCCAGCCTGGATGGTGGAGATGATCTTCAATTTGACCTTCCTATTGTATCACTAGGCACAGAGGCTCCCTCTTTCTCTTTTGCAAATCTGATCATATCACCCCCTGCTTCAAAGCCTCCTGTTGCCTCCAGGACAAACCCCCAATGCCTCAGCATCGCTTAGGAGACCCTCTGTGATGGAGCAGGCCCTGCACCCCGCCTCCTGCCAGCCCCATCTCCTTGCCCACTCACACCCGGAGTTCCAGCTACCCCAGGGCACTGCGGTGACTGAGCCTCCGCTTACACACCCCAGCCTGGTGGCAGTCTGTGTTTCTCCTTAGGCGCCTTCCCCGCCTCCCCCACAGCCTGGGTCTGTGCCCTGCCTCTGTGTCTGCTCCCGCAGCCCAAGCAATTGGCACATGCGGTTGCCATTGTTATTTCCTTAACTGTCTCACCATCATCACCACCACCACCACCACCACCAGAGAACAGGACCACCAGAGAACAGGAAGCACCTGAGACCAGAACCAGGGTTTGTGGATTCACTCTGTCCTCAGGCCTGACACTGAGGAGATGTTCAGCAAATGCCCATTCAGAAATGGACTAGCACAGTTTGAGCTATGGCAACGCTGCTGGAGAGACGCACCTGTACACTCTCACTGCTTAGGCATCACCCCAGAGGCACGTGTTACGTGGACAGGATGTTGGGTGAAGACAGAAATTCTTTGTCAGGACTATGTTAGCTGTCATAAAAAATGTATCTTCCTTCGGCACCCCACGAGAACCTCAGGACCCCTCGCCCTGCCTGGTGCGGGGTTTCTCAGCCTTTCCACTGTGGACATTTTGGGCTGGAAGACTCTTTGCCGAGGGGTGGGGTGCCCCGTGCACTGTAAGACGTTCAGCAGCGTCCCTGGCCCCCACACCACTAGTGGGCGTAACTCTCTCTCCAGCTGTGACAACACGAACGTCTCAGGCTTTGCTGATGCCCCGGCTTGGGAGGCTGCAGGCGCCAATGCTGACGGCTCCACGGGCTCCAGGCAGGACCGAGGTGTGGGCAGGAGCCCAGGCTCCACACCAGGCAGACCGACCAGTGCCCACTGTCTGCCACTGGCTGGTCAGCCGTCACTCAACAGGATGCTAAGCAGGATCCACTTAGGTGCCTGATGGATCATTGAGAAAATACTCGTCTCACTCCCAACCTGGCCTGTCCCTGCTTGTTTCGTGTCCTCACCTGTAACCTGAGGAGGTAGGAGTACCCTTTGTAACATATGGCACACAGAAAGCGCTGGGTGAATTTTTATTATTTAAACTTTGATACAACCAGTGGCACCTGTAACCAATATTCACAGCACAGTTCCTGGAGGCCCCAACGGAAAAGACACGCTTAACTGGCCCCTCGCCGCCATCCACTATCGAGGCCCCAGAGATGCCCCGTCACGGAGGCGGACTTGACCCTCCTGGTCTAGCATGCTCCCACGGGAGGGCTACGTTAGACTGGTCTGAGGAGGGGCGGTCACCACGGTCACCACGCAGAGTGAGGTGGACTCTGCCCGAGAGAGGAGCCTGCTCCCTGGGAGTAAATAAGCTCAGAGCGCTTCCTGCCGGGAATGTGGCTGGCCAGGCACTAGGAGCCCAGACAAAGGGGAGTGGGACTTAAAAGTCAGCAGCCAGCACAGTGCCTAGCACATCGTAGGGATCAACAAATACAAGTTAAATGGACAACTGAATGAACCCGTGTGTAATTATTAACAGACTGCCCATGACATGTGCCTAATGAAAATGAATGTAGGAAGAGAACTTAAAAATGAATGTAGGTAAGAGAACTTCCTCTGTGTGTTTGTGTGTGGGGGTGTGGGGGGGGGGGGTGGGTGTAGAAAGAGAGTGAGTGAGAAAGCGAGGGAGAAAAAGATGGATTGATTTCTGAAAAGATGGCCATCAGAATGTTAATAAGTTATGGGATTTAAAGGTATTTTCATTTTTACATTATACGTTACAGACTTGGAAAATATTTTTTTACAATTTTAATAAAATCAATGATATGTTTACAATAGACATATCATTGATTTTATTAAAAAGATATTTTTAAAAAGGGGTGCAAGAAAGGGCAGAAAAAGTGGGGCCAAGATGAAGCCAGACAGGAAGTTGGTTGGAGGAGAGGAAGAAAAGAGGGGAGCCTGTGGGGGAGGCCGGGGCACGTGCCTTCTGATTCACCGCCCCCCTCAGACAGTGCCCCACAGGCTGCCAAGTTCTCGCTGGCTGCCCAGCCCCGCTGGCCCATGCCAGTGCCTCTGGGTTTCCTTGCACAATGGTGTGGCCGTGGGGGCGGGGGCAGGGAGCTCTTTGGTGGTGACTAAAACAGAGGCACAAAGGGAGAGACACCAGGACAGGTCCAGGCCCCTGTCACCTGTCCCAGCGGGAGGGAACGCCTGTCCCAGGAGAAGGGGGCCTTTGGAAGGACTTTCCCAGATGCCCCTGTTCCCTCACTGAGCCTCACTCCCAAGGCAGGTTAATGACACTCAGAGACACTCCGAGCTGAGGGTCCCAGCTCAGGGTGTGGAGGGGGGTGGGGTCTCAGTCACACTGTCCCAGAGCAGGAAGGTCAGCCAAGTTGTATAATCATTCCAGGGAACATCACTCGCACCAGCAGAACTAAAATCACAGCTCTCCTCCCCAGCTCCCTCCCACGGATAGTAACAGCCCCAAATCTCTTCCTACAGGGGAAATATGGCAGCTCACAGTTGGTATGACAACAGAAGAGCCACCCCAGTTTGTTGGGCCATCCCTGGCTCATCCAGGGCTGTGCTCAGCCCACTGGAGGGCTCCTCTCGGCCTCCCCTCCCCCATCCTAGGAACCAGCATAGACCCTTTGGGACCCAAAGCCACACCTGTCAGAACCAAACCACCCTGCCCATTGTACAGACAAGAATACCAAGGCCCGGAAAACTCAGAGGCTTCACTAAAATCACAAGGAAGAGTGAATGAAGTTGGCTTCTCTGCAGATTTGGCCTCCTGATACCCCAGTCCTCCGGGACTGCCCCAGCGTATCCCCGAAAGAACCCCTCTGTTTCCCAAACCTGCCTGGAGGGACAGGGGACCCCGGGGTTTCCTGTCTGGGCTGAGAGTGAAAGGGCTGGAAGAGGGAGTGAGGAAGGAGCAGCCAGCAGCCACAAAAGCCTTCAAAGGCCTGGGGTCTCTGCCAAACAGGCTCCACACAGCCCAGCGCAGCCGGGGCCAGGGCTCCCAGCACCGCCCTCACCCTGTGGCCAAGACCATTCATTCTCTGCCTCCCTCCCAGGAGTGCTAGGAGGCCAGGACATGGGACAAGCCTTCCCTGCCACCCCGAGTCCTGCCACCCAAGGCGTGAGCTCTGGGAACCTGGCTGCTTCCTGCCACAGCCACGGCCACAGCCACAGCCACAGCCACAGCCACGGCCACAGCAGGCAGCACGCAAAGCAGACCCACCCCGACCTGCCTTTCCGCCCCAGGAGGATTTGACTCAGCCATGGCGTCCAGGGGATCCGAGTTGTAAAGAAAAGTGGGCCATAGATAGGGAAACTGAGGCTCAAAATAGGGCCAGAGGGTGACAAGGACAGCACTTGGGGTCCACTTAGGTGCCTGACTGGTCTTGGAAGTCCCCATTCACTAAGGAGAGAAGGAGAGAGAAGGAGGGAAAGAAGCGCCAGGCTCTATAGGCACCATAGGCTCTGAGCAAGGAGAGGGGTGGATTCGAATCTCTGGGGAGATTCAGGCCAGGCTGAGCCTGTGGATGTCCTGTGTGGCGAGATCTGTGCTGACGGCTAGGTTCCATGCTTGTTGGGACGGTTCTTGTGTCCTGGGATCTGTAAACCCCAAGGTTGGGGTGCCCCTTGAAATTCTCTACAGGACACCTCCCACCTGACGCCCTGAGCTCGCAGGGGAGCTGTGCCCGCCTGGGAATCCCTGCGCTCCCACTGGGTGCCCCCGCGTTCAGAGCCTGTCACTGGGACCGGTAGCCTGCAGTCCCCGGGGCTGCAGGAGATGCAACTGACCTTGGTGGGCACCAGAATGATGAGTGGCAGCAGCAGTATCGGGGTGAAGAACAAGATCAGGAAGGACTTGAACTTGGAGACATAGCTCAGTGCCGAAGCCATCGTGCTGGGGGGAGAAGCGGGAGAGGCAGGTTAGGCGGCCAGAGGCTCCGCGGGCTTAAGAAGGGGCCACAGTCTCAGGGGCTGGTGGAGCGCCGGCAACTCCGCCCCCCACGGTGAGGCCTCTGCCAGGCTCCGGGGCGGGGCCATCTCGCGGGGTCGGTGGGGCCCGCCTGCCCCCAACTCCGCCACCCCGCGGCGGCTGGAGGCGCCGGCGAACTCCCGCGCCCGTCGGGCCCGCCCCCCAGGACTTTCCAAGCCTCTCCTGCGCTGCCCTGGATGCCCAGAGGCGCGCCCCGGGGCTGCCAAGCGCGAAGGGATCGGTCATTTATTCCGATGGCTTTGGCGTGTGGCCCCTCTTCTGCGTCCGCAGGGTCCCAGGTGAAAGTCTCCACGTGCCTTGGGGTCTCTGAGATCTGTCTTCCCAGTCCCTGGCCCCTTTCTTCCTCATTACTTCCGCCCCTCGCACCCACATCTCGAGGGGTCTCTAGCAGAGGCGATGGCCCTGCCCCGCGCCGGCGGCCCCAGGCAGTCCGACCCGCGGGCCTCTCCTACCCGCATCTCACTCCTGGCTTCCTGAGGCGTCCGTGCTGCTTTGGGCAACAGACCTCTTCCCCCGCCTCCCCTTCCCCTCGCGCACCCTCTCCCAGCAGCGCGTCCGGCTCTCTTGGGCGCTGAGGAGGCGAGGCTTCTGTCCTCTGCAGTCTGAGCGCCTTCAGCCCTCCAGGGACACCCGCGCAACCCGTGGACCTGCGCATTGACTTTGATGGGCATCAGAATGATGGGTGCTCCCCTGGGGGCTGGGGGGGGAGGGGACGGGACTGAGCCCCAAGAGCCACCGCTGCCCTCCTGATCAAGCTGCTACTGCCATTTTACATAGGGAAACGAGTGCGGCAAGGAAG
Organism: Myotis lucifugus; assembly: GCF_000147115.1. Taxonomy (NCBI): domain Eukaryota; kingdom Metazoa; phylum Chordata; class Mammalia; order Chiroptera; family Vespertilionidae; genus Myotis; species Myotis lucifugus. The sequence goes on along the minus strand of NW_005871370.1, from coordinate 279,381 downwards.
GGACTTAACCAAGGCCACCCTGAAAGGGCCTTTCATTCATTTGGCCACCTGCCAAGTCCTGAGCACCTATTCTGTGCTCAGCCCCATTTGGGGTGCTGGAGATACAAGGATGCAGGCACTGCCACCTCCATCCCTTTCTTCTTTCCTTCCTTCTCCTCCTCTGCCTGCCTGTCTTCTCATTCTGCAGCTTTCTTTTGGGGAGTCTTGCCCCTGCTTGAGGTTTAACCACAGAGTGCTCCTTAGTAATTACCGCCCTCTGTCTTCAACCCAGCCATGATATGGGAGTCCCACATCTCCCTATTTCCAACCTTTTGAGCCTGGGTCCTCAGGAGCCCTAAAACTCAGCATATCCTACCTACATCAATGCATGACTCTCTTCCTGTACCTCCCCTAAGAACACATATTCCCCCAGACCCTTCCTGTATCTGCCTGCTGATGCCCTCCCCCTTTGTAATTCTATCCTCTATCTGGATTTCCCTCCCCCACCCCCCCTCTCAGGGCACTTAACACTATTGGTGCCTATATACTTACTGGTGTGATTTTTATTTAATGTCTGTTTTATTCAACACCATATGTTCAACCAGCACGTTTCACAGTGCCTGGTTCAGTGTGTGCACTCCTAACATTTTCTCTGGGATGTGTGAATGAAGGCATGTGAACCACTTCAGGACAACACAACTGCTTGAAAGAGAATATCACAGGGTGGGAGCATGGGCTCCGGAGCCAGCCTGCCCGCATCCTCTCCTGGCCCTGCCTCCCCCGGGCTTTGTGCCTTAGACAGGCTGCCCTCTTGGGCTTATTTTTTTCATAAATGGAGAGACTAACACCAACTCTGGTTTCAAAAGGCTGCTTTGTAAATTACATGGGTTAATGCTCAGCGAGTGCTTCACACAACGCTCTGGCGTGTCGTAGGCAATCAGTAACTATTTCCTTTTGCAATTAGATGACAATTATAATAAATACTCTGAGTGGCAGGAGCAATGGGGGAAACTTCACCCAGGAGGTAGCATTTGAACTGAGACTTCAAGGCAAAGTAAAAAGTTGCCAGGTAAGCAGTGGAAGCCAGTCAAAATCACCAATGAATAAGAAAGTATTAAAATTGTTGAGGAAAAATCCCAAGGTAATTCAGGAATACTGGAAACTAAAGTATAACAGGAAAAAAAAAAGCTAAATAAATGGGAAGGTTATACCAAGTTCATGGTGGGAAGACTAAACATTGTAAACATTTTCATTTCTCTCAAATTAATCTATAAATTCTAAATACAGTCCCAAAAGAATTTTTATTTGACAAGCTAAATCTAAAATTCAAACTTTTTTTAAAAAATATTTTTTATTGATTTTAGAGAGAGAGGAAGGGAGAGAGAAAAAACACATCGATATCAAAGAGAAACATACATGCGTTGCCTCTAGCACACACCCTGACCAGGGATCAAACCCAAAACCTGGGCATGTGCCCTGACCAGGAAACGAACAGGCAGCCTTTTGGTGCATGGAGAACCATGCTCAACCCACTGAGCAACACCGGCCAGGACTAACTCCAATCTTTTTGTTGTTGCTGTTGTTTTTTGTTAATCCTCACCAGAGGATATTTGGCCATCGATTTTTTTTTTTTTAAGAGAGAGAGTGGAAAGGAGGGAGAGAGATAAAGAGAGAGAAACATGGATGTGAGAGATACACATCCTTTGGTTGTGTAGCCACCCGGTCAGGGATGGAGCCTGGGACCAAGGTGCATGCCCTTGACCAAAATCGAACCTGCGACCCTTTAGTCTGCAGGCCAATGCTCTACCCATTGAGCCAAACCAGCTAGGGCTAATATTGAAACTTTTTCAGGAATACGTAAGACACTTCTGGAGAAGTGGAGTGGAAATTGCTTATCTGAATTCAAGATTCACAAAGCTATAGTAATTAATGTAATCATTAACTATTGGTATAAGGACAGAAAAATAGATCAGTAGCATAGGATGAAGAGCCTAGAAACAGACCCATGCTTACACGGAAACTTGATATACTAGAGAGATTGCATGGACTATTTGATGCCTACTGGCAGCTGCCGGACCAACTGGTTTTAAGCAGTAGAGACATCTTTCTTTCACTAAAAATGTTAATCACATAAGAAAGTTTGATCATAATATGTAATATTTAATAAAGTTATTCTTTTTTATTTGAGTCATTTAATTATTCTCGTAAGCTGAAATAAGAGTTTAATTTATGCATGCAAAATTTATTTACCAAAGAAATGCTCTGCTTTTATCATTCTCCCACTTCACGAATAGCTTATAATTTAGCCACATATTACATCTCATGATAACAAATGAAGTCATGAAAAGGAGCATGTCAGTTTACGTCTTGTAGTGATTAACTTATCATAAAGAGTATTAATTCGGTGTCCATCACTTTATCTCAATGTGGCTGCTTTTAGTAACCTGTCATCAGGATGTGTTCTATATTTTATTTCTTGGGTTTTAAAAATAATATTTCTCAAAATATGAATCCAAACACTAGAACATATTTTTTGAACTTAAAAAATAAATAATTCCCTAACTACAAAAGGGACATACATAAACCAAAATTATTTTAGAATATCATAGTATATAAATTGTGAGGCAGTTCTCATTTGTATATAAATAATTTAATAGAATTTTCATCTTAAAACTGAGGTAGTAAAAATCTATTTTTGGTATAAGATTTTTAAAGTAGGTGTGTTTTATCAATCAGTTTTAATACACAGTTATTACTTTCTGGTCAGAATTAATTGAGTTTGATATGACATCTCTCTACAAAGTCATTGATTTACAAAACCATCCATTAAGCAAAAGGATGGATTTCCAAAACAGTCAGTTCCAAAAATACACCCAATTAATTTTTTATTGAGAAAAAAATAGCATATAACATATTAGTTTCAGGTGCACAATATTATGATTCTATATTTGTATATATTGCAAAATAATCAGTACAATCAGTTTAGTTATCTATTAATATACATAGTTACAAAACTTTTTTTCTTGTGATGAGAAGTTATAAGATCTACTCTCTTAGCAATTTTCAAATATACAATTCAGCATTATCTATACTAATAAAAGGGTAATATGCTAATTAGACCGGACATCTTCCGAACGTCCTTCCAGACAAAGCTGCAGCAGCTGCTGCGAGAGCCGGGCCAAAGCTCAGGCAGCCACAGAAGCTGGCAGTGGTGGCAGCAGTGGCATGATGGGGGCGTCACCTTCCCCTGATAGGCCTGGTTGCCTCCCACAGAGGGAGCCCAGAGGCGGCAGCAGCCAGGGGGTCATGGGTGCGGTGCCTTCCCATGATCAGCCGGTTGCCTCCCGCAGAGGGAGGCTAGACTGTGTCTTAGGAAATAATGCTAAGCTGTCAGTAGGACATCCCCTGAGGGCTCCCAGACTGTGAGAGGGGTCAGACCGGGCTGAGGAACCCCCCCTAAAGTGCACAAATTTTTGTGCACTGGGCCTCTAGTTTATAATAATCACCATGCTGCATATTATATCCCCTTGATTTATTTATTTTATAATTGGAAATGTGTAACTTTTACTCCCTTCACCCATTTTGCCCACCCTCCCACCCTGCCTCTAGCAACCACTATCTATTCTCTGTACTATGAGTTCTCTTTTTTCAATTCCACATATAAGTGAGATCATCTAGTACTTGATTCATTCATACTGGATAGCTACTGTTGCATTGGCTATTGTCATTTTTTTATTTGACAGTCTAGGAGAAAAGAGGTCTGTGTCCCTGATTAAAAAGTCAGGTAGTGCATATTTTAAAAATTCTTGCAGCACACCGGTTGAAAAATCACTACTTTAATCTATTTTTTTTTGTCTTTTTAAAAATTTATTAGGATGACATTGGTTAATAGGGGCATATAGGTTCCAAGTGTACATTACTATGATACATAATCTGCATATTGCATTGTGTACCTCCAGTCCAAAGTCAAATCATCTTCCTTCACTATATATTTATCCTCTACCAAGCCTTCAGCCAATTTCCTCTGGTAACCACCATACTGTTGTCTGTCCATGTCTGAGTTTCAGTTTTATATCCCACATATGAATGAAATCACATGGTTCTTAGCTTTTTCTGACTGACTTATTTTACTTAGCATAATATTCTCAAGGTCCATCCATGTTGTTGCAGATGGCAGTATTTCATCTTTTCTTATGGCTGAGTCGTATTTCATAGTATACATGCACCACATCTTCTTTACCCAATCCTCCATTGAAGGATACTTTGGTTGTCTCCATGTCTTGGTCACTGTGAATAATGCAAAAGGAACATAGGGTGCATATATCTTTGCGAATATATGTTTTTACTTTTTCGAGTAGATACCCAGAGGAGGGATTGCTGGGTCCGTCATATGGTAACTCTATTTTTGTGTGTGTGTGTGTGTGAAGAACCACCATACTGTTTTCCATAGTAGCTGTACCAGTTTACATTCCCAACAGCACTAAATGCGGGTTTCTTTTTCTCCACAACCTCTCCAACACTGTTTATTACTTATCTTCTTGATATTAGCCATTCTTACAGGTGTGAGGTGGTATCTCATTGTAGTTTTGATTTGCATTTCCCTAATAGTTAGTGAAGTTGAACATCTTTTCAAATATCTGATGGCTGTTTGCTTGGCTTCTGGGGATTAATCCATTTTGAGTTCATTTCTGTGTGTGGTGTAAGATAGTGGTCCAGTTTCACTGTTCTGTGTCTGGCTGTCCCATCCTCCCAACACCATTTATTGAAGCAATTTTAGTTATAATTGCCGCACGCTAGAAACAATTCACATGTCCTCAACAAGTGAATAACCAGATAGTAAAATACTACTCAGCAGTAAAAAAATAAAAAATACTTGGTTGGATCTGAAGGCCATTGTGCTGAGTAGGGGGCAAAAAACAATCTCAAAAGGTCACTTATGGTGCTATTCCATCTCTATAATGTTTTGCAAGTGGAAATATTAGAGGGACCAGTGGTTGCCAGGGGTTGGAGTTGGGAGTGAATGTGACTATAAAAAGGCAATTAAGCAGTTTAATACCCTAATGGTGGTGATGGATACACGTATACATATGATAACATTTTATAGAATTACAGATACACATACACGCACAAACTGTGCATGTAAAAATCGTTAAAGCGAGGGAAAGTCTGTAGTTGACTTGCTAGTATTGTACCAATGTCAATTTTCAGTTTTGAATAATGCTCTGTGGTTATGCGGAATGATGTATTGGATCAACCTGGAGAACGGGGATAGGGGAACTCGGTACTGTTTTTGCAACTCCTTATAAATGAGTCTATGCTAAAATTAAAAAATCATTTATAATTGCAGTAAATAAAAAATATACTTTAGACTGATGAGTCCCGCTCCTCCCAGTTCATATGTTATGACTGACATCATAGCAAAGAAAACGGTAGCACTGGGAGATTGCGATGTGCATAAGGCATGCCTAGGAATCAGATTTCTTGAACTTTGAGCTTCTTTGTGCATATTTGGGCTGGATGCGTCTTTCTACGGAGAGGTTTGCTCCATTTGCTCCAACAACTGGTCACAAGACTGGTTTCTGCCCTTTCACTTGGAAACACTGTTTTATTTGTAAACAAGCTTGGGCTGCTAAAAAGTCAGGGCCTGATTTGCTCAGCTATTGGATGTTGCTATTCAAAGAAAGCATTGGTCAGCTTTCACTAGGTGAGACTTGCAACGGCAAATATTTACTCCCCGCTGCAAGTTCACTGGGAGTCGGTGGTTTTTGCAACCCTGCTCCTGGCTGTGGGTAGACTGTGGGCAGCTCCATGCTCTCCCCACTCAGCACTGTGGGTCAGCTCCACCTGCTCTCTCATCCCAAGACTCAGCCTGGGGAGGTGGACACCCTCAGGCGCCACTGCTCTCCTGCCAGGAAGCAGGAGCAAGAGGGCGGGTGGGACTTGCAGCACCTCCGAAGCTTCTGGTCGGTGCGGCCGTCCCACTTCTCTCCCCGTCTATTAGCCAAAGCAAGTCCACGGCCAAGTCCAAAGTCAATGTGGTGGGGAAATGTCCTCTGCTTCACGGAAGGATTGCAAAGGTGGGGAGGGAATTAATCATTGTAAGCAAACAATATGACCTACGGTGACGGAAATCAAGGTGTTTCCACTTGGGATGCTCTATTCAAAAAACAAGACATGGTTGTGGCAGGTAGTTTTATTTCCTCGAAGCAAATAAGGGGTTCAGGGGATTCGCATCCAGAGTTCGGCCTCCCCAAAGGGAGGCTTAGCCATTGCGTATACAGGCTGGGTGTCCCCCAAAATGTATACACACTCACAGCTGATAGCTCAATTTTGAAAATGAAATGTATTTTAATAAACACTGCCTTTATAATTCTTCAGAGTGCTGTATACATTTTGGGGGGGGGGACACCCTATCTATACTATTTGGTCAGTTACATGTTGGTTTCTTCTTTGCAGTTGGCTGTTTTCATCAGTTGAATTCCTGTCAGCTCATTCTGTTTAGAGCTGCATCTTCAAAATACTATGCTACATTTTAACATTTAGCAAGAAATAACATTTAGTTAGAGCTTCCCAGACCTTGAGACCCTTGTCCCATCTAACACTACTACACAGGATAAATATTATTAAGTCCGGGAAATGATACTTATATCTTTTAAAAGTCGTGTGTGGACACACGATCAACTTACGTGAGTTATATGAACTCGGGTACTTGAGTTACACGAATTCAGACATGAGATGTTGTTACAGGAATTGCAAATTAGCATAGGTATTCAAATTGGAAAATTGAAATAAGACTTTTTTAAAAATAGAAAGTGAATATCTGATTTGGATAATTAATTTGACAATGAAGGCTGACTTTGCTTGTTTGTTGCTCTTTGTTTTATATCCCACATATGAGTGAAATCATACATTTGACTTATTCACTTAGCATGATACTCTCAAGATTCACCCATATTGTTGCAAATGTCAGTATTTCATCTTTTTATGGATGAGTAGTATTCCATTGTAAAAATCTATACATCTTCTTTATCCAATCATCCATGGAAGGACCCTTAGGTGGTTTCCATATTTTGGCTATTGTGAATAATGGTGGAATGAACATAGGGGTACATATACCAATAGTATTACAATAAATTTAATTTAAAAATTTATAAAGATTACTTTATCAATTAAGTTATATAGAAGATGTTTCCGATAAATGAGTTAAACTAAATTTGTATTCCAATGTTTTAACACAAATACAATTAAAGCACAAGAGCAAAGTTGCTTAGAGCTCACATCTATAACAAAAAATAAGAAGAGACTCGATGCTGGATCCTGCTTTATCCAAGTAAATAAGTAGCATTCATCCTTGGTTAATTGATAACAAAAAAACCATCAACCTTATTGTGCTGCCTTTCTGATCAAATTTCACTTTTATATAATAATTATAAAAACCTGTGTTATATTTATGTTACTTTGGTCAAATGATACTAGTAATTGTTGTCATAACTCAAAACAGAAGAAAAATTTAACACTTAGAGTCTTACTGTCATAAGAAACTTTAAAACATGAGTATATCTATTCATACATATATTTTTACTGTAGAAAATATGATTGGAAGAATAATAGAGGACTTCAAATGAAAAATATGAGCTAAGTGGAATGGACATATAAGATACATGGGGAAAATAACTATAAAATTTGGTCTGTGGAGGAAGAGTTCATTTGAATATTTTTAAAGTGGGTAATAGCAAGTATCAAGTTACCATGCGATTTAGATTCTATTGGATACATCTTGAAAAGTGAAGTAACAGTTTTATTTTTAAATATTTATAATAACAAGACATGACATTCTTTGCAACTATAAGTTTGAACCATATGAATTTTTAATATGCAACCATTTTCAGCCAACAAATATGGCAAATTCATAAGGTTCAAGTTAATATTTAAAGTTATGACTTAAAAATTTTAGGTGTCAACTTAAAAATGTAGAAAAAGATACATAATTTTTTCAAAATTAGCTTAGGGAGCATATAAGACAAGAAGTTCAAAGACCACCTCCAAAAAAAAAAAACAAATTTCTTTTGCATATATGTACAAGGAGTCATATAAAAGAAAATTATGGTCATAGTTTTTGCAAGAGCAAAATAAATGGAAACATCTAATAACGGGAGAATGAAAAAATAAATTGGGGTATTTTCATAGCAAATATTTATATAGCAGAAAAAAATGAAGGAATTAGAGGTACACACATTAATATGACTGAAACATAAATACTTGATGAAATCTTATAATATTTGGTTAAAGAAAGAAGTCACAGAAGAATATTTGGAGAGTGATAATATTTATAAAATTTAAAACATTCACATAATACTACATTTTGTTTAGGGATACAAACAGAAGTAGCAAAATTATAAAGAATCTATATATATAAAAGGCTAAGTAACCGACCGTACATCCGACTCACTGGTCCACCGACTGGCCGGTACATATGACTCGAACTGGCAATTTAAAAATAAACATTGAGCCCTAACCGGTTTAGCTCAGTGATAGAGCGTCAGCCTGTGGTCAAAGGGTCCCAGGTTCGATTCCAGTCAAGGGCATGTACCTTGGTTGTGGGCACATCCCCAGTAGGGGGTGTGCAGGAGGCAGCTGATCGATGTTTCTCTTTTATTGATGTTTCTGGCTCTCTATCCCTCTCCCTTCCTCTCTGTAAAAAATCAATAAAATATATTTTTTTAAAATAAAAATAAACATTGACTCACGCATGCATGATACATATAAAGCTCTCGCTGGCACCAATCGCACATGTGTGCTTCAATCTATCATTATCAATTGTGAATTTGGTTGTTTTTATATCATATTTTTGTTGTTTTTATTTCATGTTTTTGTTGTTTTTATATCATGTCTTTGTTGTTGTTATATCAGGTTGTTATTGTTTATTAATCAATTTATATATTATTTTCATATACATTTTACTAATTTTCTCTCATCTCTGACACTTCTATTATAGAGAAAGAGTGAATAGCAATATTAAAAATATTTCTTCTAATTAATTTCCTTTCAATGTGCAGGAATCCGTGCACCGGGCCACTAGTATCAGTATAAATAAACACCAAATTTAATCTAGTTTTAACCTGTAGGGAGGCCTATGATTTTAACTGGGTATGGATACAGACATATTTTTCCTTTATGCTTTTAACATATTTTAAATACTACAAAATAAATGTTCATAACATTCTTAAAGGGGCTTGCATACATTTAATGCTAGAAAAGCTTTGGTGAGGTTCAGGGTATAAGATAAAGGAAAAATATTTCAGACAATATAAGAATAGCTAATATCCCTCTTCCTGAAAATTTAGTCCCCTCCAAAATCCATTTTTGGGGGTGCTGTGGGGGGAGTGGTATAGTTAGAGAACAGCACATGGACGGAGAAGCTGTACTGTGTGTTTTTAAGTTAGGCGAGCTTCCTTTGATCACTGTGTCTATAAATGATGTCTGTATTAAAATGTGAACCTTGATCCCTTTTTCAAATTGGTGCTGGGTCCAAAGTTTTGTGTCCTGCTTGACTGGCTGCAAACCTGACACCACAGATTCCTTTGAGCCGAGTGAGGATTCAGACTTTCCCCTTTGCTCTAATTATTCTCTTATCACCCAACTGTGAACATTTTCAAACACATGGAAAAGGTGAATGAGTAGATAAGCCTAATTTTATACGCATTGTTCCTGAAAAATAGGAAAATACACTCTGATTTTTAGGAGGTTGACATAATCTCAACACCAAAACCAGCAAGGGCAGTTCATAACAGGAAAGCTATAGACCGAGTTCACAGATAAACACACAAAGGTCCTACAGAAATTACCACCAAATTCAATCCAGCAAAGCATCAAAAATATCTGTATTCCACACCCATCCTTCATTTACAGTTTGGCTGACTATAGAATTCTATGCTGAAAATCGTTTCCCTCAAAAACTTACAGGCTTGCTCTAGCCGGCTTGGCTCAGTGGATAGAGCGTCAGCCTGCGGACTGAAGGGTCCCAGTTTCGATTCTGGCCAAGGGCACATGCCTGGGTTGTGGGCTCGATCCCCAGTAGGGGGTGTGCAGGAGGCAGCCGAGCAATGATTCTCTCTCATCATTGATGTTTCTATCTCTCTCTCCTTCTCCTTTCCTCTCTGAAATCAATAAAGAAATATATATTTTTAAAAAATTAAAAAAAAACTTAAAGGCTTTTTTCTCTTGTGTTTTTTTTTGTTTGTTTTGTTTTTTGTTTTTACTTTTAGTGTCACTATCTAAAAAGTCTAAGTACATTCTTGCTCTTGATTTAAAAGAAAAAAAAAAAACTACTGTATTTTTTTCCTCTCTGGAAACTCACAGGATCTTCTCCTGTACCCAGTGTTCTGAAATTTCATAGGGTCTTTTTTTACAGGATCTTGACTTTCCTTGTGCTGAGCACTTGGAAGGCTCAGCAAACTGATATTCTTTAGTTATGGAATTTTTTGCTTATTTAATTTTAATTGATTGATTTTAGAGAGTGTGGAAGAGAGAGAAAGAGAAAGACATCCATTTGTTGTCCCACTTATCTATGCATTCATTGGTTCATTCTCGCATGTGCCCTGACCAGGGATTGAACCCACGACCTTGGTGTATCGGGACAATGCTCCAACCGACTGAGCTACCTGAGCAGGGCCTGAAAAAAATTTTTTAAGTTTTTTTTTAATGTTGTTTTTGTGGGTGTGGGTGTGTGTTTAGAGAGTGAGGAAGGGAGAGGGAGAGAAAAACACCGATGTGAGAGGGAACATTGATTGGTTGTCTCCTGAATACCCTCTTCTGGGGATTGAGCCATAACCCAGCCATGTGCCCAGGAATTGAACCGGCAATCTTTCAGTTCAGGGAACGGCGCCCAACCGAGTCACACCAGCCTTGGTGAACCTGGAAATTTTAAAAATTATTTCTTTGACTATTTCTTCCTCTCCATTTTCTTTATTTGTAAAAGTACCATTTACAAATCTTTCTGAGTATATTAATGTCAGTTCTTTTGAGGACTTTTCATTATGATATTGTTTTCAATGACAAAAAAATGGAAAATCATAAATCCTAATTTGCAGGTGAATGGATTGACAACTTGGAGCATAGTTATACAACTAGATGCCTTTCAGCAATTAAAATAAATAAACTAGAGCTACATATTTGAATGTGGGTAAATCTCAAAAACATAAGATAGTGTGGAGGTAAGTAAGCTGTAGAAATATATACATCACACACACATATATACATTTCACTCCATTTATACAAGGCTTAAGAGTATGCAAAAGCAATATTATCTATTGTTTATGACCAGAAATATATGGTAAGTGTTTAAAAGCCATGCAAAGGAATAATAAACTCCAAGTGTACAAGAGTAGTTATATATGGGGAGGCAGGGAAATAGAATTGGGGTACACATGACATTTCAACCGTTAGTTCTAATATTTTCTTTCTTAAGCTGAGTAGTGGGTGAACAGATATTCTTTTTTAATATTTTTAAATAGTCATAATAATGTTTTTATTTATATAAAATAAGGAGGGGGTTAATTTTAAAAATAAACATAAAGTTGATAGAAAGATCAAGTTTTATTTAAAACTAGGGGCTCATGCATCAATTGGGGCACCTTGAAAGGAACTGTGGGCCGCGAGGCTGTGATGGTCTTAGCCCATCCTCCATGGCCCTGGGTCCCCTATCTGCCAGCAGCCCTGCTCCCACTGCCGCCTCTCCCATGTGCCCGCTTGCACCCACTGCTGGCGCCAGCAGTGGGTGCAAAGAATTTTCAGTAACCACCAGAGGCTCGCCCCGATGACAGCGACTAGCACCCCGCCTTGGTCTGGTGCCCTGGGTCACCTACTCCACCCTCCTGCCATGGCCGATGCCTGCCATGTTCTGCACTTGCCCCCTGGTGGTCAGCACATGTCATAGCGACTGGTTGTTCAGTTGTTCTGCCATTCAGTCTATTTCATATTAGGGTTTTATATATATAGATAGGAATGGGAAACCTGGAAAGTCAGGTCACTGCTTAAAAATGTTAGCAGAAAAACAACACAAAACTACACAATAAAAAACAGGGACAGCAGAGAAGCTATCAACAAAGCCCCAGCTGTCATTTACAAGATGTGAGTAAATAAATAATCTAGCTTTGCATAAATTCTTTTTTTTTTTAATCCTCACCTGAGGATATTTGTGCCATTGATTTTAAGAGAGAGTGGAAGAGAGAGAAAAAGACAGAGAGAAACTCGATGTGAGAGAAACACATTGATTGGTTGCCTCCTGCATGTCCCCGACCAGGGCACAGAGAGGAGTCTGCAACCAAGCCCTTGACCAGAATTGAACCCAAGACCCTTCTGTCCACAGGCTGACGTTCTACCCACTAAGCCAAACCAACCAGAGCTAGCTTTGCTTAATTTCAACCAAAAAGGGGTAGTGCCCTGAACATGATTGTACCAAAAACAATCAAGAAGGAATTGCAACAGAATGGAAATTGTGCAAGCAGGAGTTCCTTAGCAGCTACAATGATTTCCCAAAAAGGGTGAATATGCTAACCTAATTTGGAGTTGGTGTGTGCAGTACTTTTCCTCTATCCTGGGAATGGTTCAAATGACCCTTGAGTATGGATGGAGGAAGAAGGCTTCGAGGTGAGTTTTGAATTGTATATAAATGGGAGTGTTCTCCCAACAACGTGCCCTAGTATTTCTTGATTCCTCTGAACATCTGGTGTTTCGTCCCACCAACAGGCTACTGTAAGGTAAAATAAGCCTGTGTGCTCTGATCAGCATCACCTTACTTGCTTTTCCCATCAGATTCCCCACGTGGAAGTGTCTCCAGAATGAAAGATGACAGAGTTCATTCTCTTAGTCGCATTTCTAACCTGGCCACGAATGCTTATCATGTGGTTCTCACTGTGGCCGCCTGGTATCGCTTCTGCTCCCCCAGCCCCTTGTAGCACTAGAGGTGGAGATGCCCCAAGAAGGGACTAAAGCAAGATGTGCAACAGCACTGAGCAGATTATTTTAGCGACAACAACTTAATTCCTCTGCCCACCCCACCTTCTCCCATTCCCCGGAGGCACGCACTTGCAACAGTACTTCTAGTACTTTCTCCCGGTCCTTACCTCCATCTTCTAAATAAAACAACTAAACAGACAAAAATGTCCTTCCTTATGGAGTTGAGAAAAGATATATAAAAAATAAATCAAATATATAGTATGATGGGGGGAGGACAGAGCATGTGAGTGGAATATAAACATCATGGGATGGAACAGAAACGTTATATACGGTGGCCTGGAAAGGCCTTAACTTAGATGTGTCTCGTGAGAAAAGACCCGAAGGAGGTGAAGGCTTCCATTGGTGAACAATTACTGCGAATCCCACCTGTGGGAGGTGTGCCTGGGCAGTTCATTGAACAGCAATGAGGCCCGTGAGGCTGGAGTGGAGCGAGCAAGTGAGATAGGAGTGAGATATGAACGAGAAAGACACTCACTGTAGATAGCAACTTCAAATACGGCCACGTCATCTCCTATAGGACCGACATTTCTATATATAATAGTTGTAAATTCTGGGGAAATAAAAAAATTTTTTTATTTAAATGAAAAAAACATTTCCCTGAAGGCACTGAAGAGGAAACACACACACACACACACATACACACACACACACTTGCAAGAAAGCCTGGTATTAGTTAACATGTGGGGGAAGAGAACTGGGTGTGTTTCCATTTTCAGATCTTTTAGTCTAAAGGCAGGCCTCCTAAAGCTAAACAGAAAATCCTCATTCTTTCTCTGACAAAGGACCAGAGCACAACCACAGCAACTAGAAAGTGATGGGGAAATGTCAGGGGAAAAGAGTCTCCTAGAAAAGGACCCTTAAATTCTGCATATAAACTCAACAGACCCCTGGATGATGCTGAATCACACATACATGAAACAGATTTAAACAGCCTGGCTACAGGTAAAAATCTGAACTGAGAGTTGAAATTCAGTCTGCATTTGCATCCAATCAGTTAATTGCCTGCTTAAAAAACAACTCCATCCTTTTCAGAGGACTATCACAGAACCCAGAATCTCTACAACATAATAGTCACAACGTACAAGATATAATCCCATATTGTTTGACAAGCAAAGAAAGAGATAAATGGGGGGACCCATTATAAAAAGAATAATACAACACAACCAATACTATAAGTTGACCCATATGTTGTAATTAGTAGAAAAAGATTTTAAAACAGTTATAGTAAACACACTCATTGACATAAAGAAAAATACTTATAATGAACACACAGATAAGAAATCTCAGCAGATAAACACAAACTATAAAAATAAATCAAGTAAAAATTCTAAAATTGAAAAACACAATATCTAAAATTAAATATTAACACTAGATGGATGATGACAGAGGAGTCAGTGAACTTGAAACTAGATCAATAGAAATTATCCAATCTGAAAAAGAGAAAAAAAATGGGGGAAAAATAGAACAGAACCTCAGGGACTTGTGGGGAAATATTAAAATGTCTAACATACATTGAATCATCATTGTAGAAAAAGAGAGAAATAATGGGGCAGAAAAATATTTGCCAAAAATGACTGGAAATTTTTCTAAAAGTTGGCAAAGCACATAAACTTAAAGATTTAAGAAACTGAACAAACCCCAAGCAGGATAAATATGAAGAAAACTGTGCCAAGGCAAATCATTATCAAGTTGTTGAAAACCCAAGATAAACAGAAAAGCAGCCAGAGAAAAATGACCAATTATGCACAGGGGAACCATAGGCTTCTCATCAGTTATTTTGAAGAGCAGGCAACATTTTCAGTGTCTGAAGAAAAGAAAAACCTGGCAACTCAGAATTCTATACCCAATGAAGAGAGTCTTCAAGAATTGAGACAAAAGAGTCCATTGCCAGAAGACCTACACTGCAAAATGAATGACGTGCTTTGGGTTGAAGGGAAATGATAACAGATGGAAACTTGGATCTTCAATGAAAAACTCCAGACCTCGAGCCCAAGTGCACTTCCTGGTTGCTGATCAGACAGCTCGGAGCCATGGAAGCTTCACGTGCTGGAGCCTGCCAGACCTCACCCAGTGCATTGCCCCTTGGCCCGGCCTGGTTTGCATTCTTTACGATAAACTGTAATTATAAGTGTAGCACTTTCCTCAGTTCTGTGAGTCATTGCAGTGAATTATTGTACCTGAGGGCATCATGGAAAGTCCCAAATGTGTAGCAGGCTGATCAGAAGTGAGGGTGACTTGGGTACCCCCATGCTTACGGCTCGTACTTTAAGAGGTAGTGGGAACCTCAGAATTTGTAACCATTAGATTGGTGGCCTTATAAGAAGGAGAATGGGATCTCCCTAGGGGGGCCTTCTTGCTGTGTGCTCAGATGTCCTTTTCTCAGAGTGTGTGTGTGTGTGTGTGTGTGTGTGTGTGTGTGTGTGTGTGTAAAGAGAGAGGGAGGGAGAGAGAGATCTCACTCTACTTTTCATAAGGCCACCAATCTATTGGGAGGCTCACGGGGGAATCTGCTTCCTGGCCTGTGCAGCTTCCAGAGCTGCACCCTGCGGATCATGCCCCTTCAGCCACCTTCAAAGCCGCAGCATAACCTCTTCAAATCTCTCTCTGCTTTG
The DNA here is from genome assembly GCF_000147115.1 of Myotis lucifugus. Classification (NCBI taxonomy): domain Eukaryota; kingdom Metazoa; phylum Chordata; class Mammalia; order Chiroptera; family Vespertilionidae; genus Myotis; species Myotis lucifugus. The sequence continues at coordinate 263,773 of NW_005871370.1, read as the reverse complement.
TCATCGTGTTACCTCTCCTCTTCTGTCTTCTAGTCAAATCTCCCTGTGCTCCTTCCTTTATGAAATATATTTTTATTGATTTCAGAGGGGAAGAGAGAGGGCGAGAAAGAAAGAAACACCAATGATGAGAGGGATCAAGCCGGCAACCAGGGCATGTGCCCTGACCTGAAATCAAACCATAAACTCCTGGTTTGTAGGATGATGCTCAACCACTAAGCGACACGGGCCGGGCCCAAGTACCTATTTCTTAGCACAACTCTCCTGCTGCACACAGCTCCCCTGGCCTCAGCCACGCCCAGGACAAGCCAGCCCCTGTTCTTATGTCCCCACAAAGGATGGATGGTCCCTCCCCGACCCCTGATGCATCTTACACTCACTTCTATTTTAACATTTAAGACATTGTTGTCACCACTCACATGACTGTCCTGCTGGACTTCTCAGGGCAGGGCCCGTGGCTGTCTCTCTGTTAGGAGTTTGACACCCAGCACATAGTAGGGGCTTACTGTTTGTTATAAGAAATAAAGGAGACTCTGAAAAACTCATATTCATCCTTCAAAGCTCTGATTACACAAGACCCTGGAGCCTTTCCTGGTTGGCAAGGGCCGAGTTAACCTGTCCCCCCTGTACAATCTGGAGGAGGCCTGCCTCACCCTCGGGGGCAGGGACAGGACCTGCTTCTTCCCGTGACCCATTCAGCACAGACCAGGCCCCCACGGGCAGTCAGTAAAGGCAGAACTGGATTGCCCTTTGCATCTGAGACCAGAGGAAGGGCACCTGACCTGACTGGTCAGCCGCCCGTGTCGCCAGGCTGAAACCACCACAGACTGGCACGCTGGTTGTTTGCTGAGGAAGGGAACCCTGAAATAAATCCCAACTTTAAAAGGAAACACACCCAACAGGTATTCTATTTATATGAAATCAGCTCCGTTTTTAGGTATCTGCCCTCCTGCCTCACCTCCCCAAGGTGGGCCCAGCTTCCCTCCCATGGGTGCCTCCACACCCCACCCAGTAATCATGGCCCTACCTGCCCCCACCCCTCCCCTGTTTGCTCTCTGGGGTTTCCCTCGATTGCAGGGTGTGAGCTTCCAGACGCCCAGAGGCCTGTCTCATACCTGACCCCAGACTCCCTCCCTCTCAGACCTGCTCTTCTAGTCCCAGAGTTGCCAAAGAGCAGGCAGAGCCAGGGCCCTGGGCCCAGGTGGGGAGGGAGGGCAGGAGTCCATCTGCACTGTCCCCCCTCCCCACACACACACACCCCGAAACTGAGAGCAGGCAGATTGCCGCTGGGTGCTCAGGAGCCAGGCCCTGCTCCTCGCAGGGCTCTGGCAAACCAGCAGGACCCCAGTCCCCAGTTCAACAAAAGTTGGGGTCCACTTGGCACAGGCTTTGGAGTCAGGCTCATGGTCCTGCTCCAGGCTCCACCGAGGCTGCCAGCGTTCAGACAACTCGCCTCCCTCCCTAACCTCTCCCAGCCTGGGACCCTGCGTGCTGAACAGAGACACATCCATCCGCTGAGCTGTCTGCTGAGAGGAGCACCACGAGGCTGGGGAGGCCGCTCTGGCATGGGGCTGCATGGGAAACCCCACAGGGTAAGGGATTCACATTGCAGAACAGCAGCTGGATGTTCCCTGTTTGCTTATCAAGTAACAACCCCCAGGCACCCAGCCCTGGCTGTAAGCCTCTCTCCAATCTCACCCTCACCCTCACCCTCACCCGCTCCATCAGCTCCCTGTCCCAGAGACCCCTGCAGCACCCGCTCTCTGGCAAGGTTCCCGCTGCTCATGGAGGCCTGTGCGGCAGGGGTGCCGGGGGACCCTCCACATCCAGCAGCTCCTCCAGCCTGAAACCAGGTTCTGGGCAGAGAGCAGGGCCAGCCCTGGGCGAGGGTTCCTGGGAAACTTCGGAGCCTCCCTCAGCTCAGCGCTCAGGCAGGCACCCAGCTCACCACAGCTGCGGTGCAGAGAGCCAGGCCTCCGCCAGGGACAGTAAACTGAGAAGCCTGCAGCTATAAATGTGAAGTGGGGAACCGCAGGACACTGCCATGGCCCCATGGGGCCTGCCGCCTGGCGGCCCTGGGAGCCGCAGGGCCCGGGCCAAGCCTCCCAACAGCCCAGAACCTGCCCTGGCTGCGTGTTCCCATGTAAAAGTAAGCGTTAATATATGAAAAATATCACTGTATTAGGTAGGATGAATCAATATTGTCAAGATGTAATCTCTCACCTAAACCAATCTATAAATCTTTTCCTCCAATTCATTCATTCATTCATTCAATCAATCAAATCAATATTTATTCGAGCACCTACTATGTCCCAGGTGTGTTCTCAGCACAGGAGAGAACAAAATAGATAAAAATCTTGGCCCTTGTGGGACTTACACTCTTAAAGGAAGGGGCGAGATGGACAAAATAAAGGCCTAAAGGAGTAAATTATATAGTATTTTAGAAGATAAAAAGCAAAATAAAGGAACATCAGGAACAGTATAGAGAGTGTGGGGCAGGCAGGGGAACTGTGGTCTGAAATAGGCTGAGAAGGAACATTGGAGCAGAGATTCAGAGGAGGCAGGAGTGTGCTCTGCCCGCTCTAGGAACGCTGAGGAGCTCTAGGAACGCTGAGGAGAGCGGTGCAGCTAATCAGAGCGAGTCCCTCAGATGTTTGGCACTGCCTGCCCACATTTTTCATTGTCACAACCAGGGTGGGGGGGTGCAGGGTTGCTATTGGCATCTGGTGAATAGAAGCCAAGATGCTGCTGAATACCCCACAGTGCACAGAACGGCTCCCGACAAAAAAGGAATTATTAGGTCCCAATGCCAATAGTGCTGAGGTCAGAAATCCTGGAGGGAGAAGGAAACAGTAGTAGGAGAGAGAGCCAGAGGGGTAAAGGCCAAGCAGGTTGTTTTTGGAACTAGAGAAAGCTGATTCAGAAATTCTTATGGAAAAATATGTGAGAATAGCTAGGGGGAATAAATTAAAAAGAATAAACAGTAACTAGCTTCACCAGAGCTTAACATAGACTATAAATTCCTGTGACAAATGACTAATTTCCTTAATATATAAAGAGTTCTTACAAATTAATAAGAAATGGCCTTTAAAAAACACTCAAAAATGAGTACAAAGACAGGGAGTTTACAAAAAAGATACACAAATGGATTATGAATATGTGAAAAATGTTCAATGTTATTTGCAAATCATGAGATGGCATTTTTCAACTATCAGATTAGCAGAGACTGGGAAGTTTGATACACACAGAGTTGCTAAGGGTGTGGGAGAGTAAGGTCTCAGGCACAATTCTTGAGAATATATCCTGGCACTACATCTTTGGAGAGCAGTTTGGCAATATCTGTCCCGTATGTAAATACACACACTCCCTGAGCCAGCACTTCATTCTAGGAAAGTATTGTCCTCTCATAGGCACACACAGAAGCAAACACAGACGTGTTTAATTACAGTACTAGAGGCCCAGTGCATGAATTCATGCACATGAAAAGGAAATTAATTAGAAGAAATATTTTAATATCGCTATTCACCCTTTCTCTATAACAGAAGTGTCAACCAAATTCACTATCGACAATGACAGATGGAAACACACATGTGCGACTGGGCCAGCAAGAGCTTTATATGTATCGCGCATGTGCGAGTCAATTTAGCCTTTTATAGATATAGAATAAACTTGCTTAATTAGACCTGCTTTCTGATTTAGCTAAACTTTTTCTAGCCCAGCGAAGCACCCCAACTTCTCTTTCAGGTAATTGTCAGCAACACAGCAGTAAATATCAACATGAAGCAGATTATTATTGTAGATCACACAGGGAGAACAAAGGGTAAAATATTTAACTGCAGCAGTGTTTGACTATATTCTGTGCAGTGAGAAAACCTGAAGTCATTTTCAAGGTCCACCATTTCTTACTTCTTTTCAGTTGGGTCAAGTTTCTAAACTTTCTAAATCTCCATTTTCCGGCTAATGAAAAGAAAGTAGGATTCCACCAATTCTCCTACCTACCTACTCCAAGTCTTTTGTGAGGATCAAATGAGATGAGGCACAGGAAAACGCTTCACAGACATTTGGTTAAAGTGTAAAATGTTTCCACCTGTGCTCCTGGGCTGAAGAAACTCCAAGAAGACTAGTCGCTAGGGAGGGGAAGCGGGTGTTGCTACATGACATCATTACCCGGCACCCACAGAGACCGTTTCTGGGCTGGGCTGGCCTGTGGGCCACATTTTGCGCCATGAGGTCTTGGCAGCGTTGGCTGCGATTTGGTGGGGTGTCGCTCCAGGGGTGGTGGCGGGGCCTGTGTCCCACTTCGGGGAAGCCGAGTGTTGGTTCTTATATGGTATAGATGCACAATGGAATGCTATGCAGCTCTTAAAAAGACTGAGGCTTACTTGTGGGCATACATCCAAGAGAAAAGAAAATGTGTCCTCAAAGAAACTTGTTCAGAGAATTTAATAACAGCTTTCTTCATAATAGCCCCAAACTGGAACAAACAACCCGAATGCCCATCAAAGGAGAACAAACAAATTTCGGCTTATCCATACAATGGAACACTCCTTAGCAACAATAATAAAAGGAATGAGTGGATACACACCACAACAGGAACGGATTTCAAAAGCATTTCGTTAATCATACACAAAAGAGTATGTACTGTAGGGTTCCATTCATAGAAGGTTTAATGGACAAAACTAAGCCATGGAAACAGAAGTCAGAACAGCAGTTGCCTGGGGAAGGTGCAGATTCCTGGAAGGGGCAGGAGAACTTTCACGGGGGGGGGAGGGGAGGAGATGGAAATGGGGTGTTGCTGACACAATGGACACAGTTGTCTACATCACTGAATTGTACACAGGAACTGCATTTAATTCTGGCTCAATTTAACAACAAAATTTATTGAATTAAAACAAAACACACCCTAGTCAAACTTCACATGCCCTGAAATGGAACAATCCCCAAATAAATTTAGCAGGTTGGGGTGTGGGGCATGGGGTGGCTGGTGGAAACAAGGGCGGGAAATGTGCATGGTGCTCCCGTCTGTGACAGAGGATGTGCACCTATTCCAGAAGCTCACAGGCGTGTACCATCTCTGGGAGGACTCGGAAGGCACTGCTGATGGTGCCTGTCTCTCTGGGGGATGGAGGCCTCAGGTCTGAAGTGGGAAGGCCATGTCTCAGTACTTTTTGTACTGTTAACATTTCTTTTACCCTGTTCATATTTTTTTAAATATAAAAATTAGGGGAGTGGGGGGGGGCGGGGGGGGAACAAAGGCAAGGCATTTGAGTAGTCCTCGCTTAGAAAGATGCTTAGATGAAACTGATGCTGAAAAGAAAAAGAAAAAAAGCTTTGATTTGTTCTCACTATGCAGTTTGGATTTTTTTTTTAAAAGAGAGCCTTTTCCATAATCAAATACAGACAATATTGACTAACCTCTGGGGCATATTTTCAGGCCATCAGGTCTGCACTCTGGTAGTCACCTAGGGAGGGAGAATGCTTTCTGCTAAAAAGCATGGGGCCCTTTGTGACTCTATTGTTCCATATTTAACGTCTAATGGTTCATTTGAGGGAAAAAATTCTAAGTATTTATGAAACATGGTGGATCAGAGGGATGCAAGAGAAGTTCCTGTGGGGCTGGCCTCACCTACTAAGAAATAAGTGTTCACAGCTTCTTTGTAGTCGCATGAGCCTGTGGCGGGATTTCTGACTGCCAGCTTGGGCCCGATCCCCCAGGAAGCGGGCCTAAGCCAGCAAGTGGACATCCTCCGAGGGGTCCCAGATTACAAGAGGGCATAGGCCGGGCTGAGGGACACCCCCCCCCCAAGTGCACAAATTTTTGTGCACCGGGCCTCTAGTATATGTATATATTTATAAACATATATATGTGTATATATATACACATATATTTTTTTGCTGAAAAAAATTAGTTTAAGACTGGCTGGTGTGGCTCAATGGTTGAGCATCAACCCAGGAACCAAGAGGTCACCTGTCTGATTCTCTGTCAGGGCACATGCCTAGTATTTGGGCTTAATCCCCAGTAGGGGGTGTGTAGGAGGCAGCCTATCAATGATGTTTCTCTCTCGTGGATGTTTCTATTCCCCATCCCTCTTCATTCCTCTCGTTCAGAAATATAGCCCAGGGTTGGGGTGTGGGGTGTGGGGCATGGGGTGGCTGGTGGAAACAAGGACGGGAAATGTGCATGGTGCTCCCGGCTGTGACAGAGGATGTGCACCTATTCCAGAAGCTCACAGGCGTGTACCATCTCTGGGAGGACGCAGAAAGGCACTGCTGACGGTGCCTGTCTCTCTGGGCATGGCAACCAATTGATGTGTTTCTCTCAGATCGATATTTAAATCTCTCTGTGTTTCCCTCTCCCACTCTCTCTAAAAATCAATGGGGGCCCAGTGCCCAAATATATATTCAGAAATATATATATATATTTTAACAAATTAGTTTAAGTTTCTGGATAGGCTAACAGGGTGCTCCGAGATTGAATTTGAGTATTCCCCTCCCCTCCGGAGCTGGAAGCAGGGGCTACGTGCTGCTCTGGAACTGCCAGGGGTCGCGGCCTGTGTCTCTGAGGGAGGAGGGGGTGTTTGGACAGGCAGATCCAGGAGAACATTCCTTGGGCTGGGAAGTGAGAACGAGAGCCCTGAATCACGACACCAGGGGAAAGAAACGGAAGATCTGATTGCAAGGATTTCAGCCTGAAATGACAAGCTTTCTGTGAAGGAATGTGAAAACCCCTCCCATGGTGAGGAAGACTCATCTGGATGGAATTTCTTTTTAATATGAAAAGACGCTTCCCTGGTGGGTTGGGGGACAAAGCTTTTAAGACCCTGTGGGACTAGGGGGAGAGGGTTCTTAGGTAAGATTAGGATGCAAGGTCTGGTTTTTAATTGATCAGCATTTGGTCTTTATTTCTGCAAACAGGACTGTGCCATTAAGGGCCTTACCCAGGAATGTCCGTATTGATTTTGAGAATTGGAGTGCGCTACTGACATCATTCCCTGCTTGGAGTCCAGAGCAAACACCTCACTATCCATTATTTTTGTTGGTGTGTGAGATGAGAGGGAGGAGAGAGAACTTCACGTGTCCCAGGATGTACCCTGCTCCTTGGTCCTCCCACAGGAGGAGGCCCAGGCCTTTCCCTAAGGAAGTTCTCAGGTCAGAGGGTCAGGGAAGGATCCCAATTGGAGATCAGAGGGGAAGGAACCCCGGGTCCTGATCTTTGGAAGGCATAGGATCCGTGTGGGGTCCTGGCAACACAGTTGAGATCAATCCTGTTAGGATCCCATGTTCAACCAACCTTGGTTGATGTAGGCTTGATAGAATTCAGGTGCATGTAGTTGAGTAGGACTGAAACCCAGGAGAATGTTGTAAACATCTTGGTCACGCCCTTACTTTGCCTCATAGCATCTGCTATAAAATAAAGGCATGGCTGTGGGCGTGGTTGCTGTCTCTCAGAGAAGCAGCATCCCACGGAGACCTGGTTTTCATTCTCTTGTCTGTCTTTTCTAAGCCTTTCAGCCACCCCCACTCAGGTTCACCCCTGTCCGTGCTGGCGCGGCACACTTTATAAAGATATGCCTACACGCCCCCAGGGCAGGTTCCTGCCTCAAACCCACCCTTACAGGAAACAGCTCGGGGGAGGGCACAGCTGTTGCCAAGACAACCCCTGCAGGACTGACTTCCTTCTGCTTGGTCACGGTTCTGGTTGTGATGAACACCACCAAGGGTTTTTATATAAGTAGATACTAGGGGCCCAGTGCCCAAAATTCATGCATGGGTAGGGTCCCTAGCGGCTGCAGGCTGGGGTGCCTACCTTCCCCCAGCTGCCTGCCACCGATGCCACTGCCAGCCCCACCCCCTGGTCGAACTCCCAGTCGAGGAGACAATTTGCATATTAGGCTTTTATTATATAGGATCCCTTCTCTGATTCATTTTTTGGAAGAAATAAGTTAACCTGCCAATTTGAAAAAGCTGATGACTATACCTCTCTTCTGTATGAATTTTTATGTTTTCATGATGTATGTTAAAGAATAATAAACTTTTATTTAGCTTTGTCTTTTTCTGTTCAATTATCGACCTTGATGTACCCCTGGCCTTCTGCATGGAGCACATGTCACATGAATGAGATAGAAAAGCAGTGATGAACAGCTGAAGGTTTAACAATCAGCTCTATGGAGTTTGGGGAGGAATGCTCTGATTTGTAGTGTTTGCCAATTTCTGTGGTGTAAATACTCCCATCATCGCCATTTCGAGTTACCCACGTGACCTCATGAATAGAAAATTTGGAAGAGATGAGCACAATAATATCTCAGAGCCAGTGCAAGCTCGAGCACAGCATTGTGAGAAAGACCACGCGATGTCAAGAGCAAGGAAGAAAGAAACACAGACTCAAAAAGGACGCCTTCATTCAAGACATGAATCTAAGTTTCCATATTTAAAAATTGAAAGACACTAATTATTCTCTAAAATGAGGTCTGAGGGACTCACTCATGCATGGTAAGTTCACCTCTGTTTCTGAAAATAAAAATATGCTCATGGTCTGAATTCTTTCCTCTTTCATACCCAAAAAGGTGACAACAAAATATTTGATGGGCATGGTCATTTGCCTTGTGTCCCATGAGATCTGGCAGCCACTACGGAAGCTGTACCATGATTGAGATTTAAAAAATCACCGAAGCCCTAGCTGGTTTGGCTCAGTAGATAGAGCGTAGGCCTGTGGACCAAAGGGTCCCAGGTTCGATTCCAGTCAAGGGTATATAACGTGGTTGCAAGCTCCTCCCTGGCCTGGGCCCTGGTTGGGGTTCATGTAGGAGGCAACCAATTGATGTGTTTTTCTCACATCGATATTTAAATCTCTCTGTGTTTCCCTCTCTCTTCCACTCTCTCTAAAAATTAATGGAAAAATATCCTCTGGTGAGGATTTTTAAAAATACATTAAAAAAATAGAAATAATAATAAATCACCAGAGAGAGAGAGAGAAGGCCCCTGAACACTGTCCCTGAAATGTCCCTTTGGGGACAAAGAGGGGAGCTGTGATTGTTGATTGGATGGGAATGGTTGGGGGAGAGGGGAAGCGGGGCTTTAACCAGGAAAAAGAACTGAGAATGTGTGGAAACAGACCTCTGGCAGAAGGACGGGAAGGGGAAGTACTTGGGACCACAAATGCAGACAGAAGGCCAAGGAGCTGCTGCTTCTTGCCTAAGAGTTTAATGACAAGGTTCCTCCCCTTTGCATGCCAACTAAGCAGGAGCCAGCAGGGCATCCCCTGGCTCTGCCACCCAGCCGGCCTGGAGTCTGCCCCAAACACAATCACAGATATCCCCGGGCTTGAATCCCATCCAGAGACTAGTCATTGGATGCAATTGCATGTGGTCTGAAAAACAAACTCCCACCCGAACTTGCTGTCCTGGGGGAGACTGCAGTCTCTATGATCACGCCTCCCAGGGCTCAGGCCCACTCTGACCACAGGATCCTTCCAAAGGCACGGCCGACCAACAGAAGTGGGCACAATTCCCCCATGTAATTTTTGTCTGGGAGGTGAAATACCTCTGTCATTACATCATTTTCCTCAGCACCGCGGTCCCTTCAAAGAATAAAGCCTAACTAAGATCACATGCAAACTCAACTATTGCAATAACCTTCCTTTAATATTCTCTCCCACCTTGCACACAATTTCTCATGTTATCCAACGCACTGAGGTGTGTATTATTGCCCCTTCTTCCCGGTCCAGCCCAGAGTTTCTGCTTTCCTTCTCCCTCCTCCCAGTGGAAGGTAGCACTGGGCAGCCCTGTTTAATCAGTCTGAGAGATTGGTCCCCCCCTGCCCTGACCCACAGGCCTCACACAAAGAGACTGCCGGAAGCTCCGGACAGCTGCCAAGCGGTAGCCACAGTGGCCTGCGGAGGAATTCTGAGCTCACAAGAGAGCATTTTTCATCTAGTTTCTTACGGGGTTGGGGTTGGGGAGGGGTTGGCGACCGGCCAGAAACGGGTAACAGAATGATGCCTTCATACAAGCCCAGAGCCACTGATTCAGATGATGGTGGGAACGGAGGCTTGTACAACCGGAATGTGCCTGGTTACCCACTCCAGCTAAAAATAGCGATGGCTCAGAAATTTTACATTTTCTGTGATATTCTAATCTTTTTAAAGGAAGCATATGCATGCACTCGTTATAAAATTATGTTCTCTTTAAAACTCAAAAGAAAAGGGCCCTGGTTGCTGCTCTGAGCACCCTTGGGTGCTGGCGTGGGGTTGCGTGGGGGAGATGCTGACGTCTGCTCTAATTATTCCAGATGCACATCCTTCACCTCCGTTCAGGCTGGCCAGTGTGTGACGGCCACTCTGCACAGCACAGCACAGCAGAGCGCCTCGCTGCCTACTCGGCACACAGCATGCGCGACCCTGTGGCTGACGGTGATGACTCCCAAATCACCTGCACCCGTGGTTGGCTGGGAGTGAGTTGGGGGCGACAGAGAGACAAGCAACTAACCATAACCAGAGACAGAGGAGGTAGGTCCTACGTCAATGATAACATTGGAGTTGACCCTGAAGAAGCCGTGAAATTTATGTAAGGAAGGGTGGTGCAGGGTAGGGCAGTCTGCAAAGAGGAAACATCTTGAAAGAAAGTTAAGATGTAGAGGAAAAAACTCATGGTCATTTCCAAGTCCACGCCTATAGCCCCCGTCACGATTCCTGTCCTCCAGGATGTCTCACCTTGGCACCCCTCTTTACATCTCGACCCACCCCCTCCCTTCTGGGGGGGTCTCAGCCGGAAACAACGTGTGGGAAAGCTCCGTGTTTTTCATTATTGCTGATATTCACAAGACCGCCTGGAGGTCGACAGGAGTGGGAAGTAAAGGTCAAGGGGTTAAGGAATGTGACCCAGTGATGAGGCAGGGAGTCAGGATGCTAACCCAGTCGTCCCCCATCCCTCCACCAGCTGTCAAATACAGTGGATGGTGTCTTGCTGACCCCTGAGTCAGGTCACCCTGGTTCAAATCCCAGCTCTGGCATTCGCTGTGTGGCCTTGAGCAAAGTTATTAACCTCGCTGTGCCTTCTTTTCCAGAGGAGCGAAAGGCACTAATATTTCTTACACCAGGGCTGTTGGGCAGATTGAAAAAGATGATGCCTGTAAAATGCTTAGTGCAATGCCTGGGACATAGAAAGTGTCATTATTATTACCGCACACTGCCTTTCACTCAGCGCCCGAGTGAATTTTAGAGTCTGATAGGAGGCTGTATGTCCAGGCCTTTCCCTTAATCCCATTATCTTCCTCAGAAACGCTACTCCTGTCGCACATGCAGACATCACCAGCATTCTGTCGGCCTGCTTGTACCTTCGTGCAACACGTGGTTTGGAATCCTCTGTTAGCACAGCTGTGTCTGGGGTCTGGGAGAGCTTCGAGGACCCCGGCGGGAGGGGGCGGGGGGTACACACCAGAGTGGAGGATGAGCCGGTGAATGGGGGGAGGGCCTGTAAGCACCTCCACATCCTGCTCCCACTTTCCAGGAAAACATCGGGCAGGCCTCACCTTCTCTTCCTGGTGCTACCCCGGGCCGGCCCAGATGAAGAGCTTGCCTGCACCTGGGCTGGGTGGGCTTGCTTAGGAGCTCACCCACAGAGGTTAGGAGAGCCGGGTCCTCAATGATTCCCAGACCCTCCCAGCCTCTCTCCCGGGGGCAGGTCCCCTTCATGCCTTGCGGCTCATCCAGGGACAGGTTGTGATTGGAGGGAGCTCAGGGTCTCCTGGGCTGTCCACCCGCTGACCCCAGCTCTCCCCCTGCAGCAACCCAGCCCATCTTTCTTTCATGAGCACCACGTGCCTGTCCCCACTCTGTGCAGCTCCACTTGCAGAATCTGTAGAAGCGCATCTGTCCCGTTCTCTAATTCTTCCGATGGGAAAGCCAGGGGCCAAGGCCCAAGGCTCAGGCCGGCTCTGGGATTCAGAACCAGCCTTTTCCCCTCTGCGGGTTAGAATCACCTGGCACCTTTCAAAAACTCCCAAGTCCCAGCCACATGCTGGACCAATGAAATCCCACTCTCTGGGGTTGTACAGGCATCCAGGGTTTGTTTGTTTGTTGGAAGTTGGAAGTTTCCCAAGCAATTCCAGCGTGTGGACAAGTTTGGAAGCTACTGTCCTCCCACCCCAGCACCAAGGTAAGTGGCCAGGCCCCATGCTAAGTGCTTTAACTAGGCACCGCCCATCTGTGCCTTCATGATCTCTTTTTTATTTCCCACTTTTAAGACATCAGGAGGGATTTCATACATTAGTGAAAAGCTGCTATGCATTTATCAGCGACTACTTGCTAAAGTTGAAATTAATTAAAATGCTTAGACAAATATGCAAAACCACAATCAAAATTCTCTAATTACATATTATTTTCTTAATTGAGTTTATAAAAAGTAAAAATAAATGTTGAAGCTAATTAAAGATGGACTTGCCAAGAGACATAGGAAAAAATGCAAATTAAAATGGCAATGAGGTATCACCTCACACCTGTCAGAATGGCTATCATCAACAAATCAACAAATGACAAGTGCTGGCGAGGATGTGGAGAAAAGGGAACCCTAGTGCACTGCTGGTGGGAATGCAGACTGGTGCAGCCATTATGGAAAACAGTATGGCGTTTCCTTAAAAAATTAAATATCAAACTTCCATTTGACCCAGTCATCCCACTTCTAGAAATATATCATAAGGAACCTGAAATATCAACCAGAAAGAATATATGCAGCCCTATGTTCATAGCAGCACAATTTACAATAACTAAGATCTGGAAACAGCCCAAGTGGCCATCAGTATATGAGTGAATAAAAAAAGCTGTGGTACATTTATAGCATGTAATACTATGCAACTATAAGAAGGAAGGCTCTCTTATCCTTTGAGACAGCATGGAGGGACCTGGAGAGTATCATGCTAAGCAAAATAAGCCAGTCAGAGAAAGACAAGCATTATGATCTCAATCATATATGGAATCTAATGAACAAAATAAACTGATGAACAAAATAGATCCAGAGACATACTAGTAGAAGCATGGAGCAGACTGACAAATCTCAGAGGGAAGGTGTAGGTAGGTGGTGGGTGGGGAGAGACTAACTGGGGAACTTATATGCATACTAGAGGCCCGGTGCACGAATTCGTGCACAGCTGGGGGGAGGGGATGCAGGAGTTTGGCCGGCCAGCCCCACCCCCTATTGGGGGGTGGTGATCGGGGGCCTGGCCAGCCTGAGGGAGGGGCCGTGGGAGGTTGGCCAGCTGGCCTTGCCCCCGATCGAGCTGGTTGGCCAGCCACAGTGCAGGTCATGGCGACTGGTGCAGTCATTCCGGTCATTCCGGTTGCTTGGTTTTTATATAGAGAGATATGCACAGCCCTTGAACACAGACAATAGTGTGGTGAAGGCCTGGGAGGGGTGGGTGTGGGATGAAAGGGGTCAATTGGGGGGAACAAGGGGGATATCTGTAATACTTTCAACAATAAAGATAAACTTTAAAAAACTAAATAAAGTGGAACAACAAATCAATCTTCTGGGCTTGTTTTTTTTTTATGAATAAAATTCTGAGAAACAGAAAAATACATTAAACCCCCTCTAAAAACTTCAACATATAATATATAATGTCCAAATGTTTCCAGTGGAATCGCAATTATTTGTAAACTTTTCAATCCCCTGAGCAATTGGATATACTGTTTTATCATTTTCAGTAATCTAGCTGGTTGTAGCCTGCTTCTCCCTGTGAAGAGAACACAGGGAGACAAGACAAATGTTCTCTAGTCACTAGATGCAATGATGCGTGTAGAATTGGGGACATGTGCTGCTTTTAACAGAACTTGATTTCTTGGACTCTCTGGAGTCAATGGGTCCATCATTTGTAATTGTCTGGGTCGTGGACTCCTTTTGAGTGTCTGCTCAAAACGGCGCTCTTCCTCGGGAACAGGCACATACATACTCACGTGAAAGCAATTTTACACAATTTCTGGGGCACCTGGTCTCCTAAAGTCCTCCAGGTCCTCCGTTGAGCCCAAAAAATGAGGAAACGAAAGTCCCAAAGGCTAAGGTGACTCAAGCTGCCAGTTATTACACCATCAGGATTCAAACTCAGATCTCCGACCTCAAGGCCATTCCAGGAGCGACAAGCCTAGGGCGCATTGCCTGGGTTCAAGCCTGATTCTGCTGCCGGCCTATTACTGTGCAATGTGTAAGTTACATCACCCCTCAGTGCTTTGGTTTCTTTTTTCTTTTCTTTTATTGATTTTTTTTTTTTTTGAGAGAGAGAGAGAGAGAGAGAGAGAGAGAGAGAGAGAGAGGAGAAAGGGTTTGAATTGTTGTTCCCCTTACTTATGCATTCACTGGTTGCTTCTTGTATGTGCCCTGACCAGGAATCAAGCCCACAACCTTGGTGTATGGGGACGACACCCTAACCAACTGGCGACCGAGATGAGGCCATGCTTTGGTTTCTTAATCTGAAGACGGGGGTGATGAAGATAGAACCTTCCTCGCCTGCTGGCGCCTTGTTAGAGTTCTAGGGGTGTTCGCTATAACTATTTACAAGTAAGGAGCCGCTCAGAGAGGCAGGCTGCTGTCCTCAGTCACCAAGCTGCATCTTGGTGCTCACCACCTGCGTCCCCAATTCCTCCCGGACCCTGTTTGCAAAGTCGTCACCAACCAGGACCAGAGGCGGGTGCAGGAAGTCCAGGAGCTGCTCTCAGGAAACAGCTGCCAGTTCAACACAGCAAGCCATCTCTCTCCTGCAGAGGGAGGACCAGCGACAGGAGCAGGAGAGCAGGGCAGGTCCCCGTTAGTGGAAGGGGATGGACAGGCCCGGATGCAGTGAAGCTGGCCTGGGACAGGGGCGGGGCTGCTGCCGAGGGAGGCCTGGCCTCTGGCTCCCACCCCCAGGGTTGTAGACACGGCCAGTGGCAGCAGCAGGGGTGAGAGTGCAGGTGGGGGAGGCAGCAGGGGCAGGCTGGGCTGGCCGGCTGAAGAGGGGTGGCCCGGGCGTGTCCAGCCACAGGAACCTTGGGGCAGCCCCGGCTGAGAATTCTGCAAACTCCTCCCCCCAGAGCTGAGGGCCGGGCTGTAGGAACACTTTCAGTTTTGTTTCTGCAAAAAACGAAACTCAGCAGGAAGACTCCGGAGACTAGACCATGGAGGGAGCCTTCCAGGTGTGCGGGAACTGGTAAGGAGCTGCCAGCAGCCACCCGAGCCCGCCCAGGCCAGGGAGCCGGTGGGCAGAATGAGTCTGTTTCTGGAATGAGAAGAAAAGGGTCCAGGCATAAACTCCCGGGGAGGGAGGGCTGGTGCTGTGGCCCCCGGGGAAGGAAGGCTTACCCCCTGCAGATCTCTGAGGTCATGGGGTGAGGAAGTGGTCAGCATTACCTTACATCACTGGGCCGCACTCACCCTCCACCCCTCGAGACAGTCCTGGAGCCGAATAGCCAGGCTCATTGTCCCTGATGGGCTACTCCTGATTTGGGGTTCTGATCATATGGTCTGCACACCAGTCTGAGACCAAGCCCCCCTCACCTTGAGAGGGAGGCTGAGCAGAGTGCTGGCCCGCACCTCTAACTCATCAAGGGCCTCACTCGCGAAGCGGCCCACCTGTGGCAGGAACCAGCAGGGAACCTTCCCAGAGAGCTTTGCTCCAGCTGGACCCTCCTGGCACTTGGGTGTCTGAACCTGCTTGGGGGGAGGAGCTGAGGGGACAGGGCAGGGAACTCAGAGGGGGAGGGACCAGGCCAGGCAGAGGTGGGAGGGACCAGGCCAGGCAGAGGGGGGAGGGACCAGGCCAGGCAGAGGGGTAGAGGGACCAGGCCAGGCAGAGGGGGGAGGGACTAGGCCAGGCAGAGCAGGGAGAACAGAGGAAGGACGGTGAGGCAGCCGTGGTGCCATCTCTGGACAGTGCAGAGCCCAGAGCTTGTGCATACCAAGGGAGGGAGTCCCTCCCACAGGCAGGGACTTGGGCGCACTACTCTGGTCAGCATTTGGGCCTTTGGGGACACGGGCACTGAGTCTCCCTCCTCCCAAGCTCCACAAGCAAGGGCTGGTTGACGTGAAAGGAGGCATTTCCTGGTCAACAGGAGAGTTGGGAAACACCCTGCCCGGGAACTGGGAGGCTCAGAAGCTTACACTCTCTGGGGTCTCCGAGGCGGGATGGGGGTCCCTGTGAGGGTTTGCGCAGGTGAGCCTGCAGGCAGGGGACAGGTGGACGGCCTCGGCTCTCCCCGTCGTGGCGAGTCTGAAAGATGGCATTGCCCTTGCAGCAAGCATGGCCGTGCCAGGGCTGGACTCCCAACTTCTGTGGGCCAGGCAGGGGAACTCTTGAAAACAAGACCAAATCTTTGAAAGAATGTGATATTTGTTGCTTCGTTTTTTCAAACAGCTTTCCAGAGGTATAATCGACATATGGTACATGTTTAAAGTGCACCGTTGCATGCGTTTGACACATGTGTATAGCCATGAAACCATCACCACAGGGAACCTATGAACCTACCCAAGACGTCCCTGGGCCCCTTTGCAATCTCTCCCACCTGCTCCTTCCCACCCACCCTCACTGGCCCCGGGCGATAGAAGAGCTCGTAGTGCGTTCTTACACTTTATGATTTTGCGATGTTCTGATTTGGGACCAACGTGGGGCCACAGGGACGGTGACATCATCTTCATATGTTCAGTGCTTGAGGCCTGGACATTCCTTAACCCAGCGGCCCTGGGTGGGAAACAGGGCTCCATGCGTTATACCTGCAATCAGCCCGACTTCCTTCCCCCTTCCTCTGGCAGCAAAAGAAGGGTGGCCTCTGCCCACCTGGCCCTCCATGAGGCGCACTGCGTGCTGTTCCTGGCCCAGTGTCCCGAGTGCAAGGAGCCCGTCCTCCAGGCGAAGATGGACGAGCACTGCGAGAACGGGCACCAGCAGGTGAGGCGGCCCCGGGAGGGACGCAGGAGGGTGCTGTGCAGCGAGGCTGACTCGGACCCTTGCTGCGGCCGCGGGCCTGGCTGCCGTGGGCAAGTCGCCGAGCCCTGCATGCCTCAGGCCCTGTGCAGCGGACACAGTATTCCTAGGAAACTGCGTCTACCCTGCTGTTCCCGTGCCCAGCCCTTTCCCTACAGGCTTATGGGTTTAGCCCAGGGCAGGGGTCTCTGTTTCAGGAAGGACTGCGTGTTCTTTTGAGATTTGTGAAGAGGAGAAGCCGGAGAGGAAAGCCCTAGAAGGCAGTCACGGCCAAGGCTGGCTTTTCTTTCCTGCTCTTTCATGTTGCTCCTTCCTGGGGCCCCTTCTCTGTCTGTCTGAGATCCTCAGGCTCAGGCATCCCTTTCAACTCAAAGCATGCCCCCAAACACTTCTTGAACACGGGGCTGTGCCCCTGGGGATGAAGGCAAACACACCTGATCCGGTGCCTGGGGGCGCACAGAGCCCAGCCTGCAGCGTGTGAAGCGCAGAGGTGGAGGCGGCCAGCAGGTGCTGGGACCAGCGTCTCTCTCTGTGCAGGTCGGGTGCGCCATGTGCCAGCAGAGCATGCAGAAGAGCGTGCTGGCGTTTCACGAGGTGAGAATCAAGTGCGGTTCATCCTTCCCAGGAGCAGCCACCCTGGGAGGAGGGGGAGGGGAGGAGGGGCCAGTGATAGGCTTCCCCCTGACCTCTCTCCTCCCCCAAGGAGGCTTGAGAAGCAGTGGAGAATGTGTTCAGCAGAGGGACACGCAGCCTCCGGTCCCCCAGAGGCTGGTCAGAGGGCTTGCTGACCCAGGACAGCTCAAAATCCCCAAAGGGGGTCCCACTCTGGCCCATCCCGTCGGCTTCCTTACTTGCTCAGGCCCCTTGGGAAATCAGCCCATGTCCCCACCTGGGCTCAGCCACTCCTGGCGAGTGACCTGGCCATCCTGCCTGCCTCCCCGCAGACCAGGGAATGCCAGGAGCGCCCCGTCGTGTGTGAGTTCTGCAGGGCAGCCGTGCGCCTCAGCAAGCTGGAGATCCATGAGCACCACTGCGGCAACCGCATAGAGCTGTGCCTGGACTGCGGCCAGCCCATCATGCTCCGCACGCTGGCCCAGCACAGGGATGCCTGCCAGAGCGAGCAGGCCCAGCACCAGACAGGTGAGCAGGGCGGGAGCCTCCTGGACGGGGAGCGAGGAATGTGGGCATTCAACAGGACAGGTGCCATGTGTGGATGACGGCTGTGAGGGTCTCAAATCCATCTGGCTATTCTAGTTCTAGACCAGGTACCATAGTGGTGGCCTCCTCGTCTGTCTGCTGAGCTCTTCAAATGACCCTCCCAGGGAGACCTAGAGGCAGGCGGAGGGGGGCTGGGGGCCACCCAGAAGGATGCAGGGGCAATGGGGCCCTGCAAAATGGGAGCCTTCCTTGGAAGTCCCCTGGCACGATCCTAGCCTGGCAGAGATCGCCTGCCTCCTCTTAGAGATGGCAAACCCATGCCCAGAACGAATCAGGCGCTTGCTAGAGGCAGAGGTGAAGCTGGACACCCACGTTTCCCGGCATCAAGGCTGGAGTTTTTCCCACCAGCAGCAGTGAGCAGAAGGAAGTTAGCTGGAGCCCCTGACCTTTGGGCTATCTGGTGACTCCCTGGTACCATTTCATGTTCTCTGCACCCAGTCACCCCTTTGTGAGGTGTGTTAGCAGAGGACACAGCTGTCAGTGTGACAGATCTACTGTTGACTTCACCGGTTGTCTTGGTAACATGTGGCGTGAGCCTAAAATCCCTGTATAGTACGTCTCTCCTGGCAAACAAGCTACTCAAGGTGAAAATGGCAAAGGGAAACCGGGGATGCTTGCACAAATTCATGGGCATTTCCTTCATTCCAGCGTGGCTGGACTTTAACACCACCACACAACTTCATCAACGCAGCCCAGCTTCAGCCAGACCACACAACACGATCAACAGAGACAAGTACAATACCAGTCTGAGCCCAGAGCTCAGAAACTGCTGAAATGAAAGAGCAGTCAGGCTGGACAGGGCTGGCATCTGTGCTAATGGCTCCCTCGTCTCTTTAGAAACCAGGGGAATGTCTCTTCATCAGAGTCATGTGCCACGCTGAGCGCACCTCTGTGGCCGTAAAGGAGGTGATGTGGGTGACTCGGCCAAGGGTTGCCTGTGTGGCTGAGGACGCTGGCAGTGCAGGGCGGGCAGGCAGGCCCGGACGGTACATACTTGGGACGGTTCATACTTGTGACGACAGGCCATGTACGCACTTGCGGGACAGCCGGGCGAGCCGTTGTCAAGGGCGATCATTTGTGGTGCTGTTTCTGTGTTTACTAGGGAAGAAGATTTCAGCTCCCGAAAGCAGTATCTGCTGTCATTATTGCAACCAAATGATCCCAGGAAATAAGTATTTACACCATATGGTGAGTAGCAATTAGTCATTTTCTAATGGTGCCCGTAGCTTGTCTGTATTCCAAAAAGGTAGTATTCTGGGTCCAATTTCACATAAGATATGAGAGAGCCTCATTCATTTTTGCTTTGCTCAAAAAGGGATGTTGTGAATGGCTTTGGGCTAATTTATCATACGTAACCGATCTCCATTTGTGCCAGCTCTCAAGGAGCCTCCCTGACCAGTCCAGCTACCTGATCACCTCTGAGCATCTTCAGTCTCAGGGCCTGGGCATGGCCTCACGAGGATCTGCTTTATAATTGTCTGTCCCTGTGAGAGTCTTGTCTATTGGACTGGGAGCTCCTTCACAAAAGTGAACCACTTTCTCCATCTTCCCACCATGAAGCTGATCTGAGGGCTGGTACCAAAGGGGGACTCTGTAGAGGTGCGGTGATATGATTGATTGATTGACTGATTGGTTGGTTGGCTTTGCCTGGGAACACTCACAGACTCGTCCCTCCATAGCTCTAAGCACTGTGGGTACCTTGGTTGTGCCAAGCTATTCCCCTTTTCTGCAGGACGGAGCATTCTCTCTCTGGGGAAACTTCCCAATGTTTCTCTCCGAGAAACTCGTCTCCTTTTCCTTGAGCAGAGAAATGTTTATCCTCTCTTAACCCTTCAATTCAGAGAACTATGAATATCAGAATTGAAAAAAAAACCCTAGGGCAGCGGTTCTCAACCTTTGGGGGTCGAACGACCCTTTCACAGGGGCCGCCTAAGACCATCAGAAAACACATATATAATTACATATTATTTTTGTGATTAATCACTATGCTTTAATTACGTTCAATTTGTAACAATGAAAATACATCCTGCATATCAGATATTTACATAACAATTCATAACGGTAGCAAAATTACAGTTATAAAGTAGCAATGAAAATAATTTTATGGTTGGGGGTCACCACAACATGAGGAACTATATTAAAGGGTCGTGGCACTAGGAAGGTTGAGAACCACTGCCCTAGGGCCGTGGTCGGCAAACTGTGGCCCGCGAGCCGCATGCGGCTCTTTTGCCCCTTGAGTGTGGCTCTTCCTAAGCCTTAGGAGTACCCTAATTAAGTTAATAACAATGTACCTACCTATATAGTTTAAGTTTAAGAAATTTGGCTCTCAAAAGAAATTTCAATTGTTGTACTGTTGATATTTGGCTCTGTGGACTAATGAGTTTGCCGACCACTGCCCTAGGGTGATCTAGATCTTTTTGTTTATTGTGGTAAAATACACATAAAACATATCATTAGTGACACTTAGTACATCCCCAATGTTGTGAAACCATCACCTCTATCTAGTTCTGGAGCATTTTCACCGCCCCCCAAAGAAACCTTCTACTCGTGAAGCAGTCGCTCCCTACTCCTTCCTGTCCATAGTCCCTTTGGGTCCCCAATATTCCTTAACTCTCCCATGTTCTCCCCACTCTTCCTGTGGGACATAACAGATGTATATTAAGCCTTCTCATTCTAGCTGCTTGTCTCCTAACTTTTCACATTTTCTATTTACCACTCCTATATTCTGGGGAATTTCTTCAAATCTATCTAATCTGCTTTTTTTTTTTCCTATCCATTGAGTTCAATGTCTGTATTTTTCATTTCTAGTTCTATTTATCTCTCATTTAAATTTGCCTGCTCTTTTTTTTCATAGGATCTTATTATTTTCTCTTGTTCTATTTATTTTTAATTCCTATTTTACAATCTGTATCCCATAGTTTTATTATCTGAACTTCTTGGAGACTTAATCCTGGTTTTGCTTGGGGTCTGACCCTTACTTAAGGAGATTGCTTCGTTGGGTGTCTGCAAGCCTTACTTGTGAGTTTCTGTTTAGTGACTCTACCTGTGAGAATCCTGTACGATGTAGTTTGAAGTTATATACCCTCCAGAGAACTTTTGTTATTGCTCTTGCCAGACATTCCCACTTGCAGGTTAATTCTTCTTCGAGGGCATTGCCACACCATGAGACTAATGTAAATCTGAGCCCCAAACACAAAGATGGCACGGACCCGTGGCTCTGAATTCCCAGGAGCATCAGTTTTCCTTCCCCACACTCCAGCTCCAGCTCAAGGTGGACAAGCCTCCTTGCCACTTTTCTTATCCAATTAACTGATGGATTGATTGATTGATTGATTTTGCCCCCGTAGTTTAGCCTTCAAGGTTCCGGACTTTCCTCTGGGAACAGGGAGCCTTACTTTCAGTTCCCCACCTTCTGTGGATGGGACTTTTCTCTCATCCAAGACTGACCCACATCTCCCAAATTGTCAGCCCAAGTGCTTCACAGGTTAGGTTTTCGTCCTGGGCCACGGAGCTTTCTCTCTTTCTTACAAAGTCAGCTATCAACTTAAATGACTGTTTGCTGCATTTCATCCAGCCTCTCTAAGTGTTCCTGGTGGAAAGTTTCCAGCTGATCTAGTCCGGTGGTCGGCAAACTGCGGCTCTCGAGCCACATGCGGCTCTTTGGCCCCTTGAGTGTGGCTCTTCCTAAGCCTTAGGAGTACCCGAATTAAGTTAATAACAGTGTACCTACCTATATAGTTTAAAAAATTTGGCTCTCAAAAGAAATTTCAATCGTTGTACTGTTGATATTTGGCTCTGTTGACTAATGAGTTTGCCAACCACTGATCTAGTCTATTGTGCTGTCCAGCGAGTAAAGCCAAAGTCGTTTTAAAATTTGACATATTACTCACAATTGCAGGATAAATGTCGTACCACCTCGGAGTCTGCAAAATATTTTCCGAGTGAGGAGACGGGAAATTCTCCTCCATCCCTCCCAAGGCAGGCTGCTGAAGATCAAACTCCCACCGCAGTGAAAGATGTTCGCCCAAAGACGAAAAATGCAAGCAGATTTCCTCTTCTTTCTGAAAATTCAACAAAGCAAGCACCGCGCGGCACAGACAAAACCCTGGACCTGCCTCTGAAGCCTGAGCACCAGCCCTGGGTCGCGGACGACCCGGCCTATGACATTCTGCGGAGGTGCCCTCAGTGTGACATCCTCCTTCCCCTGCCGACCCTAAACCAGCATCAGGTACCAGCCTCTGCTCTCTCCTCACCTGGCCGAACACCATCTGGACTTTAGGGTTTAGAGAAGCCCAGGACTGCAGGGTGTGTGCAGACCCTGCCACTGGAAGGCCCTCCCCTGTCTCCTCCTCTGTGTGCCCACATCCACTCTCTCCCAGCACTTCCCACCTGGTTTGTTGGCATCATCTCCCAGAGACAGGGCCACCTTTGAAGGCAGAGCCAGCTCTTTCATCTCTGTGTCTCCGGTTGACCACAGCAAATGCTTTAAACAGTTGAGTAAATGAGTGAAGCTGAGGGCCTCCGGTCCAGCTCTCTCCCGGGGTTAAGGCAACGGAGGCCCAGAGATCAGAGCCTCGTTCAAGATCCTGAATCAGTTGGCATCTTGCCTCCAGCAGATTGAGGTTTACCTCCAGCAGATAGGATCTGCAGCCTCGATATCCTGAGTTTTACCTCCTAGATGACTTCTGGTAATAGTAAGAATTAGCATTAGAGGTAGTAAACCATATGTGCCAGTTACAATGCAGAGTTCTGTACACACAGTTAATCTTCATTATGCATCATGGGCAGATATGTTATTTGTATTTTACAAATTAGGAAACCAGACTGAATTATAATTCCCCAGGATTACACAGTTAGAGAGTGCAGGATCCAGCCTGGGATCCACGTGTATAGCGTTCCGAAGCTTATGCTCTTAAGCTCCGGACTGGATGCTTCACTTAAGAAAAAATAAAAAGCTTTCATTATTTGTTTTTCAAAATACATGACATCCAAATACCATACAAAGATATACACAGGCAAAGCTAATCCTCCCACTTCCCCCCCTCCCAGTCCCATGCCCTGAGATACCAACATCAGCAGCCTGGCTTTACCTTTGCTCACACAAACCTGAACAAACCTATGTGGGGTTTGAATTCTTCCTTTTCCCCATATAGTATCTTCCGATACTTATTACACCACCATTTGCCTTTTTCACTTAATATGATCCACACTCCTTACAAAAAGTTCGACCCAAATCTTTATTTTCTAACTTCTTTAAGCATCTCTATATGCACAGAAGCATAGAAATTTACAAAGATGGGTGAATTTCATACTTGCTGGAGTGTTATTAGTGCCATAGTCTCTTTTTTGAAATTTTGAAATTACAGTTTACATCCAATATTATTTTGGATTACCTTCAGATGTACAGCATAGCGGTTAGACATATTCTTTACCAAGTGGCCCCCCCCCCAATATTTCAAGTACCCACCTAACACCATACATAGTTATTACAATATTATCGGCTACATTTCCTATGCTGTACGATACGTTCCTGGGACTATTTTGTGATTGCCAATTTGTGCTTCTTACTCTCTTCATTTTTTTACCCAGCCCTCAAAACCCCCTTCCCTCTGGCAGCCATCAGTCTGATCTCTGCATCTATGAGTCTGTTTCTATTTTGTTTTCTCATTTATTTTGCTCTTTAGCTTCCACACATAAGTGATATCATGTGCTATTTGTCTTTATCTGTTTGACTTATTTCACTTGGCGTGCTACCCTCTAGGTCCAGTCATGCAGTTCCAAATGGTAAGATGTCCTTCCTTTTGATGGAAGAGTAGTGTTCCGTTGCATATTCGTATCACCGCGTTTTTAGCCACTTGTCGATGATGGGCACTTGGATTGCTTCCATATCTTGGCTATTGTAAATAACTCTTCAGTGAGCATAGGGGTGCATATACTCTTGTGAATCAGTGTTTTGGGTGTCTTTGGATGTACACCCAGAAGTGACATCGCTGGGTCAGAAGGCAGACCCATTTTTTATTTTTCCAGGAACCTCCGCGCTGTTTTCCATCGTGGCTGCACCAGCAGTGCAGGAAGGTTGTCTTTTCTCCACATCCTCACCAACACTTGTTATTCGTTGATTTATTGATGATAGCCGTTCTGACAGGTGACATGGTGTCTCGCCGTGGTTTTAATCTGCATTTCTCTGATGGTTAATGATGTTGAGCATCTTTTCATGTGTTTATCAGCCATCTGTATGTTCTCTTTGTAGAAGTGTTTATTCAGGTCCTTTGCCCATTTTTTATTGGATTGTTTTTGTGTGTTGTTGTTTTGTTGTGTGGTTTTTTTGTTGTTTTTTTTTTGGTGTTGAGTTGTATGTTGTTTATAAATTTTGTGTATTAAACCCTTATCAGATGTATCATTGGCAAATATCTTCTCCCATTCAGTAGACTATCTTTCCACTTTGTTGGTGGTTTCCTTTACTGTGCAAAAGCTTTTTAGTTTGATGTAGTCCCATTTGTTTATTTTTTCTTTTGTTCCTCTTGCCCAAGGAGATATATCAGAGGGGAGAGAAAAAAACATTGCTAAGAGAAATGTCACAGATTTTATTGCCTATGCTTTCTTTTAGGAGTTTTATGGTTTCAAGTCTTACACTTAAGTATTTCATTCATTATTTGAGGTCTTTCTTAATATGGCATTAAGAAGGTGGTTTCTTCCTCTCTTTTTCTTTCTGCATTTAACTGTCTGATTTTCCCAACACCATTTATTGAATAGATTGTCTTTATCCCATTTTATGTTCTTGCCTCCCTTGTCATAGATTAGTTGACTTTAAAGGTATGGGCTTCTTTCTGGGCACTCTATTCTGTTCATTGATCTATGTGTCTGTTTTTATGTCAATGTCATGCTGTTTTGATTACCTTGTATAGTTTGATATTAGGTAGCATGATACTTCTGGCTTTGTTCTCTTTATCAAGATTACTGTTGCTATTTGTGGTCTTTTGTGGTTCCATAAAATTTTGGATTATTTGTTCTAGTTTTGTAAAAACGGCCATTGGTATTTTGATAGGAATTGCATTGAATCTATAGATTGCTTTGGGTAGTATGGACATTTTAATTCTGCCTATCCATGAGCATGGTATATGCTTCCATTTATTTGTATCTTCTTTAATTTCTTTCTTCGGCATCTGACAATTTTCTGAGTACAAGTCTTTTATCTCCTTGGTTAATTTTATTCCTAGGCATTTTATTTTTTTATGTAATAGTAAATGGGATTGTTTTCTTAGTTTCCTTTTCTGATAGTTCATTATCCTATATAATAAAACCCTAATATGCAAATCGACCAAACAGTAGAACAACTGGTCGCTATGATGCGCACTGACCACCAGGGGGCAGACGCTCAACACAGGAGCTGTCCCCTGGTGGTCAGTGCGCTCCCACAAGGTGAGCACCGCTCAGCCAGAAGCCGGGCTCACCGCTGGCGAGCACAGCGGCAGTGGCAGGAGCCTCTCCCGCCTCAGCTGCAGGCGGGCGGTAAGGAGTGAGGGGTCCCAGACTGCAAGAGGGATGT
Source organism: Myotis lucifugus (assembly GCF_000147115.1). NCBI lineage: Eukaryota > Metazoa > Chordata > Mammalia > Chiroptera > Vespertilionidae > Myotis > Myotis lucifugus. The sequence goes on along the minus strand of NW_005871370.1, from coordinate 238,074 downwards.
CCGACTGCAGCTTAGGCTCACTCCGCCCAAGGGGTCCCAGACTGCGAAAGGGCACAAGCCAGGCTGAGGGACCACCGGGCCTCTAGTTGATATATAAAATTCAACCAATTTCTGGATATTTATTTTGTATCCTGCTACTTTACTGAATTCATTTATCAGTTCAAGTAATTTTGGGGTGGAATCCTTAGGGTTCTCTACATATCATCTGTAAATGATGGTTTTACTTCTTTCCAATTTGGATGTCTTTTACTTCTTTTTATCTGATTTCTGTGGTTAGGACTTCCAGTACTATGTTGAATAGAAGTGGTAAAAGTGGACATTCCTGATCTTAAGGGAAACACTTTTAGCTTTTCCTGGTTGAGTATGTTAGCTATGTATTTGTTATATATGGCCTTCATTACGTTGAGGTGGTGCCGTATTCTCTTAGTTCCCACAATTTTTTGTTTCCTTCCATACATTCCTTCATCCTTATATAATAGGGTTGCCAAATTTAGCCAATAAAAATATATTGCTTGAGACAAAAATAATTACAGAGTAACAGCATGGGTCATAACCACATACAAACATACACATTTCGAGTCCGATTATATATATTTCCATGCAACTTAATGTTATGATTTAGCAATACCCAAGGACATTCCTCCCTCCAAGTCCATATGTGGCTCTTTTTTTTTTTTTAATGGCTGCATAAGAGTGTCTGGTGTGGGTGTTCTTCAATCTGTCCATCCACCCCACTGATGATGACAGGCCTTTAGTAAGCATTGCCCCAACCCTCCCCGCCCCCCTCCCCCACCCAGGCCCTTCCTAGTTCACTGGGCCCTATGCCTTTTCTCTGCCATCCATAGCTCAGGGTTTGTGCTCCAGGAACTAGGGAGGGCCATACCCAGAGATACCCCAGGAAATAGCACTTCCCACTTTAAACACGTCAAACTTTTTTTTTATATCCATTTCTTTAGGAGAAATGCTGGTGGTTAGCTTCATGGAGAGGAAAACAAGGGAGAAACTCCAGCTAGATTTGGAAAAGAAAAGGTACTGCAGATTTAGAAGATGTATGGTCTCCCTGCTGACTCTCTGTGGTAGCCTTTCCTTGGGAAAGGAGGTGGGTTTTATTCCTGGGGGTTTTTCCTATGGAAGAAAGGGTTTGGATTTTAACTATTTCCCTCCTTTTGGACAGAGATGTTGGTTTGCCCAAGAGGTACAGATAAACCAGGAGAGAAAAAAGCCTCCAGCTCATCTGCCTGAGAATTCGGATCAAGCATCTGGGCCCCATGGCCCAGACATGTCGGGGGACCCCAGCTTTGTCCATTTTAAATTCTCACCAGCAATTGGTGTGACCGTCATCATTTCCCCGCATTCTCTGGCCAGTGTTTGGTATCACCATCATCATTTTTTTCTAATTTTAACTATTCTAATAAATACGTGGTCGTCTCTTACTGTGATTTCCAATTGCATTTACCATAATGATGTTGATTATCTTTTCATTTGCTAATTTGCCATCTGAAATGTCTATTCGAGTCTTTTGCCCATTTTCAGAATGGACTGTTTCCTTTCCTGTTGAGTTTTGAGATGTGTACATATTCCCTGGAGAATAAAGACACCCTCAGAGGGAAGGCAGGGGAGGGAAGGGGGGGGAGGGATCAACCAAAAGACTTGCATGCACGCATAGACGCATAACCAATGGGCACAGACAGGAGGGCTGGGAGCGGTCAATGGGGGGAAAAGGAGACATGTGTAATACTTTCAACAATAAAGAATTTTAAAAAAAGAAAAGAATAGAAACACCCTCCCTGAAAGCTTCTGTTCACCTTTCTTTGGATTCCTCACTGGTTTCCCAAGAGAGGGCAGCCGTGGGCAGCAGGGCCAGACAGCACACAGGAGAGAAGCGGCCGGAAAGGAAGGGAGGGAGGGAGAGGGAAGTGAGCCTGGGCTGTAGGCTAAGCTGCCTGCGCACCCTGGTGTGGGTGTTTCCAATCTGTCCGTCCACAGCCTTGATGAAGACAGGCCTCTAGTAAGCATTGTCCCAAGCCCCCCACAGGCCCCCGGGATCACTGGTGACGCCCAAAGGGGTGCCTTTCAAGGCTGTTGGTCGAGGTGTCTGGGAAAAGCCTAGCGATGCAACTGGCCAACAGTATAGCCTACCTTTCTGCCTGGCCTTTGGGGTGACCCGCTAGGGACCAGCCCCTGCCTGGAAGGGAAGGGCCAGGGCAAGTGGGTGGGTTAGGTGCTCCCTATCCTCCCCCTCCCCCCCCACCCCCCGCGCTGGGAAGGTGGGGCACTTCTCGAGCTTTGGGTGGGTTAGGGTTGCTTCAGGCTTTCCTTTGGGAGTCCCATCCAAGGTGGGGAAAGTGGAAACCATGGCAGATCACGTGGGGATGGATTCTGAGAAGAGGGGCCTAAGCTGGTTCTCTCGGGACCTGACAGGACGCTGGGGCTGGGTCAGGACAGGAAAGGCGGTCGACTGAGCCCCAAGTTGGGGGCAGAACCTATTCCTGGCCCAAAGGCAGAAGGGCAGGGGGCATGCCCAGCCTCGCCGCGCAGGGCAGGGCCCGAGCCTCCTGCCTCCCAGCGCCCCTCCCCCAGGTGCCTTCCGGACCGGACCGTGGGCGCAAGGACCGATCTTGGCCGCGCTCTGTGGACCGGGCCACCCTGGGTTTATGATTTAGTTAGGGGATGGTAGAGCGTATTTTATTTTTGGGTTTTTCATATTTCCTCCATCTGGGTTTTGTTTTTTGATTTGTTATTGTTTTTTTATGATTTTCTTATTTTATTTGTTTTTTTTTTATTTTTTTCTT